>NW_012102798.1:3291710-3382888 GCF_000951045.1 Mandrillus leucophaeus
AAAAAAAAAAAAAAAAAAAAAAGACTGTAAAATTTGACCCTCTTTTCTCCCAGTTTTTCCTTCTTCTGTAACATTGGTCTACCTGGCCCAAAAAGCAGAAAACAGCATTTTAAGCTTATTGAGGTATTGAGGTTGAAGACCTAGATTTAGTTTCTTTGTATCACCTTCAGAGAACACAGCACAGTGGTACTAAACAAACTCTTTTTGAAATTGAATGAGAGAGATGTTAACCAGAAGTGAAGAGTTAGTGCTGTCTTTAAATACCTATTTATAACACACTGTTAATACCACTGATGAAAGAGACATTAATTACCTGGTTTAGGAAAAAGGTTTGAGATTAAAGTCTGAATTCCCTAGACCTCAATGTCAGTTAATCACAAAGCACCCATTAAAGCCATTATAGCGGGCCATGGTAGTCAGCCTTCTTCACTTAGACTCCCAGAAATTCTACTGGCTCCAAACAAACACTTGATGTAATGTTTAAAACACCACTACTCCTTCCTATATGCAATGGTCTATTTTCTGCCAAAATGGAGCTGTGATTCTCAAAACAAAATTATACAAACTTCTTTTATTTACAACCAAGACCATCAAATGTTTCTTCAAGTGTCTGATATGTGGACAAAGCTAAATGAGTGCAAGTTTAGCAATAGATCTAATACTCTACTACATTGTAGCATTTGAGAAATATTTGCAGAATGACTGTTAAATAAACGAATCCCAAATAAAGTAATTTGCCAAGAAAAAATGACATCCCACAAAGAATACAAGTACATAACGAGACAAAACACTTACCTATCTAAATAATTAACAATATTAGGGTTCTTATTTTCCCTCATGACCAGAATTTCATTAATAATTAATTCCTTCTTGGGTTGCTGTTGTAGGTTCATCTGCTTTATGGCCACCTGAATGGCAATTAAAATACAAGAATGAATTACAATCATTATAATAAACATGAATATTCATATTTTGGGGGACACAGAGTGAAACATACACATTCTTTATTTACTAAGCTCTTTCCCTGTGCCACAAACTCATGCTCCCCACTTTTATTTTTGGTTAATCATGGGTAAACCACTCACTTCAGAGGCTTTGGGCACCAATGAAGGAAACACCTATCTCAACCCAGTGCTACCCATTTTTTTTTTAAGGCAAAGTTGCTATCAAAGAAGATAAGTGATAAATATGAATAAAAGAAAATAAAAATCAGCATTGAACGTTAGCACTTACCTCTTGTCCTGTTGCAATGTCGAGTGCTGTATAAACAGTACCTGATGCCCTGTGAAGGTGAAAATTATCAAAAGAATAAGCAATCAAGCTGTTACCAATATATTTTACTTGAAATAAAATGTAATTATTTTGAGGGGAGGAAAATTAGCAAACTCAAAATTAAAGTATGAAGAAAAGGAACAACCTTTTAAAAAATATTATTGTGATTAAAAAAACACTTCACAGGAGATCTACCCTCTTAACAAAATTTTAAGTGCACAATATTGGAACAATCTTTTTATACAGCAAACATACCTGAAACAATCACAATGTATCCCTTGTGGTGGAGTGTAGGAACTCCAGTCAGACTTTCTGGCACCAGTCTGAGTGTCATGCACTATGCAGTAATAAATTGAGCAAAATGGCCTTGCTTCTTTTAGGAAACTCCTGGAATCCCCTAAATGTTTCTTGAATCTTGTACTAACCAATATTGCAGGCCTCTGATTAAACTGAAGAATAGTTTAGGAAAGAAAATACCATCTTTTGCTTAGGCAAGCATAAATTAACCTTCACTTTTACTATAGAAACAGAGTGGCTCTTTTAATATATTTCCAATTTTTAAGACTATTTTCATCTAAAGAATCAATCTCTCTCAGTGCTGTACCGTACTATGGCTACATGAAGCAATAGCAACATGACTTTACTATTGAGCCATTGTTTTCTTATTTTTACTAAATTTCTCAACAACTTCTATGAAGTGTCACTCCAGCCCAATATTCTTTTAAAATCTATCATTTCTGGGCCTGGTGCAGTGGCTTACACCTGTAACCCCAAAATTTTGGGAGGCTGAGGCAGCAGGATTGCTTGAGCCCAGCAGTTTGAGACCAGCCTGGGCACCATGTTGAGATCCAGTTTCTATGAAAAAATTTAAAAATTAGCCAGGTGTGGTGGCACATGCCTGTAGTCCCTGCTTTTCAGGAGGCTGAGATGGGAGGATCACTTGAGCCCAGGAGTTCAAGGTTGCAGTGAACTGTGATTGTGCCACTGCACTCCAGCCTGGGTGTCTTAAAAAAATTAATAAGGAGCCAGTTCATGTCGCAAAAAATTAATAATGTATCATTCTTTATATCTTAGTAGTACTCTTGGTTCCATTCCAACTTCGATTATGGTGTTCCCTTGTTTTGCAAATAGAAATTGTACAGTAAGCTGCATTCACAGTAACTTTCTATGAATCACAAATGCATTCTAAACCACCTTCCACCACCACCCTCAAGAAAAAGAAATAAAAAGTCAATTTCGCTTTTAGTGAATAAAGGAGTTAGAATAGAGATCAGTCCTGTGATTGACTACGCATTGTAATGCTCCAACATTGCTCTGTAAACTTTCTGTAATTATTTTTCTCTTATTCTCTATTTCATCCTTGCTGTTTCGTTTTCTGAGTCCAGGAATTATTTTCTTATGTCAGGCACTTCCTTGTCATTCTTTTCCCTTCTCCTTGGATTAGCCCAAATATTTCTCACAGGTCCAGGAAGTGGACCTGGCTCTCAGGGAGTAAACTTGGTATGTAGTATAAGGCATATCTGACTATTAGTAGAGATCTGAGTTCTAATATTTGTCCTAACATCATCAAGCTATGTGACTTTGGGCTAGTCACTTCCTTTCACTGAGTTTCCGTCCCGTCACATGGAAAACAGGTATCACAATAACAGTAAACATGTACTGAGTATGTTGTATATGTCAGACACTACACTAAGAACTTTAGATAATTTATCTTATGTAATCCTTACCATATTTTTATAAGGCAGATGCTATTATTCCCATGTTACATATGATGAACTGAGGCTCAAAGAGGTTACCTGCCCAAGGTTACATAGTTAACAACCCATGTCTGTCTGACTCTCACTTTTAAAGTACAGGAAATGAGCTACTTTTTTTCTAAGGGTCTTTAATTCTATGATTTATAATCTACAACTCTACCACCCTCCTCACTCTGCTTGGGTTTCTAAACATCGATTGGAACTAGGCTGAAAAATCACACTTAATCAATAGGTGCCACCTAAACCAGGATTTGGTAATTCTAGAAATTTCTTAGGCTTGAGGCTTGTATCAAACAAATCATTTCCTCACTTTTGTAAGTGTGAGATTCTAGGCTCAGAGCTCACAGTTAGTGCCCAATAAATATTTGTTGAATAAACAAATCAATAAAAATCTTGTAAAGCAAACATGCAATGCCAATACGACCTTTTCTTTCTGTGAAGAAAACATTTCTTCTACTTAAATCTAAATAAAGCACTTTGCTCCTGGAATAAGCAAACAGACATTCCTGACTTCAGAGCCCGGTGTATGATTTGTCCTTCTGAACTTATCTGAGTTCAAAGGAATAGATCACCTCGACTTGGTGTATATTTCAGCTGCAATAAGTCCTGAGAAACTAGTTAAATCTAATTGCAAAATATGATTTAAAAATGCCTTTTGACATACAGCTAGCAAACATATGAAAAAATGCTCCACATCAATAATCATCACAGAAATGCAAATCAAAACCACAAAGAGACACCATCTCTCACCAGTCAGAATGGCAATTATTAAAGAGTCAATAAACAACAGATGTTGGCAAGGCTGCCAAGAAAAGAAAACACTTATACACTGCTGGAGGGAATGTAAATTAGGTCATCCGCTGTGGAAAGCAGTTTGGAGAGTTCTCAAAGAACTTAAAATGGAACTACCATTTGACCCAACAATCTTATTACTGGGTATATAACCAAAAGAAAATCACTTTATCAAAAAGATTCATGCACTTGCATGTTCATTGCAGTACTATTCACGATAGCAAAGACATGGAATAAACCTATGGGCCCATCAATGGTGGATTGGATAAAGAAAAATGTGGTACATGTACACCATGGAATATTATGCAACCATAAAAAGACTAAGATCATGTCCTTTGCAGTAACATAGATGGAGCTGGAGGCCATTATTCTAAGTGAACTAATGCAGGAATAGAAAACCAAATACAACATGTTCTCACTTGTAAGCTGGAGCTAAACACTGGGTACTCATGAACATAAAGCTAGCAACAATAGACACTGGGGACTACTAGAGTGAGGAGGGAGGGAGGAGGGTAAGAGTTGAAAAACTAACTGTTGGGTACTATGCTCACTTCTGGGTGATGGGATAATTTGTACCTCAAACCTCAGCATTATGCAATATACCCAGGTAACATACTTATACATGTACTCCCTAAATCTAAAATAAAATTTAAAAATAAATAAATAAAAGTGACTGTTTGGTTTATTCACATGTATTTAGGCCACATGCACAATTACTTTAGATGCAAAAGAGTGAGAGTATCTGCAAAATGGGATAATAGTTCCTATTTCACAGGGCTGTAGAGAATTGCATGGCACAATCTATGTAAGCATTTAGCCCTGTGCCAGATCAGAGTTGATGCCTATATGGTAACTGCTATTACCATCATTTGTTGTTGCCACTGTTGCTATTGGTTTCACAGTAGGGGATGACTGATACACTGAACTATTAGTTGGCCCATCCCAACCTCCCAGCCAAAGCATCCTTGCTAACATCTGCCCCTATTCCCAAAAAGGACGGAGGCTGAGGTAAACTATTGGAACACGTTTTACAGGTTCCACATCCTTTCTTTCCCCCTAGGGAAGTGGTTTTACCCTTTTCTTTGGAAGTTGGAACGCCTTTATCAAATGAAACTGTATGAAAAAACTCTCAATATATTAAACAAATAAATTGGGAGTTGCCCCAGTTAAAGCTAGGGAGGGAGGCCCAAAATGCGTGCCCAGGTGGCCTTTCTGTTATTCAACACTCCTGTCTCCCTAACCCCCAAGTTCATTTCCACTGTCTTAAGGGCTAAAATTGTGATTGACTTGGGGGAGTGCAAGTGGGGATTCATGTTTAACATTTTGAGAGCTTTACCTTTCAGATTCTTGGGTTTATTTTTTGTTGTTGTTGTTGTTGTTGTCCTCCTCCAGCACCCTCAGCATTTCATTGTATTAAAATTGCTAGAATTCTAACCCTGGAATCTCAATATCCTGGGATTTATGGCATCCAGGGGTATAAAATTGCTATAAATTACTAATCCACAGAGGTTAAAGATCCTAAAACTCTAGAGCACCAGCTGCTAACTAAAAATGAGTCTTCCTCCTCACCTCCCCTCCCCACTTACCGCACATGTGCAATTATGTAATGTGTGTATGTGTGTGTGTGTGTGTATATATATACATATATATATGCATTTCCCTACCCTGTACCCTGGTTCTCTTGTCATAAAATGGTAATATACTCTCCTACGACACTTACCAACCCCCTAAACCAAATATGTTGTTAGGTGGTTGGAACTCCCTGCTCTGACAAATAAGTTACGGGTTTGTGCAACTTCTAGCCTTTGCACAACCTTCAACTCGAAGGCACAAATTCGGATACTAACCTGCAAATTAAAATTTAGCACCTTTTCCCCAGCTCTGTCTTAGCACCCCCAACATATTTCCGCACCCCAGTTCTGATGGTTTTCCGTATTCTAACAATTTAAAATTCTACGGGTATAAATATGAATCTCTCCTTCAAGAGATCTCAACTTCCTTCAAGATTCATTTGTTAAAGCTCTCTTATTGCTCACTGCTGGGTTGAGAACAGTAGTCCTCACTCCCATTCATTCAAACCTCCCCTGGTTCAAGTCCTACTAGTTCCTAGTTCTCAGACTTTGGGTAAGTAATTTAGTTTCTTTGTCATTTAGGATTAAAGGAGGACTAAATGTATATAGTTCTGGCATACAGTGATTTCCCAATAAATATTAGCAATAATGATAATTATTATTTAGTTGATTATTTCCTAACATATTCATTAAGTTCTCAAATGCTAGTGTGTGAATCATAAGAAAGCTCTGTAAGTATCTGGGAGTTTTTAAGATATTTGATGTTTCAAAATTCATAACAAAAAAATGACAATTACCTGAGAACAGCTAATTCAAATATCACATATACTTCCTTTTAGCTAGAATTATATCAACTTGTAATTACATTGGATATCACATGATGATTAAAAGCTTTCATTAGCAGTTACATGTATTTTTGCTTAATAAAGTACAATAAATAAACTATTAACAAATATAGTTCAATCATCAAAATTATTTACAATCTGGGGTTTACAAAGACAAATAATTGAAGGGATCTTGGTGAAGTTGGGAAGCACTCTCCTTGTAATAACTGAAGCACAGTAGTGTATACCCCCAAAGAAACAATCTTCATGCCAACCATGTTGCACTGATTCCCAAAGATGAGCTTTGCAACAGCCTGGGGTATATCAAAATATCTCCATGCATATATTTACAAAATAAAACTTTAATTCACTTTAATTTTTAAAAGTTGGTGTCATTTTTGTTCCATATGAAATATAAAGTAGTTTTTTCTAATTCTGTGAAGAAAGTCAATGGTAGCTTGATGGAGATAGCATTGAATCTATAAATTACTTTGGGCTGTATGGCCATTTTCACAATATTGATTCTTCCTATCCATGAGCATTGAATGTTTTTCCATTTGTTTGTGTCCTCTCTTGTTTCTTTAAGCAGTGGTTTGTAGTTCTCCTTGAAGAAGTCCTTCACATCCCTTATAAGTTGCATTCCTAGATATTTTATTCTTTTTGTAAAATTGTAAATAGGAGTTCACTCATGATTTGGCTCTCTGTCTATTATTGATGTATAGGAATGCTTGTGATTTTTGCGCACTGATTTTGTATCATGAGACTTTGCTGAAGTTGCTTATTAGCTTAAGGAGATTTTGGGCTGAGATGATGGGGTCTTCTAAATATATAATCATGTCATCTGCAAACAGAGACAATTTGACTTCCTCTCTTCCCATTTGAACACCCTTTATTTCTTTTTCTTGCCTGATTGCCCTGGCCAGAACTTCCAACACTATGTTGAATAGGAGTGGTGAGAGAGGGCGACCTTGTCTTATGCCGGTTTTCAAAGGGAACACTTCCAGCTTTTGCTCATTCAGTATGATATTGGCTGTGGGTTTGTCATAAATAGCTCTTAATGTTTTGAGATATGTTCCATCAATACCTAGTTAATTGAGAGTTTTTAGGATGAAGGAGTGTTGAATTTTATGGAAGCCCTTTTCTGCATCTACTGAGATAATCAGGTTTTTGTCACTGGTTCCGTTTATGGGATGGATTACATTTACTGATTTGTGTATGTTGAACCAGCCTTGCGTCCCAGGGATGAAGCTGACTTGATGGTGGTGGATAAGCTTTTTGATGTGCTGCTGGATTCAGTTTGCCAGTATTTTATTGGGGATTTTCACATCAATATTCATTAGTGATATTGGCCTGAAATTTTCTATAGCCAGGACAATCCTAAGTGAAAAGAACAAAGCTGGAAGCATCATGCTACCTAACTTCAAACTATACTACAAGGCTACAGTAACAAAAATAACATGGTACTGGTACCAAAACAGATATATAGACCAATGGAATAGAACAGATGCCTCAAAAATAATGCCACACATCTACAACCATGTGATCTTTGACAAACCTGACAAAAACAAGCAATGGGGAAATGATTCCCTATTTAATAAATAGTGTTGGGAAAACTGGCTGGCCATAAGCAGAAAACTGAAACTGAACCCCTTCCTTACACCTTACACAAAAATTAAGTCAAGATGGATTAAAGACTTAAACATAAAACCTAAAACCATAAAAACCCTAGAAGAAAACCTAGGCAATACCATTCAGGAGATAGACATGGGCAAAGACTTCATGATTAAAACACCAAAAGCAATGGAAGCGAAAGCCAAAATTGACAAATAGAATCTAATTAAACTAAAGAGCTTCTGCACAGCAAAAGAAACTACCATCAGAGTGAACAGGCAACCTACAGAATGGAAGAAAGGTTTTACAATCTACCCATCTGACAAACGGCTAATATCCAGAATCTACAAGGAACTTAAACAAAATTTACAAGAAAAAAAACAAACAATTCCATCAAAAAGTGAGCAAAAGATATGAACAGACACTTCTCAAAAGAAGACATTTATGCGGTCAACAAACATATGAAAAAAAGCTCATCATCACTGGTCGAGAAACGCAAATCAAAATCACAATGAGATACCATCTCACACCATTTAGAATGGCGATCATTAAAAAGTCAGGAAACAACAGATGTGGGAGGGGATGTGGAGAAATAGGAATGCTTTTACACCACCGGTGGGAGTGTAAATTAGTTCGACCATTGTGGAAGACAGCGTGGCTATTCCTCAAGGGTCTAGAAGCAGAAATATCATTTGACCCAGCAATCCCATTGCTGGGCATATACCCAAAGGGTTATAAATCATTCTACTATAAAGACATGTGCACATGTATGTTTATTGCAGCACTATTCACATTGGGTTGGAACCAACCCAAATGCCCATCAATGATAGACTGGATAAAGAAAATGTGCCACATATATACCATGGAATACTATGTAGCCATAAAAAGGATGAGCTAATGTCCTTTGCAGGGACATGGATGAAGCTGGAAACCATCATTCTTAGCAAACTAACACAGGAACAGAAAACCAAACAACGTATGTTCTCACTCATAAGTGGGAGTTGAACAATGAGAACACATGGACACAGGGAGGGGAACATCACACACCAGGGCCTGTTGAGGGGTGGGGTACTAGAGGAGAGATAGCATTAGGACAAATACCTAATGTAGATGGCGGGTTGATGGGTGCAGCAAACCACCATGGCATGTGTGTACCTATGCAACAAACCTGCACGTTCTGCACATGTACCCTAGAACTTTAATTAAAAAAAAGAAAGAAAGTCAGTGTCATGCAGCACTATAGGATGTAAGGATGCCAAAACTCAAACTAACAAAGATAGGGGTTAAAATTCCTAATTCTCTGGTGTATTGGGTCTGGTGTGCTAAAATGAGCAACACTGTCAATTTGATTTTTATGCTAAACATTTAATTACATTGATCCCTATTAACACTCCACTCCAGTTATATTAAAGCCAGATTCCTGAGGAAGAACATGATTTTATGATAGGTATTGTTTTTATTCCAAATCTCAGTCCCTCAGATACCACAAAGTAATCATGCATTATCAGGACTCAAAGGAAAATAGAGAACATCCAGTTTAACTTTCTCATTACAAATGAGAATTCTGAAGCCCAGAAAGCAGGAAGGATAGACCCATGATAACATAGCAAGTAAGTAACAAAGGTCTCCTAACTTGAAGTTAGAGATCTTTCAGTTAACTACACTATGATTAAAGAATACTAAACCAACAGATTTCTCAACCATTGGGACCCATCATCAATTAAAATGTAATAAGTACTTCTGGGTTCTTGGCATCACATCAGATGCTTTATTAACAGTCTCTCCCTGACATGACCAAGCGCTTACTACTCAAATGGAAACACTGGCATCTAGCCTGAAGGGTCCAGAAAGAAACAAACAATTCACAGTTATCCCTTTTCCTCATAAAGTAAGTCAGTTTCATTATCAGGAATCTTGACGAGGTTTTGATGTTTCCCACCAAGTGCCAATGTCAAGCCATGACCATGAATAGTTGCAAAAGCAGCAACGTGGTAGGACTAATAATTTAGATAAGTCACTTTGATTTCACCATGGAAATGGATTAGAGGAAAAGAAGGGCAAAGAAATGAGCTTAGGAAAAAGCTCATATACTGGGAGAAAACAAAAAGGGCAAGAGGTCTAAAGGCTCAATGAAGTCCAAGAGTCTGGTAGGAATAAGAATCAGGGAGCCAGAAAGATAGGCAAAATTCCCATTAAGGTTTTACAAATACAAATCTGGTGCTAATGAGGTCATAGGCAGGGATTAAACTCCAGATAGGATGGTTATTTTTTACATGTACTCCTATTGCTGCTGCTGCTATAAAAAGGCTATTTCACTTATTGAGCAATATTCTCTGCAACTCTGTAATGATCTCACTTAATGCCCACCCTGTACAACTCTATGAGATAAATTAGATTCTCCTCACTTTGCAAATGAGGACATTGAAACAAAGAAATGTTAAGTAGGTTGCCTAAGGTTGCACAATCAGCAGCTGAGCTTAAAAATGTATTACTTTGTCTCCACAGCCCATGCTCTTAATCACCATTTCATGTTTTGCCATAGATCTTTAGCATTTTTACCTCAGTGCTAAGGGCAATTGCGGTACTTCTCAAAACTCATGTTTGTACCTGTTATGCTAAGCCGCCTCCCCAAAATGTTTATCTTGCCTTTAATTTTCTACTCACTTTGTCCACAGCCATTTAGTTTGTCCCATGACATGGTATGTCTTATTTCTTTGGTATAACCACACACAGGTTGTTGTTCTGTTTGCCGACTCAATTAAGATTGGTCATGTGGCTGAAAATGCACTGCTGTTTTTAGAAATAGACTTTATCTTTTGCTGAATATTAAAAAAGTTACTACTTGTAGGCTCCTATCTAGGTATTGTCTCACTATATTTGTGCACCTGACATAAAAACATACAGATTATATATCTATATTTATATTTGTATGTATATAGCTTGATATTACCATATAGTTACTTGTTTTGTTGAGAGATATGTTCTTTGGGGCTCAGGAATGGTGTTACCATCACATGTAATAACTTTTCCAAAGAGAGAGTTCTGGCATTTTCCTTTGTGTAATTTACTTCTAAAAAATGCATCTCTAAATTTAAAAAAGAAAATTATGTAAAAATCATGTTATCTCAGTACTGCTCTAAGTACACAGAATGTAGCTGGGGCCAGATGGTATAGTCTTTAATTACTAAGATTATAAATCAGAACAGGGAATTTTCTGTTCTTTAGCTAGGGCATGACTTTTCTCAGAGTATTCATGGTCATCTAATTTTAAAGAGAGCTGCAACACATTATGGGTGTGGGGCCAGGGAGCTTGGTGGGTTATAGTCCAGTGATAATGAGGCCACAATTACAAGACTTAATCCCTGGAAAGGCCAGATAACTCTCGGCTACTCACTCCAACATTAAATCTAAGCAGCTGTTTCACAGTGTGTGCCATTGGATTCAAGAGGCCTGGACAGGAAAGGGGGCAGGTGGCTTAAAACAAGCTCATTACTGTGGCTGGAAAAAACAACTTAACGTGCAAACTCTGCTAATGGTGTTTGATTGAGTGGCATCATCTTTCTTTACAAGGGACAGCACACAACACAGTGCATTTAAGAGCATTAAGTAGAACAAAGAGCACCTTCCATTGCTCCATAAACATTGTTCTTCACAAATGCTAATGTATTTCCAATCTCCTACATCACAAAGCCTTTTATAGAGCTCAGACTACATCTATTTAGTGCTTCATAGCAGTGTTCTACCTTGTGTGGCCCAAAATAGATCCGATGAAGAAGCAAATACTTTTGGGGTGGGTGGTCCTACCCAAAGAATCACTTCTATAAGCACACTAGACACCACTCTTGCCCATAGTTTCCTGAACAACCAAAAAAAAAAAAAAAAATCAGAGGTTTTATTCTCAGCACTCTGAGTTCTATGGTACACACTGCTTTGTCAGGTTCTCTAAATGATACTGTTATTCATCAAGTCTTTTAAGAAATAAGTTTCAAAGCTATTCATCTTCAATACGAGACTTTCATGTTACAGTAAGAAGGGACTTCTCACTGAGTAGCAGAGATAAGTCTGAAAAATACCTAATATTATATATTTAGTTTCTGAAATCTTAAAACTAAAACTAATTTAGAGAGATGGGGACTGAGGGCTTGATTACACATGAGCTAGTAGCAAAATTTGTTTGCAATTATTGATGAATTGAACATATCGTCATTCTATATAATGATATGATTGACAAAGATCCAGATGTTAGACAAAATTCCTTTGCTGAGATATATATCTACGTGTAAGAGAAAAATGATTTCAAGAAATGCTCTCATTGTCACTTTCTGTCAAACATAGCTGCATAGTTAATCTAACCTATGGAGAGATATAACATGCAACAAAGATACTTTGGCATTATAAAGACATGGACTACATTGGCTAATTAATTCTTCAGGATAGCCTTTTGTTTTGCCACATGCTTTCTTGTTAGAGTTCCTTTCTTATTTATTTTTCTTTTTAAAAAAGTCAGTGTGGGAGTGTTTTTATTATAGTACTCTAATCCCAAATAAGTGAATACAGCTGTGTTGGCAAAGGTGCAGGCAAACCGGCACTCTCATACATTGTTGATGGTGTGTTAAATAAACAAATCTCTACGGACAGTAACTCAGAAAGAAAAATGCACGTATCCTTTTACATAACAATTCCACTTTTAGGAATCTATTCTAATGGTAAGTTTGTATAAAATGGTTTACTTGTAAGGATCTTCACAGAAGCCTTGTTTATAATAGCAAAACATCAAAAACAAATTAAATGTCTATGCCCATTTAGGGCCTAGTTCAATAAATTTTGGTACATTCAAATAACAAAACACTGTGCATCTGCTTAAAAAGTATGAGGTACAAACACAGAACCATCTCTAAAACACAGAAACACAATAAAAAAGGAGATATATAGTATGTTACCACTTGTGCTAAAAATATACCTACAACAAACATACATGCATGCACAGAAATGCACCATATATATCCAAATACAAGATAAGGATTTCTCCTCCCAATTTTTCCTCACAAAAATGGAGCTGCCTTATATGCAAGTTCTTATAAAAATCTTTCATGTAATTGGTATTTATCCATATTCATTTATTTTTAACTATAAAATACAGTTTGGAAAGGACATATTAGGTTGATATCTTCTCAATTAATGATAGTTTTGGATGCTCATAGAGAGTACCTGTCAGAATTACAAAGAAAGGATGTGAATAAGATATTTTGGATGGTATGACTGCATAACTGCAAGTGTTGGATGTCGTAAACAAGCTATTAAAAGACCTCTGTCATAACCAATGCAGTGAAAGGGGCTCCCATTAGCTAAAGATGAAATAGTTTGACCACCATAAACAATAATGGATGCAACTCAGTGAAATATATTGACAATATAAAATTTTAAGACTTTATAAAGATATTTAATAAAATTCCCCTACTAAAAATATCAAAATACCCCTCATCGAACACTTTCGTATGTAACTCCATACTAACTCTTTATAATGAAAGCTGGCAGTTTAAAAAGCAAGCATTTCGTCAGGCATGGTGGCTTTCACATGGAATCCCAGCACTTTGGGAGGCTGAGGTGGGTGGATCACTTGAGGTCAGGAGTTCAAGACCAGCCTGGTCAA
Source organism: Mandrillus leucophaeus (assembly GCF_000951045.1). Classification (NCBI taxonomy): domain Eukaryota; kingdom Metazoa; phylum Chordata; class Mammalia; order Primates; family Cercopithecidae; genus Mandrillus; species Mandrillus leucophaeus. The sequence continues at coordinate 3,305,188 of NW_012102798.1, forward strand.
CATGGTGAAACTCCGTTATCGACTAAAAATACAAAATTAGCTGGGCATGGTGACACACACCTGTATTCCCAGTTACTCGAGAGGCTGAGGCAGGAGAATCCCCTGAATCCCGGAGGTGGAAGTTAGAGGAGCAAGTTAAATGACAACAAATGAAACTAACAGACAAATCCAGAAAGTGCCACATTTTACAAGACAATAACCAGTTTTCTTCAACAAGATGATGGTAGTGGAAAAAGAACGGAGACTGCTTCAAGGTATACAGAGTTATTATCATAACATTTGCAACATGTAGATCTCCTTTGGATGTTGATTTGAACAAATCAATTATAAAAATAGCGTTTTGTTGCAAGTGGAGAATTCTGATTATAGACTGGGAGTTAAATGATATGAAGCAATTGTTAATTGTTTGTAGATGTTATGATGGCATTGTGATTTTATTAAAAATTGTTGATAAATGTTTAATCTAAGTGATAAGAATACAGGAGTTCCTGTGTTATTTTCCCTATTTTTGTGTAAGTATGACAATTTGTAATAGAAATTTTTAAAAGTCACATAGTAGATAGTAGATATATGTCTTGCAGACCTAAATATACACCCACAGGACAAGTTCAAAAAACAATAATCTTAATGTTATATGAATGGGTAATTGTGACTAGGAATAAATATCCAGGAACAGAATTATATCTGGGTTCAATATCTCAAATATCCTAGATGCAAGCCAGGCAATATATTTGAATAACTGGAAGAAGACTCAAAAATAATCTCTAGTGATTACAAAAAGAATGATGTTAAAGACACATAAGAAGATTTTGAATTATACCATTCGTGAAATATGAGAGTAGAAAAATCTCTACAAAATAATACTTTATATAAGTGGTTTTAAATATGTAAATGAAAGTAAATTAACAAACATCATAAGTAGACTTCAACCATATTTATATATATATATAGATATATCTACATACATATATATCTTATTGTGTTACCTTATATTTGAGCATATATGCTGGGGCAGTGTTGCAGACCTTAGGGATACGAAAGTGAATGAAACCTACAATCTGAAGTAAGTATTCATTCAAACAAAACTTCTCATAAACCCTATTCATTAAATTCCTATACCCTCTAATGTCACTCTCAAGTGTAACCTCCTCTAAGAATCTATCATATCCCCTCACTGGCTGTAAATAATTTGTTCTTCCTCTCTGTCCACAGAGCTCTTTGTAATTTCTTCACGATACTTATTATATTCTGTTCTATATAATAGCAACATATGAGTGTGTCTCTCATCCCTAATAATAACTAGCATTTACTGAGCAATTAACGATGTGCCATGTACTGTGCTAAGGACTTTAAATGGCTTCTCTTATTTATTTTTACAACCTTATGAGATACGTGCATTCTGCTTACAATGGATGAGAAAACTGATGCTTAAGGAAATTAAATAATTTATCTACAGCCCTGAGTTCAGAATCCTGTCTCTTTCTTTTTCTTCAGGTTTTTCAAAAATTCTCCCTTTATTTGTCTACATTCCTCAAAGTTTCAAGCAATTTTACATGTCTAGACAAGCTAAGATATAAGTGGTGAATACATGCTGGCACAGATATAATCTGTAGGATTCAGAAAAACAAAAGACAGAAAAGGTCAATTAGGACCATGCCAGCCAAAGAGGGATTCATATGAGAGATGACAGTGAAGATGAGTGTGTGAATAAAATATAGGGGAAAGGTACATTACTGGGGGTAGGTGTTCATCTTATTTCTTGATACAACTCTTCTTTTCTCCCTGTCAAATATTCAGTGGGACCACAAGTATAGAGGTCACTGTGAACTCCCAGAACCTGATTCTTAACTGCTACTCTAGATTACACATAGTAGGCACTCATTAAAGGTTCACTGATGTTAAAAAGATACTTGTTAAACCGGATCCTCTGAGCTGCTTCCTCAAAAATAATTTTCTATTATAATGTCGAAGAGAAAAGACAATATGAACCTGAAAGAGAAAAAAGGCCTGTTTTTCAGTGCATTCTCATTTAAGGAAAGACCCTAACCTGAATTCAAATACATTAATGAGAAATCCGTGAGGACAGCTGTCAACGTTGTAAATTCAGCCCTCTGTTATATAGCTATTGCTTATTCAGGAATTACACAGGGTTGCCAATGATAGCCGTTGACTGAAATAAATATTTGATTTTGTTGTCTCATTCTACCTCATTTATTAAACAAGTGATTTTATATAACTATTCTAGAAAGTAAAGATTCTCAAGTCCGCACCAGATATATTTCTGACAAACTCATGTTGTTGAGTTAATGATAATTTTGGGGTACCTGACTTTTTTTTCTTTCTTTCCTTATTTTTTAACTTTGCATAAATTTGTTCAAAATGTCTGGATTTGGTGGCCAATTATAGAACACTTTTCACAGCAAACCCAGTGAAACAATGTCATTTTTAGCCTTCAACTCACAGCTATGGCCTCAAATGATTAGACATGTGATTCTGAACTTGATTTATGGAAGATGGAGCCCAATTCTCTGGCCCCAGGCCTGAATGCTGGGATGGCAGAAACCCATGCTGGAGAAAAATTTAGTTTTCCAAGTAAATGAGGGTGATTAATGGAGAGACTCTTCTCAAATCCAGCTCCTGAGAGTGAGTGAACTGTTGTGCTCTCTGCAATTGAGAATAGGATGCTGGGGCTGATTATCCCTAACACCAAATGATTATTGACAACAATTTTGAATGTCACTGTAATAATAGGTAAGGCAAAAACAATTAAAAATACAGATTTAATTTAAAAAAACTCTATACATTGAGAGTAGAGACTAGTTTATATAACTTAGGCCAGTAATTAATGAAAACAAAATCAGTTGAAAGTAATTTAAGTAAAAAGAAAATTAATATAAGTGGGAGGTGGTTTTTTTGTTGTTGTTGTTCCAGAAAGAAAAAAGTCAACTTTTTGTCAACTGAGGGAAAACAATCTACTAAGATCAAAAAAATAAAATTAGCAAATTAAATAAATGATAAAATCATAGTAAATAGATTTAAGCCAGTAGATTATATCTTGAATACATCTTGATTTTACATTATGACCATTTGGGTTGTGGGGTGTGTGTGAAAATGGGCAGTAGAATGTGAAACCAACATGCTTGAAGAAGACAGATATGCAGCACACACAAATACCCAGAGAATAAAGGAATCAGATGTGATGAGGCCAACCAAGTCATTGTGAAAGACAAAAATATGAAGACACACTGAGGAAAAACAGGGAAAGACAGACAGACACAGGAGGAGCAAGATAGGCATGTGCATACACATGTAAATACAGAGGACAGAGGAAAGGGATAGTTAGAAAGACAAACATTTTCTTTTTTATTTTTAAAATTTTACTTTAAGTTCCAGGATACAAGTGCAGAACATGCAGGTTATAGGTATACGTGTGCCATGGTGGTTTGCTGCACCTATGAACTCGACATCTAGGTTTTAAGACCCGCATGCATTAGCTATTCGCCCTAATGCTCTCACTCCCCTCGCCCCCCCATCCCCTTTCCAGCCCCGATGTGTGTTGTTCCCCTCCGTGTCCATATGTTCTCATTGTTCAACTCCCACTTACGAGTGAGAAGATGCGGTAGAAAGACAAACAATTTTCATTAGCTCAACAAATATTTATTGAGGCAAAAACAGGCCCACAGAGATGGAGTTGGCAGACAGCTTTGCAGTTCTTTGAATCTGGCCAAAGTGAATCTAGCTGTTGATCATAACTGCACAAAATTGTTTTTGAGGGCCTACTAAGTGCAAAAGCACTGTGCTAAACACTAAAGAAGACAAAAGTAGAAATACAATAGACTCCATACCCTCTAAGGACATATTAAAAAGTTGTGTTGGGCCTATGAGTGAACTATCTGCTACTTTATCATTCTTTAAAATGATGAACTTGCTGGGAATTTAAAATAGACCTTTCTGCAGTGGCAAGCAGGATTTATGCTTCGATTTTTCATTTTAGGTTATGAAGACTGTACAAAGAGACTCAGAGATAGAGAACTTTCCTTTTCATCTTTAAAAGTCACAGGCATAAATAATAGCCAAAAGAGGAAATCTCTTTGTTACACAAAGTTGCTTGGTGGCCTGATCTTTGTTCTTGGCAAAATTAGTCTTGTTTCATTACCTAGTATCTGGGAGATATCTGAAACCATCTTGTACTTTTTCCCTTTAAAATTTAATGCTATTTTTGGCTCAGTTGGCTTTTAGTTGGAACAATCAGGACAAAATTATAACATCTCCCACTCTCCAAAAAACAACCATGGAAAAACACTTTACGAATAAATAAACAACTCCCAGTTAAGGCTACAACTAGAGCATTACTGCCTATTAGAAATATAATATGAGCCATGAGCCACAAGCCATATTTTAAATTTCTTAGAGCTATATATTTAAAAGTTTTTAAAAGGTGAAATTAATTTTCATAATATATTTTCTTTAATCCAATGTATGCAAAATATCTCAACATGTAATCAATAAAAATGTATTAATGAGATATTTTACATTCTTTTTTCATACTAAGGTTTTGAAATCAGGTGTGCCTTTTATACTTATAGTACATCTCCTTTTGGACTAGCCACATTTCAAGTGCTCAATAGCCAAATGTGGTTACTGGTCACCGTACTGGACAACAATGATTTGGAGTATTACTTCTAAGTGGATTGAATATCCTTTCCCTTCCTATTGTTAGCTCTACCAGAGACTTAACCAGATGAAAATAAAATCTAAAAGCCAACTCTTGTTTTCTAAGTCCCTTTAGTACATAATACTGTCTTTTTGCAATCTGTCTGGTGGTATTTACCCTTTAGGCATGAAGAAGGAGAGTTGAGGTTTGTATATGAACTTGGGAAGGTATAGCTTTCTTACTTAGGTAAAACAACCAGTCCACCAGAAGTAGACAGGGAAAATTCCTGGTGGGAGAAAATGGCTCTAGAAGCTGGCCCCGCTCTGCACTTGGTTGAATTGAGTAAGCTTGCCTCAAGGTTCTTCTGGTACCCTGTATCCCTCTGTCAAGCACTTATCAGTGTAGACTGTAAGTTCCTTGAGGGCCCACACCATCATTACCCATCTCTGTCTCTCTAGCACCTAGCATAGTGCCTGGAACATAGTGCTCAAGAAATATCTGCTAAACAAATAAATGAATTCACATAAATTCAGTTTCTTGTGTGCACTAGCCACATTCCAAGTGCCGCATAGCCACACACAGCCAGTGGCTACCATATTAGACAGCACAGATATAGAACATCTCTATCGTCACAGTAACTTCTATTGTTTATCACTGTTTTAGAATGAGTAGAAATATTAATTTGACCCATTCGGTGACAGGGAGCTTCTAGAGACCACAGAACTCTTCTTTTTTGTGAGCAAATGAGAATACATTTTAGCTCCCTGGAAAGTTCAAATATAATGCCATTATGGTTTTGACTGGAAGAATAAACTTGGCCATGCATTTCTTCCTGAGTTTGTCTCCCTTAGGGTCTTCTCATCTTGATTCCCGCCAGGCACAGTTTCCATGAGTGCCTCTCCTATTCTCTAGCCCAAATGTCTAATGAATGCTTTCCCTTATTTCCTGAGATATACTGTCAATTTCAAAAGAAACTTTAGTACAAAAGCTAGGGGGAAAAACAAAGAAAATATAAAATCATGAAAAACAATCAAGCTTATATGTGATATATACTTTTTTGAACCTAAGTATGCCAGGAAAAGCAGTGTGGTTCTTGAAGAAATTCTACCTTCTCTTATCCTAAAATAATGAGATTGTAATGGCTGATGGGCTAGCACAATTTTGCAAGCATATTGGCTGTAACCCTTTGTCTACAGCCCCTTGCCTCAGCCAGGAAATGTCTGAGGTGACATCTTTGTTTCTGACATACAGTAGTTGGTGTCCCTGAATATGTGTCTCACTCCTCATTTAACGGTGTCCATTAAGAATATTCCATTTTCCTTTAAATAAAACTTTTCCCTGTTTCAAATGCTGTTGCCTGCTCAGATCCACCTGCCTAGTTTCACCTTGAGGCCTGAGAGACATGCATGAGTACAGCTGACTTGCAGAACTGGTGACTCCTGCCTTCAGCCTTAGTGAATAATCTAATGCAATGGTTCCCATGTCTTGCTGATTATCAGGATTATCTGAGGAACTTTTGCAAAGTTCAGATCACTGAACCCCACTCCAGACTTCTAAATCAAATCTTTGGCAGTGGGGCATAGGAATCTTTATCTTTAACAAGTATACTAAGTGAAAATGATGCACTAGGTCTCATTTAGGGATTATTGTCTGTTTCCTCCATACTCAGTCAACTCTGCCTACCTCTGGATCATTCCATAAGGACATTCCCCACCCTCATTTTGTCACTCTACATTTTGACAATAAAACAGGATCTTAATCATACCATCCATGGAGCTGTAGGGGGAATTGCGATAAAGGGGGTTTTTATGTAAGCTAGAAGTTTCCATAACCCTACTGCTTTTTCTAGAGAAATCTGTTTGAATCTTCTAACTACATAGGATCGAAATGTCCCCACAGAATTTACTGTCAGGCCAACAATGATGAAGATTTCAGCAGGATGTGTTCCTAGGTTAATGAACAGTCAGCCCTCCCCCTGAAAGGCCAATACTGAGAATGCAAGACACAAATATAATCTAGGAAATGAGAAGCATAATTTATGCAAAACCCAAGCTCTTACTGAATTTTAATTTTAATGTATGTTGCTTGTACTCATCTTTTTATATTTCAAATAACAATCACTTACCCTTGACCAATTTTTTCAAATCTTGTGTATTTTTTCTTTGGGTCCCCAACACTCACAATGCTTCCTAAGAGACGGGTGGGGAGAGAAGAAAAGAGGAGGAGGTGGAAGAGAGAAAGAGAGAGAGAGAGAGAGAGAGAGAGAGAGAGAAATGGAAATTGATTGACTGTTTTTTAATTTAATAATGAAAATTAAGATGCCAGAGTCAGTGACAAATAAAACATTAGACAAATACTCCCATGTGATTTCTATAATTTATATAAAATGATACTTTCTACTTATTAAAATAACAAATAATTTTATAGTAATTAAAGTAGTAATAATAACTCATTTTGCTTATATTCAACATTACTGATATTTGGAAAACAAAACTTGTCACAACCCAACATCTATAAAAAGTTCTCATGATACTATATATTAGGATATAATAACCATCTAAGAAAGGGATGGAGCTGGAGGTCATGATCCTAAGCAAACTAATGCAAGAAAAGAAAACCAAATACTGCATGTTGTCACTTATAAGTGGCACTTATAAGAGCTAAACAATGAATACACATGAGTATAAAGATAGGAACAATAAAGACAGGGGATCACTAGACAGGGGAGGATTGGGAGAAGGGCTGAAGAACTACCTATTGGGTAGTATGCTCACTGCCTGGCTGTAGGCATCATTAGAGTCCCAAGCCTCAGCCTCACACAATTTACCCATGTAACAAACCTGCATGTGTACCCTTTAATCTATAACAGAAGTTGAAGTTATAAAATACAGAAATATGCTCAGTCTCATAAATATTCCGGAAAATACACATTAAAACCAGAATGAGTTAACACTACAGACTGATAAGAATGGCTAAAATTGAAAGGGTTGTCAATACAAATGTTATCAATGATGTAGAGCAATTGGAACCCTTGTGCACTGATGCTGGGTACATAAATTGGTATAATCGCTAAAAAACAATCTAAGAACTTATCCACACTATTTAGTAAAATCACTATCTTCTCTGAATTGAAGTTAAGCACTATGCTATATCCAATTCTGCTGGACAAATATCTATTGAGTATTTACTATGTACCCAGTACAGTGCTAAGGGTGTGGGGATGGAAATGAGTCTAATGAAGAACAAAGTATGATCATAAAGTAATGAGACCCATGCATTTTCAAAACATACATTTCTGAACCTAGGACACTGTTAGTGCTCCAAAGATTTGAACAGATTTACTGACATATGATTTACATACCATAAAGTTCAATGACCTAGAGTGTGCAATTGAATGTTTTTAACATATTTACTGAGTTGTGTAAATGTCATCATGATCTAATTTTAGAATGTTTTCATTATTCCAGAAAGAAACCTTGTACCTGTTACTTGTTAGCAGTTACTCCCCATCCTCCCTCAGCTTGCCAAAACATACCTCGGCAACCACTAATCTACTTTCTGTTTCTATAGATTGCTCCAAACATTTTTAGTAAGTTTATAAGCTACAAAAGAAAACTATTAATTGATCATATTTGGCTCTTTAAAAATATTAGTTTTGCTATTTCAAAAAAATCCAATCCATCACTCAGAGGATGAATACTTGCTATGACTCAGAATAAATACCACAGAAGCGGCATTGACTCCTCAATGCAGTGTTCAAATAGGTCCAGAAAAAACTTGGGATTATAGAACCATCATGGGAATAAGGGTGCAGCTTCTCAAGGGTACTACTTTGAAGGGCATCATTTATTTGGATGCCTCTGGCCCGCCTTTCTTTTTGGAAGCAAACATGTCAGTATTATTACCTTTGAGTTAGTTATATCTTACTAACACATAGTACAAATAAGTGTACGGTTGGTTGGTAAGACAAGATTTTCACATATGAACTAATCAAGAGATCTGTAGATTCTATCTTCTAGTTGTCACTCGTATTCATACTCTTCTCTCTATGCCCATGGCCACTGTTATTGTTCGGGCCTTCAATACTTCTTATTCAAACAATTGTGCCAGTCATAACCTACTTATAGACTCTGCTTTCTCTAGTTCCTCTTACACCATGCCTTTGGAAAAGGGTGACCATATTATTCATAAAATGAGACTGTCCTGGACAGACTGAGATGTACAATAACTCTATATCAGAATGATTTTGCTCCACTGTTTATGATTCCTCAAAAGCTCCTGCCCACTGCAAGATCAAATCCAATTTCTGTAGTTAAACAGAGAAGGCCCTTCACCATTCAGCATCATCTGGCTCCTATCTAACCAGTCTAGCTTTACATTATTCTTTTTCTCCCCCCTTACTACTTTATATCCTAGTAATGTTATCACTATCTAGTGCTTAGGTCTTTGCATGTGCTCCCCCTTTTCCTTTCCTATCTAACCCATGAATTCTTGTCATTTAAATAAAATCTCAAATTATCCACCTCTATGAAGTCTTCTCTGATCATTTCACTGAGACTTACATGCTGCTTCTCGAGGGCAGGAACTTTGTCTTTTCATCCCTGTAACTTTGGAGCCTAGAACAGTGGCTGCTACTAAACAAACATTTGTTGATTAAATGAATAAGAACAAGAAAATATGTATTTAAGTGCTCAATTATATGCTACAGATAATACTTCATGCTAATTTATACAACAGTCTATTCTCTTTTATATGCTAATTATATGCTACAGATAATACTTCATGCTAATTTATACAACAGTCTATTCTAAATTAAGTAGACAACTTAATTTAGACCTAACAGTAGATAGCATACCTTGAGAAAAATAATCAGTTAAACATTTCACGCATGGATTACTCATCAAGTTGTTGGGTTTTTTTTTTTTTAAATGAAAGTTCACTTTTCAATTAAGTTAAATAACACTTAGCTAATATATGGGTTGTTATAATACTTTTTCTTTTGTATTTCCACTCAGTCAGTAGTACTGTCAGTCCATCTACTCATTAGCCTGAGTTAGAAATCTACGAGTCATCATTGACTCTTACTTTGTCTCTTACTATCACTTATCACATGCAGTTGTCCACCAAGGGCCTATATCTTGTTACCTCCTAGACATCTTTTGAATGTGTTCCTTCCTCATTACTACTGCTTTAGTTGGGCTCTCATTATCTTTTCCCTGGGTTATTCCAACAGCCTCCTAGCTAGACTACTAGTCTAGCTGCTGCCCCCTCTGGTCAAGACTCTACATCTCTATCAGGATCCTCTAAGTGCAGACCTGATGATGTGATTCTCTGGTTCAGGATTACTTGATAGCTCCCTAACACCTACAGATGAAAGCCAAAACTCCTTGGCAATGCAAGGTTCCTAATCTGGCTCCCGCTTCATTCTCTTCTCATCATTTACCACTTCCTCACTAGAACTTCATGCTCTGAGCATAACAAACTAATGGTAGTGCATGATCAGCTCCTGCTTAAAAGTTCAGTTTCCTCTCCTACAACGCCAGTGTCACCATATACCACCAATTCTTTATTCAAGTAACACCGAATAAGTCAGAGTTCCCAGACATATGCCTTCAAGTCTTCTTTACATGCCATTCGCTGCCTGAAATGTCCTTCCCATATTTTCTCTGTGGCAAGTTCCTAGTCATGCTTCAAAACTTTGTTTAGATGTTGCCTCTTCTAGGAAGCTTTCTCTGATCCCTTTGAATAATTAACAGCTTCACTTTTCTATGCTACTACTGTATCTTCTCTCTCTCTCTGGCCCTTGCTCGCTCTCTCTCTGTACTTAATATATCAGATGTCTATATCTATCTATTTGGAACTTTGACTTGCAAGAATTAGAACTGAAGAGTTCCATAATCATCTGGCATCCATTCAATGTTGTATCTATGGCTAGAAATATACCTGATATACATGATAGGAATTCCACAGTTCTTCCTGGTTCACCTAAAGTCTTGGTCACAACGTAACACTTGTGCTGAGTTACTCTCTGTACTAAGCAGTCATCTGCATAGGTTCCTTTGTGTGTGCATGGTATTTGATATCGCCTTTTAGACTATGTCTTAAGGACAAGGAGCCATGTCTTATTCATCTCTGTATCTTCAGTGCCTCCTCATACAATGCCATGTGTAGAATATATTGAATACTCAACGAATATTTTCCAAATTACAGTAAAATACAATTAGTTATTTCCGTTTGTAAATGCTCCATGGTTTAAGGCAAGGGTTGGAGAATATATTTTACTTGAGCTGTATCTATAGAATGCCACCAATTTAGCAATTTCTGAGTTGGCCTTTTATTTTTCAACTTGTCTAAAAGATTTCTACATAACTGAGAGCCATCCTTATTCAAATTAGCTATTAATGGGCAAGGGCCTGGACTTTTTTATTTTAATGAAATGATTTTAAAGTCATTTGAAGCCATAATTTTATTAAGCAGTTTATAGTCTTCTAAAAGTTTTACTATTAAGTTGCTAAGCAAACTTTTTTCCATATAGAAAAAGCAAGTAAGCTTCAGCCCAAGTCACTTTCTGAATTATAACCCATTCCAATTGGTGGAGTTCAGTTAATGTGGCTTTATGGTAATAAATTATTCAACCTTTATTTCCATGTTATGCAGGGGAAAAAAAAAACTGGAAATAAATCCTTTCACAAGGATTACCAAAAGACAACCATTTTGATGAGATTCCACTTCTGAACTTAACTGCTATTCAAATAAAATGGTGTCTCCACACCCATTGCCCTTCACAGCAGAGTGTGTGCTGCCATCTACTGATGTTAGGTAAGTATACTAGAGGCCTTGTTTACCATTCTCAATCACAAAACAAGCTTTTAAAGTTATCTTTTCCATTAGTTATTATAATTTGCTTTTGTAAATTATGATAGATAAAAAACACTGTGACAAAGTAGGGAGAAAGTTTTTAAAAATCAGCAAATCAAAATCAAAAGAAAAAAAAGCAATACCAGAACAATTTCCTACCAGAACTTCCTAAATAAGAAAGAAACTATTCATTTTAAAGTACAGGTTTTAAGAACACTAAATACTTGCATTTGAAAATAGCATTTATGATTTCAGTTCAGTGACAGAAAAGCCCATCAATATATTTTCTGACTAAGTGAACTCCCACCATTAAAAGATTATCCTTTTAGCATAATGAAGATTTTGATTTCTGAGAAAAAGTAAAATAATTATCTAAACTGATATCAGTTCTATATGAGGGTGAATTAGGAAAAAGGCTTTGAGTGAGGAATGCTGAGGGAGGGGCGAGGCAAGGAGTCGGTGATTGTGGGGCCCAGAGGAAGGAGATTGAAGACAAATTTCCTGTATTACACAACTTTACTGACAGTCATTGGCTTTTGAAATTTGTCAGTAAAATGTGGGCGTTTCCTTTTTTATTATACTTTAAGTTTTGGGGTACATGTGCAGAACGTGCAGTTTTGTTACATAGGTATACACGTGCTATGGTAGTTTGCTGCACCCATCAACTCGTCATCTACATTAGGTATTTCTCCTAATGCTATCCCTCCCCTAGCCCCCCACACCCCGATCCCAGTGTGTGATGTTCCCCTCCCTGTGTCCATGTGTTCTCATTGCTCAACTCCCACTTATGAGTGAGAACATGCAGTGTTTGGTTTTCTGTTCTTGTTTCTTTATTTTTCAACACAATGAACAAGCCAGACCCAGGCTCTTTGTCTATGTAAAACCGAAAGATGACCTGTTCATTTCAGCCAATAATGATTCTTGGTCTGGCCACCACAATCAGTATCTGCATGGAAGATGAAGGATAGCTCTGTGGTCTAGGCTGCCCACCTCTTAGTAACCGGACCCCTGACACTGAAGGTGAGGATGGTTTAGTAGAGGCTGCCATCTACTCTTCATCATGCTTATGAGGTCCACTCTGGTATGGGATATTGGCCATCTTTCTACTTCCCTGTTTCCCTTTTTCCTCTCTTTTGCCTCTCAGCACAGGCTGCTCTACTTTTTCCCCAAGCTCCAATGGGGCCCTTGAGTCCAAGATACTTGATGGCTTCTGTACAGTAATCATACATCTGGGATTATTCCTGGTTTCAATCATTCTGTCACACTGGTAAGACCCCATAACCCCATTTTTATGCTGAAAAATATGATTGCTCTCACTCTAAAAATAGCATAATAACAATTTTATACTACTGTTTATTGTGCTAGATGTCTTATCTACTTTAACTCATTTAGTCCTCATACAACCCCCATTATGTAGGTACAATTATTATCTCCATCTTTCAGATAAAGAAAATGGTGTTTGGAGATGTTAAGTGACTTGACTAAGGACATACAGCTAGTATAAGTCTATGACTCAGACCAGTGATGACTTATTTCAAAGCTTGACCCATTGTATTATATTATTAAGGCTTTATACTTATGTAGTAATAATTGCCACTTACTGAGCCCCTATGACGTACCTGGTACTGTTGCTGGGGTTTTTATATTATCATTATCCCCACTTTTTAGATGAGAAAATGGAGGTCCAGAAAATTTAAATAACTGGCCCTAAGTGACACAGCTAATAGCAATGGGTCTGTGATTTAAATGTAGATCCTTCTGACTCCAATATCTGACCTCTTAACCATAGGATGAGCTCCTTAAAATCCATCCTATAGACAGAGTCTTGAAATGTAGTAATGGGTTAGGCTTGGTGGCTCCTGCCTGTAATCCCAGCACATTGGGAAGCTGAGGCAGGAGGACTGCTTGAGCTCAGGAGTTCAAGACCAGCCTGGGCAACACAGCAAGACCCCATATGTACAAAAATTAAAAAAAATAGCCAGGCATGGTGGCGTATACTTAAAATTATAGCTACCTGGGAGGCTGAGGTGGATTGTTTGAGCCCACGAGGTCAAGGTTGCAGTGAGCTATGATTGTGCCAGTGTACTCCAGCCTGGGTAACAGAGCCAGACCTTATCTCTTACAAAAATGTAATTTTGTAAAAATGTAGTTATGATTCTTATCTCCATTTCACAGGTTAAAAATTGAGGCTGAGAGGAGTTAAGTCACTTGTCTGAAGTTATCCTTACACAAAGGTGTAATGGCAAAGAGAAGGCACAGAGAGGGTAATGGTGGAGCAGGAAAGTCTGACTTTGTGGACTTTAGAGTATAGTTCACTGGATCTGCTTCATGAGAAGCACTGCTCCATTTCTCAGCAGGTTCACCCTGACAAAATCTACAAATTCAATGTAAGGTTGGCAGTCACAGGTGGCCTGCTGGCTAGAGGGAAAATGACTGTCTCTATGCCCAAGCATGAAGTCCAGTAGAGAAAAAAAAAAACCCACTTAACTCTTAATTAAAATGTATCAAATTAGCTTCCCCTTCTTCACCAAGTTGCTCAGTGTAGAGCAGAATAAACAACAAATAATAAGGACACAGCTCTAGCACGATTAGAGTTTACAAGCAAAACAAGATTTTGGTCCAAGAAAATAATGCTTGTTTCTCTGTCAACTAACTTAACAAAACTGTACAAGCATTTTTGTTGTAATACATCCATTGAGATTTGAAACAGACACCAAATAACAATCATTTTATTAAAGCAAGGCTGTTGGATTTTTAAAATCTGATATAATCACATAGGTCATGTCTACACACGCAAAATAAAGAAAAACATTGTGGCAATTGTCTGAATAATTGAACTTAAATTATTCCAGGCAATTCTTTCATTTCATTCTTCCTTTTTACAAAAATAGACAGTTGGGATATGCAGAAGCAAAGTAGGTAGGTAATGGAAAAGGTGTAAGCTTTGAAGGTAAACAGGTCTCAGTTCAAACTTTGGCTGTGCCACACATTAGTTTGGTGACTTGGTCAGTTAAGCTTTTTAAAGCTTACTTTCATTCACTGATCTGTAAAATGAGGATATTAGGATCAGCTGCAAGGAACTACTGTGAAACTATGATAATGTATGTAAAGTGGCCCACCCAGAAGGTGCTCAATAAATGAGAATTACTATTGCTGTTATTACAGCAAATGGTTAGTATCAGTGCTAGTGGCATATTTAATCATGAATAGTAAAGTCAGCAAAAATCTAGCAATCGTAGTTCTGAGTGCTCACTGACAGCTGCAACTCCGACCTTTGCCTTTCCAAATGCATCTAACTCAAATGCCTCAATTTCAGTACTGTTGACATTTTGGACTGAATAATACTTTACTGTAAGGTGGACGGAGGCTAGCTGTCCTATGCACCGTAGGATGTTTAGAAGCATCCTTGGCCTCTACCCATTAGATGCTACTAGCAATCTCTGAATCAGGACAATAAAAATAGTCTTCAGACGTTGCTAAATGTCCTTGGGAGGGCAAAATCATCCTACCACCACCTCTGCAGAGCCTCCCTGTGGCCTATAGTGGGAATTACTCTCTTCCTTTTCTGAGGTCTTTTAAATAAAAATATACATGAAACGAGATTCTCTTATGCTGTAATTGTATCATATTATTAAATCGTATTTTCCAAAAAAGATTAAATTTCTTGATGACAGGAAAGTTTCATTCTGTTGTGTCCTCCAAAGTTTCTTGTATGGAACAGACAAGTAGGAACTCAGTAAAGATGTATTTGTTTACTTATTTTTTCCATTCTTTCCCTCAACAAGCATTTGCCGTATGCCTTTATGTAACAGGCATGAACTAGGAGTTGGACATGTAAGGAAAAAAGGGCACAGTCCCTGCTCTTAAGAATCTCACAGTGTAGTGAAGAAGTCAGACTAATATGGTTTGATATTTGCTCCAATAAAAGTGGTAAGGAAGAGACGCCCTTAACTTGGACTGGGAGAGACAAGCAACATTTTTCTGAGGAGGCAACTTTTGAGCTGAGTTTTGAAGGATGAGTAGGAGTTAGTCAAACTGGGGGTTGGAGGGGGAGGGCACTTATTGCTGATATCTAGCAATTTGTTAGAGGCTTTTATAGTATGAGTTTAATGAATATGCTTTACAAACCTTTGACTTTTCAGCAGATAATCCATTTTTTTTTATCTTCTTGACCCAGAAAAGTAACTAGAAGGTAAGTGTTTTCTAAAACTGGGGCAACAAGTGTGTACACACAAGTATGTACATACTAATGACATTGTGGAAGGAAGCTACTAGCATTTGCTAGTTCTGTCTCTCCTGCCACATAGAAATGCTTCTGAATTAAGGGAAAAAGCTATATTATTTGTTGTTACAAGTTTTGATTGACTGTGTTGGGCTTTGAGGTTAACATATCTATCATCACTGATTAGTTGAGGGCCCTTGGGTTATGATCATAACATATTTTATCAGACTATTCTATCTCTTTTGAAGATGTAATATTAAAACTTGCTACTTAATTTGTCTTATCAATTTTCATCTCAATTAATTCCTTCAAGTAAAAATATTTAGTTCCTGTCAAATTAGGAGTGGAAGGGAGAAAGTGTTCTGGCATATGCAGTGAGTCCCAAATTTTTCATCTCATGATTTTGGGAAGTCTGGAGTTCATATAAGCAGATTAAAACTTTCAAAGGATCAATTCCCATTTTAAATGGTTTATGAGAAACACTCCCATGAAGAAAGTAATCATGGCAAAAAGTACTCACTTAGCTTCTCTAAGATCTCCTCATCTGTCATCTTGGATTTTTTTCTTTGCCGATCTGTGTTCCTGTACAAAGTACTGGAATTGGCATTTTCAGCAGAGGGTGGTGTGACCTCTTTATTTGGTGCTGCAGGTGAAGCAATGGATTCAACCACAGAACGAGTGTAGATCTAAAAAAACAGAAAGTTCTGCAATTAAAACAGCAGACCAAGGAAAGAGTGTGAAGTCAATGTATTGTAATATCAATGAATTTTTAAAGACAAGTGGTATTTTCTTAAAAAAAAAAAAGGACTTTGAGTAGCTGAAAGTACAACACTATTGAAAGATCATGGGAGCTAGTCTTTGGATGTCCCTATACATGCCTTGCTAATTGTGGTCTGAGGACCTCTGTTTATGCAATTCTTCCTACCTGGTTCACATGGATTTCCTTCCTTATCTTCTCCAACATTTTTATTACTTAGCAGTTATGTATTGTTTGGTATTATTCTCTAATTGTTTAATGTGCTAATCTTGTATCCTCAAACAGCATCCTCAAAACCTTGGTCATATTGTATACTCTAGCTCTTGGAACATAAAAGATGCTTAATAGGTAGCAGTAGATTAACTATATTCTAACTCTATGACTATTCCAAAGGGCATCTTTTGAATCATTTGGAAATAGTCCTTTGTGACTTACTGATTTTGTATGCTCTGGTCTTGGTGCGATAACTGGTGGTGGCTCATTGTCATCTTCTTCTTCTTCCTCCTCTTCATCTTCTTCTTCAGACACAGGAGGGGCCAATGGAGGCTCAGATGCTGTTTTTGTACTCTTGTGACAAAAACAAAGTTTATAGATCAGGTATTAACTCCTTTGTTTTGTTTTTCTTCAGAAATAAAACAAAGGAAATGAAAATATTTAAGCATGTAGGGATAGGAGGAAACTACATCTTTCACAAATGATCAGAATCATCAACAATTTGGTGGCCAGGGCTTGCTCACCTGAATATAATCTCTGAACTTGTTCAGAGATAAATTCATGTCATGGCTTAAAGAACCATGAAGTGTATTTTTAAAAAAAATTTCTCATTGAGCTGAAAAACAGTGGACTATTATTCACTTAATATTTTAAAGTTCAATGTTTTTGAAATACATTAAAAATCAAACTAATTGCTCTTAGAGCCTTGATTCTATACTGGGAAGATTATCAATTTATTGATTGACAGTTTGTCCACTTGAAAAGAACTATTTTCTACCTAAGGATCAGAGCATGCATATGCATATTGTATTAATATAGCTCTGTAAATACTCTCTAAGAACAAGCAAGCCAATAAATGTCTCTTCCCTGTCCAGCCTCCTGGAAAGAAGCACTCAGAGAGTAATAGACATGAAGATCTAAAGAATACTCATCCACATGAATAATCACTCAATATTAACCATGAGTTAAATGGAGATTTTTGATGTTTTATAAACTGCAATAATACGACAGTATTGTGGTACAATAGCAATAATACCTAAGGACAGTTCTTGATCATTCATGTTAATACAGTGGTAAAATGGTTCCAAAGTTTGATTTTGAAAGACCCATGGCCATGGTTCTCAAAGCTTGGTTCCCGGATCAGCATCATTAGTATCATTAAGGAACTTGTTAGAAATGCAAATTTTCAGGCTCCATCCAGACCTATGAATCAAAACTCTGGAAGTGGAGCCCAGTGATCTGTGTTATAACAAGCCTTCCAGGTGATCCTGATGCATGCTCAAGTTCAAAAACCATGAACTATGGCTCAGGTCTGCACTGTTTAATATGGCCACATAGCAACCAGCCACATAAGGCTACAGAACACTTAAAATGTGGCCAGCCTGAATTGAGATGTGTTTCAAGTGTAAATTACATCCCAGATATTGTACACTTAATATAAAAAAATTGTAAAATGTTAGATTAATATTTCTTATATTGATTATATGTTGAAATGCTGGTATTTTGAATATATTGGCTTAATAAATATATTATTACAATTTATTTCACCTATTTTTTACTTTTTAATATGTGGTTACTAGAAAATTTAAAGTTATGAATATAGTTTATATTTCTGTTGGACAGTGCTATTATAGGTGTTTTTTTTTTGTTTGTTTTTGGTTTGTCTTTGTGTATTTATTTTGTTTTTGTTTATGCCACTGGGTATACTGGCCTAACATAATTCAACAATGAATTTTCATTCTTTGAGGACAAAGCTCCTGAGGCAGTTACAGGCAGCCTGTTAATAGACCATTACATCAAAGGACCTCAATCATGATTAAAAACTCAATATGGCTTTTCTACAATCATGTATAAACATATGGTGAAGTAATAAGGTGTAATCATACATCTGAAAGGAGCCAGAAAGACTTATCAATTGTGAGAAGAAAGACAACCTAGAATTTATAAACAAGCATTTGAAAGAATATTTTATTGCCCTGATATAGATGCTAAGTGGTTTATAGATTGAAGTTTGTATGTTTACTGAACATTGGTTTTCCTGTTTATGCAGCTATATTGATTCTTAATTTAGCCATAACAACTGGGCTATTACATTGTATAGTTATGTGGATAGCAACATCTGTTAAAGACATTAAGTTTCCAGGTTTTTAAAAAATCACTTTCTTCTTGCAAAACACTAATTCTTCAGGGGACTTCAGTGGGCACAGGGAGAAATGGGCTTTGGGTTATTGAAATTTGCTTTGATATTATGTTCCAGAAAGTTTTGCCCTATCTTACACCAGCCGGTTTCAGGAATGTACCTAATCACTGTTTCTTTGTAGAAGGGTGGAAGCTGAGTACTTTTTTATATGGCAAATGGTGCTATTTTATCCATTAGGCAATATGAACCTTGCCCAGGGTTGATAAGTTTTACGTGGGCCTATGAAAGTGTTTGCCATCAGAAATAAATCATCAGCTCCAAAAAGCCAGAAGAAAACTATAAAGTCAAAATTAATTAATGTCTGATTAAATGTCTGTTAAGTATAACAATATGCCAACTTAACTAGTCTCTTATGTCTAGCATTTATAGAAATTTCATTATATTAAATATAAATTGTAGGTTAGATTTTCATATTTAGCAATAATTCTTGAATATTTACAATAATTTAACAAGAAATTATACCTAATCATACATTTTAAAAGTTACTTGTAAGTAAATAATTTCAAAATTAATATTTCAAAAATAATTTCAAAAATTTATAGCAAAAATATAAAGTGAAGTATGGGGGCCCTTTAATATGTTTAAAGCAATGCATGATGTGACCTCTACAAGTGAGAGTATATACAGTCTATTAGGCTCTAAAAACAGCCCTAGAGGCAAAAAGAATGATTCAAAGTCTAGTCTTCTTGGTCCAAACCTTAAACTGGTACAAAGACCAGTCAATGTCTGCTGGGCAAGGGGCAAGCTTACACATTTCAAGTCTTAATATTTCACTAGATAAGATCCACCTGCAAGATTTCACTGACTGTTAACATTCATTACTATCTTCACAGTTAATCTCCAATGGAAGCCATTCCCCATCTCCAAGGATAGACTTAAGGGACTATTAGAAAACCTGAAGGTTTGTAGGAAAAGAAAAAGACAGATATTTCTGTTTACTTTGGACCAAACACTATCCTGCCATATTGGTTGGTTGACTTGGAAGAATGTATGGCATTGAGTGGATAGTATGTTTTGAATTATGGTTGGGCCAGAGAGCGTTAAAACCCCAGCAATCCACCAAGGATACCAATCTTCAGTACTGAGAACTGAAATTAACAATTTCTGCCCGTGTTAAAAAATACTGGGATCATGCATACTTTACTATCAGCGTGTAAACAGTACTGGGACTGGGCATATTTCATTTTCCCTGTGTTAGGCAATATCCAGATAGACATACTTTAATGTTCTTATGTTAAACAATACTGAGAATAAGTAAAAATAACATAGCTTCTTACTTTAGGAAATACTTGTTTCTAGAAGATACCGTGAACCAACTAATTTGCTTATCGAGACTAACAGCTTGCTCACTAAAACTTGCTTCAAGCCCCTTCCTTTGCTATATTCACCAATACAAAGCTATTTTATCATAAACACTGCACAATGTTAACCCATTCCTCACCTTGCAAGACCTGCTTTAAAATCAAACAGTCTAAGCCCTAACACCCTATAAATAATCCCTTCTGACATCTCCTTCTTAAGACACTAAGACTTTATCAAAGTAATGCTTTTATGTCACTCTAATTTTAATAAACATAGCTTTACTTAGAGGTTTTCTGGGTGATCATTTTTGGAGTCAATGGTGCAATGTTTCCATACTCTTCATTCCAGGCTGAGAATTACTGTATCTAAAACTTCTAAACTTATAGAAATATAGATAGATGGATAACAAGTAAGGAATATTTTTGTCATCAAATTAGATATTTTTGACACTCTAATTTTGCCAGACATTGGGGCAGGGAATGTAGTTCTTTGTTTTGTTTTGCTTTTTGAGATGGAGTTTCGCCATTGTTGCCCAGGCTGGGGTGCAATGGCACGATCTCTGTTCACTGCAACCTCCACCTCCTGGGTTCAAGCAATTCTCCTGCCTCAGCCTCCCAAGGAGCTGGGATTACAGGCATGTGCCATTATGCCCAGCTAATTTTGTATTTTTAGTAGAGATGGGGTTTCTCCACGTTGGTCAGGCTGGTCTCGAACTCCTGACCTCAGGTGATCCACCCGTCTCGGCCTCCCAAAGTGCCGGGATTACAGATGTGAGCCACTGCGCCTGGCTGGGAATGTAGTTCTTAACCTGAGTTGGGTCCCAGACTCTTAGGGTTTGGTCTATCTCCCCAGAAAAATACAGGTAGACACATTCTTTTACATATAACTTCAACAGTTCATAGATCTGAAGCCCACCCATGAACTCCAAGTTCTGAACATTGCTTTAGAGAATACACCAGCTAGAGTATGTACACACCAGTAGAGAACCTTAGGAAATTCCCTTTTCTCTGAGCTTAACTTTTCAAGGCCAAAGAACTTAGAGGTAAGGAACTTAGAGGCTTTAGACAATATAAAATGTTGTTTGGGGGCCACTTCTGGTGATTGTTTAGAATGTAGATTTTAGGTTTCTACTCCAGATCTACTCTGGAAGTGGAGCCCTGGAATCCTCAATTTAACAGAATCCCCAGGAAATTCTGATGCACACTGAAGTAAAGGAATTAAACTACGTTAAAAAAAAAATTAGCCAGTACTGCAAATCACAAAAGAGCAATCTGTCAACTGTACACCCAGTTGCTCTAAGCACAGATAATGGCACATTCAATATGACAACACAATAATGACATATTATTGCTGTTACCTTCCACTTGGAATACTAACTTAGGATTCTAAATATGTCATTTTATTTTCAACAGTACAACAAAAATATGAAATTTTAAAATTAGCCTCAAATTAAAGAGTAGGGGCCTGAACAGTATTTGAAATTGAATACACTAATATCAAAGAAGCTAATACAAATAAGCAGTAAAGCAGGTGTTATATGACTATGACATCTCTTCCTGAGTTCAATATTAATTACAGAATCATGAGTTTAAAACATTTAGAGAATACAACATTGCTTCTGTTTTAATTCTCACCCAGGCTACTAAAGGATGCAAAACTTGTGATCAGTTCAGGCTATGTCTACAAGGGTTTGTCAGACCCATTAAATTAGATTTTGTAGACAGCCAGATCTATTGGGAGTTTTTATGATGCAAAAAGACATACACATTGCGAAGCATACTCTCTTCTAAAACTATAAGGAAAACATAAGGTGCAGTTATCCATTCCTAAGGAACTGAGTCCCACTGAAGTGATTCAAATAGAATGTCGGGGTCCAATTCAGTTAATTCAATCAATAGAAACCTAGCCTTCATCAAGCCAACAATCCATTATCTTCACCTGAAAGTCCTGCCAGCCCTTCAAACTCAAACTGTCTAATAAGGAACTCAGCATCTTCCCACAGAAATCGGCTTCTCCTCAAAGACAGCATCATTATCTTTTTACCCACCAGCTATCAGTTTAAGCCTGCGTTCATCTTTGACCTCACTCTTTCCTCCAACATCCAATTAATAATCTAAATACCTCTAGAAATTGAATGTAATCTTCCCATTCCTGCTGTTACTACCTCATTTCTGGCTCTGATTACCTGGATGCTTGCAATATTCTCCCTACTAGTGTCCCTTCATCCAGTCTCACCATTTGTCCTTAATTCATTCTGGACATTTGCTGTCAGATTACTCTTCCCAAGGTCTAAGTGTTAATCACTTAACCCTCCTGCTCCAAAACACTTCAAAAGCTTCCCACTGAATACTGGAAAGCCAGATTCCTTGGAATACCATTTAAGGGCCTGTATGATTCGGTTCCACCTTAACCTTCAAGACTTATTTCCTGATTCCCTTTCTTGCATCTCAGTCTTCATTCAACCCCATATTCTTTGTTTCCTTGCTCTACTCACCAACATACCCTTTCTTATGCTTTTCTTTTTACTTAAAATGCCCTTCCCATCTTCACAGATCGAAATCTCATCTGACCTTTAAGATCTAGCTCAAATGCCAACTTTTATATGAAGCATTTTCTAACTTAACATTCAACAAATACATACCAAGTATCTATTTGGTACCAGACACTGAGCTTCAGCCCTTGGAGACAAGGGCCTGCTTCCCTTTCCCTCCCCAGTTAAAACAATCTACTTTCTTTGAAATCTCATAGCATGTCGACATATTTTATGACATGTAATACTATCCATATTGTTGGGTTTTTTTTTTTGAGACAGGGTTTTGCTCTGTCACTCAGGCTGGAGTCCAGTGACAGAATCAAGGCTCACTGCAGCCTCCACCTCCAGGGCTCAAGCGATCCTCCCACCTCAGCCTCCAAAGTAGTTGGGACTACAGGTGTGCACCAACATGCCCAGCTAATTTTTGTATTATTTGTAGAGACAGGGTTTTACCATGTTACCCAGTTTGCTCTCCTAGGCTCAAGAATCTGTCCACCTGAACCTCCCACAGTGCTGGGATTACAGGCATGAGCCACTGTACTCGTCCACTATCCATATTGTATTGTACTTCTTTATGTCCATGCTTACCTTCCCCTACCAGCCTGATAGCCAAACTTCCTAGAGCTTATAAGGAGACAGTTGGTAAATATATGTTAAATAGGTAAATATCTATTTGTTTTATCTCCAGACAGTGAGATCATCATTTTTTTCTAACTTAATGGAATATTTTAGCCATAATATAGACTTCATTTTAATTCTACAAGCAAAACCAATAGAACCAATCTCAAAAGAAACAGTTAATATCTCAGGAGAAAACAAAAACCAATACACAGGCTATCCTAGAAAGTTGGTGTTTCAAATAACCGACCAACCTAAAAAAAAAAAAGTTTTTTTTTTTTTTTTTTTTTTTTGCCAGAATACCCAGTCAAGATTGCACAAGCGTGACATTAATGAAATCAAAGCAGGTAAAGTATGTGTTATCATGGAGGGTTGTCATTTTTGTCCTTCTCATTTTCCTATTGCCTCCCTTCACATGTTGTTTTCATTGTGGCCCAGGAAGCTATCATGGCAAAGATGGAGGAAAAGAGGAAATGGCCAGTCAGATGAGAAGGCCATATTCTGTTCTGTTTTGGGGAATCCGAGCAAAGCGCAAGTACAAGTTTCATGTGTGAAAAGAGTGAGTTTTTCCTCTTTTGTCATGTAAAAATAACAGTAGTTTACATTTAATAAATACATATTATGTGCTAGGTACTATACTAAGTACTTTATATGCATTATCACATTTAATATTCACACAAGACCTAGGAGGTAAGTACTATTATTATTCCCTCTTAAAGCTGAGGAAAGAAGCTCAGAGAAGCTAAGCTACTTTCCCAATGTCACATACTTAGTAAATAGCGAAATCAGATTAAATGCCTACATCCAGAACCTACACTCTTTCTTTTTTCATTTTATTCTTAATTGTAGTAAAATATATATAACATAAAATTTACCATCTTAACCATTTTTAGGTATACATTTCAGTACTGTTGAGGATATTGTTGTATAATGACCAAAGCCATTCATCTCCATAACTCTTTTCATCTTGTAAAACGGAAACTCTGTACCATTAAACAACTCCCCACTCCCCCTGCTCCCAGCTCCTGGCAACTAGTATTCTACTTTCTGTCTCTATGAATTTGACTCCTTTAGGTACCTCGTATATGTGGAATCATATAGTATATACCCTTTTGTGACTGGCTTATTTCATTTAGCATAATGTTTTCCTGGTTCATCCATGTTGTAACATGTGTCAGAATTGTCTTCTTTTTAAGGCTTAATAATATTCTACTGTTTATACATACCATCTTTTGTTTACCCCTTCATTTGTTGATGGACACTTGGGTTGCTTCCACCATTTGCCTACGGTGAATATTGCTGCAATGAACGTGGGTGTATAAATATCTCTTGGAGATCCTGCGTTCAATTATGGGTATATACCCAGAAGTGGAATAGCTAGATCATATGGTTAATACCATTTTTAATTTTTGAGAAGCTGACATAACATTTCAGAACCTTTACTCTTTACAACTAAAGAAGATCTACTGGTGTCATACTGGCTACCTAGGGTTATGTCAAGCAGACATCTGTCCACTATAAAAGGCATTTGTCTGCTATAAAAGGAAGAAGAATCAGCTTGGCCATCCATGACTGTTTGAATAAATGGTTAGGAGATTTTCAGTAATGCAAATTATTTCACCCCTAAAAAAGCAAATGAGGGAGGAAGTAATTTCTATCAGAATATCTGAGATCATTTTCTGTCTAATGTGTTCAAATACTCTTTCAGATACTATAACACTTTCAACAACTAGGTTACTTATTTTCTAGTCACTTCTCTGATAAAAATTATCTATGTGACTTTGGACAAAGTCACTTCCCTCACTGTACCTCGGTTTTTTGGAACAAGTGACATACAAAACTTATACTGTTATAACCTTAGAGAAGCTATTTAATTTCTCAAAACCTCAGTTTCCTCATCTGTAAAATGGGGACAATGGTGAGACTTACTTAATTGGGCTGTAGGAAAGATTAAGTACTTATAAAAATAAAATTATCTTACAGTTTGTATTGTAAGTGTACACTGTAGGTGTTGAGAGAAATTTTTATTAACATGATTATTATTCTCAAAGTTCTACATGTAAGAGAAACGGAAACATTGTTCACATAAAAACCCTGTACAAGAATGTTCCCAGTAGCTTTATTTGTAATAGCTAGCAACTGAAAATTTTCTAGAGAGACTTCGATGTATGAATGGTTAAACAAACAGTGGTACAATCATACCATGGAATACTCAGAGATTAAAAAGGAACACAAATTATTGATATATACAATAACTTGGATTAATCTTAAAAGAATTAAACTGAGTAAAGAAAGCCAATCCCCAAAAGTCACATGCTGTATTATTTCATTTACATGAAATGTCCAGAAAGCCAAATCCATAAAGGCAGAATCTATATTAGTTCTTGCCTGTGACTAGGGTGGGGTGAGTGGAGTTAACTGTAAGCCGGTACGAAGGATTTTACTGGGGTGATGGACATGTTCTAAAACTCAGTTGTGGTGATGGTAGCACAGGTATATATATTTACCAAAACTCATTGAACTGTTTACCTGAAAATAGATGAATTTTATATAACTGAATTATACCTTAAAACTGTTTTTAAAAGACTCTATATCTAAAACCTGGATCTATGCAGTTATATTCTCTTGAATCTTTGGAAACACCCATCATGTGAAACAGTTTTCAATTTTTCACTTACCGAAGGATGGGCTGCTATGTATCCATGTGCACTTTTATCTGCAAAGTGAGAATAGAGAGGTCACTTTTGTTTCACAAAGACTGTTTCATTCAGAGACCACACCAGAAAAATAAAAATGAAAAAACTGCATGATTTCAACTAGAAGGAAATGTTCCCATTTAGTATTAACTAGATATTATGACTAATGACATAGCTTTTCTTAAAATAGCTCACACCATTACATCCTCACCATATTCTTACAAGGTCATTTTACAGACATTAATGAAGGCCTCTGGTGAATCTCATTTATATGGAAGAATGACAAGGTTACCTACTCTTAACTGATATGATTCTATACATCTATAGTAGTCCCCCTTATCTGAAGTTTCACTTTTTGTGGTTTCAGCTACCTGTGGTCAACTGTGATTCAAAAATATTAAATCAAAAATTGCAGAAATAACCAATTCATGAGTTTCAAACTGCATGCCATTCTGAGTATGATAAAATATCATGCTGTCCTGCTCCATTCCACCTGAAACATGAATCATCCCTTTGTCCAGTATACCCACTCTGTTTACACTACCAGCCTACTAGTCACTTAATAGCCAGTTTGGTTATCAGAACAACTGTGGAGCTATCACAGTGCCTGTAGTCATATACCCCTTATTTTACTTCATAATGGCCCCAAAGAGCAAAAGTAGTGATGCTGGCATATTGTTATAATTGTTCTATTTTATTATTAGTTATTGCTGTTTATCTCTTACTGTGCTTAATTTATAACTTTATCATAGGTAAGCAGGTATAGACAAAAAACATGGTATACATAAGGTTCAGTACTATCCATGGTTCCAGGCATCCACTGGAGGTCTTAGAACATATTCCACGTGAGTAAGTGGGGAACTACTCTATATCTAGGATTTTTCCCACTTTCCTCTTTCCCTACCTCCTTTCCATTCCTTCTTTCCACCTTCCTGTGCTATCTCCATCTTCTCCTCCTCTTCTCCTGTGCAATTAGTCAGTCCCAATACCAAAGCATTCAGAAAACCTATGATGAGGTACACTCAGCCTTCAGTACAGTACAACTATACAGTTTTAATATAGTTGTCAGGATTTCATCTTTGTAAGTTGAGAGAAATTTGGCATATAAAACTAAGTGTTAAACAGCAATGGCTATTTGGAGTAAAGAACAAACTCTGATACTCTAAAGTGTATTCATGGTTACAGTGAAATGATTTCTTGAATACATTTTCAGTTCTGGTTGCCTATGGGTCTAACTTGGAGCACAGCTCTTGATTTTCTCACATGAAACATTTTTTGATATGTCACCAGGATCTCTTAGATATTTTATTCTATGTGGAAGCTTAAATATAGTAAAAAGTTTTCCTTGATGGCTTTCTTTTTAGGTTTTCAACACTGAATAACAGCAGTTAAGCAATCTTCTCATTTTAAGAAAGTCCAGTTTAGCAGTTTGGGCTTTGATATTTGATATGGCCAAATCAGACACTCTTCCCCTTCCAAGGGTATCCTTGGATCATTCTCAAAGAAACTTAAAGCCTGCTTATACTAAATCCAGTGCCAAGAGGTAGGGGCTCTTTATAGCTGGAGTACTAATGATAATACTCCCTTCATTCTTTAGATGTTAAATAATAAGTTAATAAATTATTGTAGAGAGAGAACTCAAATCATCTATCTCAAAATGTGAAAGTATTATTTGGTATATATATTTCAGTTGCTGATATGGCTTGCCTGTGTCCCCACCCAAATCTCAACTTGAATTCTATCTCCCAGAATTCCCAAGTGTTGTGGGAGGGACCCAGTGGGAGGTAATTGAATCATGGGGGCCGGTCTCACAAGATCTGATGGGTTTATCACGGGTTTCTGCTTTTGATTCTTTCTCATTTTCTCTTGCTGCTGCCATGTAAGAAATGCCTTTTGCCTCCCACCATGCTTCTGAGGCCTTCCCAGCCATGTGGAACTGTAAGTCCAATTAAACCTCTTTTTATTCCCAGTCTTAGGTATGTCTTTATCAGCAGCCGGAAAATGGACTAATACAGTAAATTGGTACCAGTAGAGTGGGGCGTTGCTAAAAAGATACCCAATAATGTGGAAGTGACTTTGGAACTGGGTAACAGGCAGAGATTGGAACAGTTTGAAAGGGCTCAGAAGAAGACAGAAAAATGTGGGGAATTTGGAACTTCATAGAGGTTTGTTGAATGACTTTGTCCAAAATGCTGATAGCAATATGGACAATAAAATTCAGGCTGAGGTAGTCTCAGATGGAGATGAGGAACCTTTGAGAACTGGAGCAAAGGTGACTCTTGTTATGTTTTAGCAAAGACACTGGCGGCATTTTGCCCCTGTCCTAGAGATTTGTGGAACTTTGAACTTGAGAGAGATGATTTAGGATATCTGGTGGAATAAATTTCTAAGTAGCAAAGCATTCAAGAAGTAACTTCGGTATTGTTAAAGGCATTCAGTTTTATAAGGGAAACAGAGCATAAAAGTTTGGAAAATGCGCAGCCCGACTATGTGATAGAAAATAAAAACTCATTTTCTGGGAAGAAATTCAAGCCGGTTGCAGAAATTTGCATAAGTAGCAAGGAGCCTGATGTTAATCCCCAAGACCATGGGGAAAATGTCTCCAGGCCATGTCAGAGAACTTCACGGCAGCCCCTCCCATTACAGGCCCATAGGCCCAGGAGGAAAAAGTGGTTTGTGGGCCAGCTCCAGGGTCCCTGTACTGTGTACAGCTTGGGGCTTGGTGCCCTGTGTCCTAGCTAATCCAGCTTTATCTGAAAGGGGCCAACACACAGCTCAGGCTGTGACTTCAGAGGGTGGAATCCCCAAGCCTTGGCAGCTTCCACGTGGTGTTGAGCCTGCACATGCACAGAAGTCAAGAATTGAGGTTTGGGAACATACACCTAGATTTCAGAAGATGTACGGAAATGCCTGGATGCTCAGGCAAAAGTTTACTGCAGGGTTGGGGCCCTCATGGAGAACCTCTGCTAGGGCAGTGCGAAAGGGAACTATGGGGTCAGAGCCCACACACAGAG
The DNA here is from genome assembly GCF_000951045.1 of Mandrillus leucophaeus. Lineage (NCBI taxonomy): Eukaryota > Metazoa > Chordata > Mammalia > Primates > Cercopithecidae > Mandrillus > Mandrillus leucophaeus. The sequence goes on from NW_012102798.1 coordinate 3,334,255, forward strand.
TCCGTACTAGGGCACTGCCTAGTGGAGCTGTGAGAAGAGGGCCACCATCCTCCAGACCCCAGAATGGTAGATTCACTGAAAGCTTACACCATGCACCTGGAAAAGCCACAGACACTCAACAGCAGCCTGTGAAAGCAGCTGGGAGGGAGGCTGGAACCTGCAGAGTCACAGGGGTGGAGCTGCCCAAGACCATGGGAATCCACCACTTGCATCAGCATGACCTAGATGTCAGACCTGGAGTCAAAGGAGATCATTTTGGAGCTTTAAGATTTGACTGCCCCGCTGGATTTTGGACTTGCATGGGCCCTGTAATCCCTTTGTTTTTGCCAATTTCTCCCATTTGGAATGGCTGTATTCACCAAATGCCTGTACCCCTATTGTATCTAGGAAGTAACGAGCTTGCTTTTGATTTTACAGGCTCATAGGCAAAAGGGACTTGCTTTGTCTAAGATGAGACTTTGGACTGTGGACTTTTGGGTTAATGCTGAAATGAGTTAAGACTTTGGGGGACTGTTGGGAAGGCGTGATTGGTTTTGAAATGTGAGGGCAAGAGATTTGGAGGGGCCAGGGGCAAAATGATATGGTTTGGCTGTGTCCACACCCAAATCTCAACTTGAATTGTATATCCCAGAATTCCCACATATTGTGGGAGGGACCCAGGGAGAGGTAATTGAATCATGAGGGCTGGTCTCTCCCATGGTATTCTCATGAAACTGAATAAGTCTCATGAGATCTGATGGGTTTATCGGGGTTCTTCACTTTTTTTTCCTTCTCATATTCTCTTGCTGCTGTCAAGTAAGAAGTGCCTTTCACTTCCCACCATGATTCTGAGGTCTTCCCAGTCATGTGGAACTGTAAGTCCAATTAAACCTCTTTTCCTTCCCAGTCTTGGACATGTCTTTACCAGCAGCATGAAAATGGACCAATACAGTTGCTTATAGTGCAAATTTGAACATCAAAGCTCCAAACAAAGACTAAATCTACACACTAGCAAATGAGGTCAAGATTTGGCAATAACATGGATATTTCAATTTCTAAACATAGTGAGATATAGTTTTCTCTTTTCGGTCTGATTTGGGGGTCTTATCAAAATAACCTGACACCAAACAAAATGTGTGCTGTGTCATCATGCTGCAAATCAATGAATCTAAGGGACAAAATAAATTTCCAGAGACCATGGTTTCATGCATGCAACTCTTACTTAATGAACATATCACAAAACTCGATAAATGACTGAGTGTCTTTATGACAGTAAAGAGACAACAATTGTCACTACCAATTCAAGCTCACAACTACTACTTCACTAAATAATTACCTTATTTTGATTCTAAAAATACTTGAGTTATATAACTTAACATCAACCTCAAATTCTGACTCATTTTTTGGTTTCCTTATGTTGATGGCATTTGAAGAAGGTACTAGAACTGACTTCAAATGTCCCACAGACATTTTGTTCTCAACATCACGCTCTGAGATTGAAATTACTTCTTCACCTTTGATACCACAGACTTCCTCTTACCTCCTGATGTAAAGCTCATGTATTTCTGGTTGTTGACTGTTTCTTTGGAATCATAGAATTTGAGAACATCTAGAACAGCTTGGGGGTTCTTCTTCTGTTCCAATTTTGTTATGTTAGAGGTTTGGAGTAATCGTGCCCATTGCTCGGGAATTCCCTGTGGACAACCAAAGTGAAAGAATGGTGGCTCAGAACATTCTGCAGCAGCACTTTTATGTTCCAGTAAAGTTCTTCACCAAGAAGCCCATGCTACCTGTAGGATTACACTTGGGAAACTGAAGTTACATTCTAGATTTAAAGTTAGTAACTTAATAATGCAATCATTCTCTTCTCTAATTAAAACACATAGGTAAAACTAGGATCCAACTTAAAAAGGGTGGGTGGGAGTATGACTGTGATAGAAAAAAAAAAAGCGCATGAAAATCACCTCCATATTGACTCTGCTCATCCATGAAATGATGTTTACGGCTTAGCTTATTTTTTTTCTGGCGACTCAGGGCAGACATAGCAAGACTTCTCTAAATTTGTGCACAGCATAGTAAAGTGCAGATCAATGGGTTTTATGACTGGAATAACATAAGCTGTTTCTGGTCATGTTGTAATCAGAATATATTTTAGAATAAAAGGAAAGGATCACCCTTGGTCAGGTTATACTTCATGATTACAAAATGTAATTTTTTGGGTCTAGAGCTTTACTATAAAGTCAGGTCGGTAGAAGAAAAAAATAGAATTGTGGAGGAGCAAGAACCACTGAGATGCTAAACAGTAACATTAATGCTGCTTTGGGCATTTTCCCTGCAGCTTTCTCCAGGGCATGCCCTCCTTCTCCTCTCCTCTCTCTCTCCCTTCCTCCTCACTTCATTTTTAGGCCACATAGAACCTGGGGACTATGAAAACCACGCCAAAGCCTTATGAGAATTTATAATAATCTGAAGCATTTAGAGCAGAGAGGAGGGAGTATTTGGAAATATAACCAAGGAGAATTGCAAAAATTAGAGGTTAGCTTTGCATTGAGCATTCAACATTCTTTCCTACATGTTCAGCCTACAGAAGTCTCAATTTCATAATTATCCAACCTCCAAGAGAAACTTGGAGAGAGAAACAGACACACTATTCCTGAAGTGCATCCAGACACAATTTATGTGGCTTTGTCCTATGAAGTCTCGGCAAAACAATGTGTGACGTGGGCCTCCAGAGTTTGGGAATGACAACAAAAAAAGTGAGATAAGCCAAGCAACAACTCTACTGCACACACATGAACCTGCTGCTGCAGTGCTATGACATCTCAAAGAAGCACTTTGATGCAAGCTTCTTTTGGGCCTGTGACGCACCTCTGGGAGCTTCCCTGGGCACATCTGTGAGCCATAGAGATCTGGCTGTAATGGACGTAAATAAAGAAAGAAAAGAAAGTTAAAACAGAATGTGGGACAACTTAGAAGGTGGGAGGAGATGAAATCAATGGGTCTGAATGGGGGGAGTCCCTTCTAAAGTGGGGCGGTTATGAAAATAGGGAGGTTTTAACTAAATCAGGGACAGGACAGGCTACAGGACAACAGATTTAAGAGAACAGAGAAAATGACAATGTTCCAAAGTTTGGATGTATAATCCCACTTTTGGCAAGATGCTTCCTCCATAAATATGTATTAATAAGAATTACCATTAAATGATTGGAGAAATTAGTAAAAGGCAGAAATATGAATTTGGAGGCAAGAAGGATGGCATCATGAAAAGCTTTGACAATAGTTTGTAAGTTGTTTTTATAATTGGGTGACCACAGGTAGCCAATGGCCATGTGAGAAACTTACAAATTTCAGTTCCCAATTCTGGTTAACCAATTTTAGTTTCAAAAGTGTGTATGTGGCTAAAATTCAAAGGATGGCTGTATGGAAACACTGAATTTTATTCTCATTGATGTGATTCTTTTTCACTTTGTAGCTAAAGTCATGGCTGGCTTAGAGAAAACTAGGTAAAGAACATTCCCACACAGCCAGACTCTATATTTTAAGTTTCTTAGATATTTAGACTAGGGAAAGGGAAACCGTTCCATTTCAAACCATATATATATAATTTCCATTTTAGTACTGCAGTTCTAAAATCCCGCTTCCCACAAAATAAGACAAGATATAAGGTAACAGCTTTGCCTAAATAAAGATCTCTCAAATGCTACAGAAACATGCTTGACCCAACTGGCTTGATTTTGGATATATGTCCTTGATTCCTGGTATTTGGGGTTACTCCAAGCACAGTGAAATGACATTTTTACATGCATTTTTCACGCGGCTAGATGCTAAAGCCTTAAGCCAAAAATTTGAACTCAGGAGCCCATGCATTATCCCAGTTCTGATTCTAAGTGCAATTAATAGCATTTGGTTAATACCGTAATGGCCAAAGGAGTTATTAAGTGTTACAAATTGAGGTATGCATTGCACATTACCACTAGAGCAGACGTTACTGGCGTAATCATTACAATAATCATTAGAATATTTGCAGTTATTATACATTCCCATGGCACTTCTAAGCTTTTGTGATAAATAGTCTTATGATCACTAGACAGCAGGAAAAAATGCTGTCAATAGCAAAAAATCCTCCAGACAACTATACTTACCACATGACTACACTGCTGACATAATTTTGACTATACTGCTGACATTTCTTTTTTCTAAGTTGAGACAAACCCAATTATCAATAAAACCTGACATTCAAGTTTGAATGTATGCCACAAAGGCACATAGTCATAAAGCCATCTCATTATGCCACATTGAGAAACTAATCCCAAAAGTCAGACAGCTAATGAAGACCTAAGAGTTTGAGCATCAGAAGCAGGAGCACATATCAATGCCTGACTGTGTATATGATACCAACTAGAAGTACATCAAGCTGGGGGTTGTCCAGTGTAGCCCAGGAGAATGGCAGCATGATATAACAGGCCAAGCATTTATCTTATCATAAGAAATGATAATTTATATCACTCATACCATTTTTCCCTCTGATTGACTTGAAGCGACCGTCACAGGTCTAGAGGTCTGGAAAGGGGAGTTCTGAAGTATTTGGGACAAAAATGGCAATATAAAGGGTAAGGACCTGTAATCATTGAATACCAAAAATCTCACCTCCCAACCTACGTTTAGCTTCAGGGTCCAAGTGTATGACCAGGTATACAAACAAGGTCATATGGGCCAATTAGCCAGAGAGTAATCACCAAGCAACACAGCAAATCAGTGTCCAAATATTCAAAATAACAAGCCCTTGTAAGACAACTGGATTAGATAGTTCAGCAAATTGCACAAAATTCAACCTAAACAACCACGATAATCAAACTTAACAATATGATCCCCTCCCAACACGCAATAAATTAGTGGTGCATTGACAATTAGGACCCAATTCTAAATCCTACCAATAAAAACACTTTCTTGAAAGCTTTTTATAATTTGGCATGTTTAAATTTAATAAACATAATAATATAGTAAATGTAAACCACAGGTTAAAAAAGTACCAACAAGGGCAGAATTTGGCATCTTTAAAAATAATGTATGAACAAGTAGTTACAAAAGATCATCAAGATGACAATAAAGTACTTCCATTTACCAAATTTAGCCTATGTCTATCTATATATTCAATGGATTCATAACAATGGAATATTTCCAAACGGCTATCTTATTTCAAATTGGGGATATATTTAGTGGGGAGAGGGGTATTTGTTTCATATGGTTTGGCTGTATCCAACTGTTTTTCATCATTGGAAAGATAGCCTATCACTTTGGGTTCTTTGGGTTCTAATTGACAGCAAAATGAAAATGACTGGTGCTGCAGTTAGCAAGATGGTGGTGATTTACTTTCTTTCATTTCCATTCAGAATCCAGAAAGATAAATGAAAGAGCTAGAGAGAGAGATACTGTATAATAAGATGACAAGTAAGTTTGAAAAGTGGAAAGAATAAAATATTGGAAAGCAACTAGAATGTCACATGGGATAACTGGATGAGAAAATTTTCACATCAGAAAACAAAAAGGAAGAAAAAAAGACAAATAGTGAATGACAACAATAAAACGCAAGAGTAGTTTAAATGAGGAAAAGCACAGAGAACATTAAAATGTCAAAGCTGGAAAAATTAATTAAAAAGGGAAGAGTTATTAGGCAAAACCTTTATAAAGTTTAAGGGATTTTCTTGTTTCAAGTGTCAGCAAAAATAGTTAAAATATTTGTATAATTTTTAAAAAATATAAAGTTTTTCAGGTTATACAAATTACTTTTTTTCTGGTGGTGATGATGGTGGTGGTAGTGGTAATAGCAAGGCTGGAGTATCTAAGTGTGGCTAAGAGAATATTCTGCAAATATAGTAAAGACTAGGTTCAAACTCAAAGCCATTTGAGTAATGTCTCTGACTTTAATGATGAAATTGGTTAAATCTTACCTATCTCCACTTTATGTGTAAATATTTCTTAACGTTCTCCTCTGCTTGCTACCGAGAACGCAGAAATAATCAGCTCACACCACTTTACGAGGCCAAGGTGTTTACTGTTTCCATTTCCATTCTCATATCACTTACTTCCAGAATTGAAAAAATAAGATAATTTGACTGTCAATTCAGCAACATTGTTTGCTTCTCCACATAGATTAATTTGTTCCTTCTTTTTTTCCACTTAATCATATAACACAGTCTATTCACTACTATGTTATGAAACAAAAAACTCAACTACTTAATATGTAAATTTCTCTCTGGTTTAACAGCACAGGAATTGATAGTGATGGCTCTATCAAAGATTTTTCTTGAAATGCCCTCAAAATTACTCCTTATTTCAGAATGTACATTTTGATGGAGTTCATTAATAGCATGGAAAAAGGTAGTTGACCTTCCTGGGGACATATTTCTAGCCATAGCCACATCTTTTCCCTCATTGATCTAAAAAAAAAAAAAGTTACCAGTTCTTTTTTTTAAAAAAGTATAAAATTTCATAGATCTGAGATCTTATGCTGTTTGAGCACTACAAATATTCAGCAAAAGTCTTGATCTATAGCTATGGTCTATCCAGAGAATTCTCATCGGTATTTACTATGGATTGCATAACATCTCTAGAGAGATATCTAGAGAGAGAGGAGAGAGATGCACATAACAACTAGAACATACATGATATATCCATCAAAATTTCTTCTTGAAATATAAGGTTTGTTTTTTGAATATCTGCAAAATGTACCTACTAAAAATTATAAAATAATCTACGTTCTTGAAATCAAAGGGAAAAGCAGGTCAGTTCCATAGAGATTCTTGGTTAGTGTAGTTAACTGAGCTGGGTATTCTAGGTTTTAATGTAAAGCCTGAAATATTTTTATGGATTATTTTCACTGGCCAAGGTGAGTAGATGATTCTCTGATTCAGTTCACTTGATAAAGAAAAAGCTCAGGCAGTGTCTCTCTGCCAGGAGTACAATTTCTGTGCCATGGTTGGTTAATATTTTCAACCAAGTTGAGACTATACAGTGATCAAACTTTTTTAAAAGATGGACAAAATAATTCGGCCAATGCTGTTGCCATCCTCTATTTCCATCTATGATTGCCTAGGCAATGTCCATCTTATTTGGAACCATCAAAAATATTAAGTCTGACATTTTGGGACATGGCAATTCTTGCTTGAAACCTATTTTCACAAGGGAATTCTTTCGTGGCTTACAAAACAAAACAAGGAGCTTACTTACAGTGAATTCCCCGGTGACTGCATCAAACCCCACATGAATCGTATGCTCAAAGTCTGAAGGAAGAGAGATCTCTGGGCGCTCTTTCTCCTTCTTCTTATTGGCTAAAGGCAAAATGTTAACATGTATTTATTTGGGGTATAGTTTTGGCATCCACAAGTTGTACAATTAGGTTCATCAAAAGAATTACAAAGTTGAAAGACAATTGATTCCAACGCAATTTTAACAACACTTAACTCCAGAAAATCCAATTATTTGCAGAAGTAGCTAAGAGTATGATGACAAATGTTATGTCCAAATAATTCAAAATTTCCAAAACTCATTTGAAACAATTCTCTCATTCAAACTGATTTCTGCCTTTTACCAGTGTAACCAGGAGGTATCTAGGGATATTGTGCTTAACCGGCTTTGTTGAATCAAATACCACTTACTAAGGAAGAAATTCATCATACACAAGTCAAGCTAAGGCATACTATTAGAAAGAACAAACAGAAAAGAAAACCACTTCAGCTTTTGATAAAGATATTGTGAATTGTTTCTATGTTAACAATAGCTAATAATCAAGTGGTTGGTACTTATTTAATTTAACATGTTTATATTATTAACCATATCTTAATAGACTCTTCTATTAACAAGAATATCACTGCAAATCAATTATGTTACAAACCTTTTTTATTATCAAAAATATTTCAATCATTTCCTACCCAGCACTTTGCTAGTAAAAAGCTACAAATTGCTTTTTTTTTTTTTTTTACTGAATTAATTTTATTTAGTTTTCAGAAAACTTAAAGCCATTCCTTGGTTTAGTTTTTCTAGTTTGTAGTTATTTTTCCATGTTTCCATTATATTTTATCATATCAGCCATTCAAAAATCACTGTGTTTTTCAAGTAGATTTTTCATAGTTACATATTTATAAATAAATGTATCAGTAGCTCATAATTTAAAAGCCTAAAAAGATATAATCACTGAATAAACTAAGTTGAGAACTATAGTCTATCTGGAAATAGTTCCCAGGAGGAAGTCACTGTGGAAACACTCTAAAATGGCATCTAGCAGCTTCCATAACACACTTATTTGCAGATCTGAGCATGTATCTCTGGTGAGGCTACATTTCACACTGAAAAAAATAGTACTCACCCTCCTAATACAGGGCAAGTCAGCATGAACCAGGTTTACTCAGTTAAAACCAATCAGCTTCAGAATTGCCAGGGTGGTCAATTTAGAACATTCTGGTTCAAATAGATGTTGCCTTGGCCTGAATTACAGACAACACTCAACCATATATTGATTAGTGGTTTTGTGGGTTACCCGTGATAAATTTTAAATTCAAAACTTTTCATGTTCAAAGGCTATTCTTATGACTTCTTGTCTCATTCCACTCTCTCTCACTGTTCCTTATCTCCAGCCACAAGACAGAGATATGGGGCAGAAATATGAAAACTGAACTAGTGTGAGAAAATATACAGAATCAGGAAATAAAGGTTGGGAGCAGGGGAACAAGAGTCACCCAAGGCCTTTGCCTGGCCATGGAGCACATTTAGGACTCATTTTGAAAAAAATACGTAAATGCCATATAACTTACCCTCAGTACAGATTCCATTTTTATAGTGAGCCTACATTATTCATGAATATTATTCTAACTCAATAGTGAAGTTCAGAGCTTTCTGTTGGTACTCCTACTTCCCTTGCATGTTTGTGAACTATAGCTAACATTTATACTTGTTCAACTACCATTTTTTACTTGTTCAGAAAGGCACTCTGGTCTCATCACTCCTTTGAAGGTGTCCTCGCCACTCCTGTAATCATTTTCTTACTTTTTCTCTTTCATGATGTCCCATCCATGCTGGCCATGGCTAGCTACTTCTCTTTTTACTTCCTTGACAATGTGGCCTGGCATTCCTCCTTTCTCAGTGACCATTCTTTCTTTGATTGTCATTGCTTTTGACTTTGCTAGTTCAGTTTTTGGCCTTCTGCATTTCTTTCTCTATTGGATTGCCTCCACTCCCAAATACTAACTCAGGTAATTCCCTAATCTGTGGTTGGCAGGGGTGGATCCACATGTTGGGGGACCAAATACTTTATGTAACTTGAGAGGAAGGTTCCCTTTAAGTAAAAAACATTGTAAAATTACAAATACAAATGTACCGGGGCCCCTCCCAGGGCCTTGGAAGAGTTCCAGGCAAGTCAGGAATTCTGAAGGAGCAGTTTCATTCACTTCACAGTAACTAGCTCTTGGTAAGTTTTTTGGGGTCAATCTTCTGAAAAATCTGAAGAAAGCTATGGAACTTCTGCCCATAAAAATGTACTATATACATATACTTTCACAGATTCATAATTCCCCTGGACTCCAAGCTAAGAGCCCCTACCTTAATCTGTACCTCCAAACCTTCTATCAACTTGAATTCATGGCCCCTCTTGTCAGCAAATAAACTCTCCCAACTTTTCTATTAGTAGCAAATTGACTAAACACTCCACTTGGGCTGAGTTATATGCAGAATTGGCTTAATGGTGTTCTCCTAGAAGGCCACCTGACTGCCAATCCCTTATCAGCCTGACTATGCAATTTTCTTCACTCAGGGCTAAACATAACAAAGGCAGGAAGCCCAAGTTTGCTCCTCTTCTAGTGTTCCCTATCTCAGTGAAATGATACCACTAACCACACAGATTAAAGAAGAAGCAAGGCCTTAGGCTCCTCCTCCTTTAGGCAGCTCTGAGCAATGAAAAAAAAAATTATAATCCTCCTCTGCAATATGCAATTCAAATAAAAACAATACTAAGGCATAAATAATTAAGGAAGTGAAAAAGTTCTGATGTTCCTATGGTGATTGAGTCTTTTTTTAAGCTATATATTCAAAATTAAACTGTTTCCACATTTTGGGTACTTCTGATTTACTAGATGCCATATACAAATGCTTTCTCTGGCTCCTGAGTAATCCAGCAGTGGCCCAGCTGCCCAAGCCAAGAATCTGGGGGTCATCTTTCACTCCTTTATTTCTATGCTAATTGATCATCAAGTTTTATATATTCTATCTCCTAAACTGGTCTTGAATGTTGAATCTTCATCCCCACAAATAATTATCTTAGTCCAAGGCATCAGCACTTCTCACTTAGCGTCACTGCCTCCAATTTTATTCACTTCCATTCATTTCTCTACTCTGTGGCTAGATCACATTCTTGCATTTTGTGTGTGTGTGGTGGTGTTGTTGTTGTTGTTTATTTGTTTGTTTGATGGAGTCTCGCTCTGTTGCCCAGGCTGGAGTGCAGTGGCATGATCTCGGCTCACTGCAAACTCTGCCTCCTGGGTTCAAGTGATTCTCCTGTCTCAGCCTCCTAAGTAACATTCTTGCCTTTAAGATGCTTAAATGCTGTCCCCTATTACCCGTAAGTTAAAAGTTCATGTTTCTTAGCATGATACCCAAGGGCCTGCATGATATGTTCCTAGTTTACCACTCCAGCTTCTCTATTCTTGCCATGGGCCCTACTACTTATACACATTCAATGCTCCCTAAGCTGCCAGGCTTTCTCATACCTCCGAGCTTTTATACATGCCATACCTAGGCCTGGAAAGTCTTACTTCTTACCCTTTCCCCCAAATTTATGTGGATCACTCCTATTAGTCCTTACTCTTAAAGACTCACTCTTGGGCTTCTTCTCCTTTGGCAAGTCTTTTCCTATCTCCTCTCTGCAGACAAAGTTAAATGCCTGTCCTTTCATGCTCCCATAGAACTACTCAGTGTATACTTGGAGCTTGGTACCATCAGCATAGGATTATTTTTTACATATCTACCTCTCTATCTAAAATTTGAGATAATTGACAGTAAAGAGTGTAATTTATTTATTCTCACATTCCCCTGCAACTAGTTTGTACCTGCACACTTAATAGCTATCATGAATGGACACTCACCACGTGCCAAGTGTCTGAAGCTATCTCATTTAATCTCCACAACAGTCTTAAGAGGTAGGTCTTATTCTTGTTTTATAGATGAGAAAAGCGAGACTTGATGGGGTTAAATCATATACCCAGGGTTACACAGGTGGCAAATATCAGAGCCAGGATTTGAATCTACGTCCCCACTTTGTCTCCAGAACCAAAGTTTTCAATAGTTAAACTATTTATTACCCAGTGGCATTAAAAAAAAAAAAAAAAACAAAAAAAAAACCCTCTAGCTTTCAGTAAGTGTTTAGCAATAAACTAGACCCTAGATGAGAACCGGTTTTTGTTTTGTTTTGTTTTTTTTAGATACACTAAAATGTCTGTATCACCCTGCAAAATTCTGTGAGCATTTGTCATTTATCTTAAGGCTCAACCTGGTCAGCTCTCTGGGTTGACATTTGCAGAGAGCAGAAGTCCAAAAAAGTATCACTTTCTAAGTGTATCTCCCATATTCTATTGGAACTCAGAACAAGGCTACAAATTGCTGCCTGGACCACAAACTGCAAACAGCATTTGACCTTGAGATCTACTGGGAGTTCCAGTTGTAATTCCTAGGGCCACCTAATTTCTCCAGAATCTCTCATCCCGACATCTTTCTCTATTCTGCTACTTCATAAAGAATGAGAAGCCCCTCTAGTCACCTATCATCTTTTATATGCCCACCCCAGTGTTCTGCAGTTCTTTTACCAGCAAGAGTTTGTCCTGTCAGAAACATTTTTTTCTACATTTTCTACCTCTTCCTTCACCTCTTGCCTTAGGTTTTCATACTTCACTGTACATCATTTTCATCTGAGAACTTAAAAAAAGAGAGAGATGCCATCCCCAGAGATTCAGATTCAGTTAGTCTGGGGTAGCCCTAGGCATCTTTGTTTTTTAAAATTCCTCAGGTATTTCTATTACATAGCTGGGATTGAGAACAACGACTTTAGACCCTACTATCCAATGAGGGTACCGCTTCCTTAGATAAGACTGGTGGAGGCTGCTCACCCTTTCTCATCCCAAGCCTGTAGGCCTGAGAGAACGGAGAAGGCAGACTTCCTCTTTTTCACTCAAAACGATTCGAGATCAGTACTTCTACACTTGCCTACAAAATCCTCTCTTTTGAGATTATCACCACCTAGCTCTCCTGGCCAAGTGCATTGTTTGCCATTGAGGACTCTGGCTCCCAGTCTTCCTTCCTACATTCTGTGCTGCCACCACTGTGTGAAACAGGATATTAATGGACACCTCCTTCATACCCTTTCCTTATGGATCCTTGATCTCTCTCAACTCTAATGAATTTTACCTCCCTTCCACTTCTGCAATCATTCCCACGGCCATCTTTTAAACCATTGGTTCTCAAGCAGGGTTGCACATCAGAATAACCTGTAGAGTTCCATAAAATACCAATGTCTACAGTCCATCAATAACCTACTCTATCAGGATTTCTGGGGATGAAACCTGGGCAAATGAATTTTTAAAACTCCAGAGATAATATGCAGCCAGAGTGGAGAACCATAGTTGCCCCAAATCTTTTTATTATCCAGAATAACCCTTTCTCTGCAATATTCAACCTTGTTACCTCATTCTCTGAGCTCAGCTTCTCATCTGGCTAACCCGCTAATTGTTTCAAGTGCTTACTCCTATTTTATTTGTTCTTTGATCTCAACAAGACCTCAATTTCTAGAAGGTAATGGGGAATATTGAAACAGGACAATAATAGCAGATTTGTGTTCCAAATATCATTCTAGTCACTTCCATTTTTGGCCAATTTCTCAGCTCCCTTCTGGCTGAGATTCTATGGTCCAGCATGTAAATTGCTCTTATGCTTCTGTCCTGGAAAATTTCACTCTTTGACTTCTTGTTATAATTGTCCTATGAAACCCTTCCCTAATGGAATCCAACTATGAAAGCTCTCCACTTCTATGTCAAGGCTGCCAAGAGTTGCTGGAGGGAAATGATACAGCCATGCATATTGGTTGGTGCTTATAATAGTTGGGTCATTAATGGTGCTTGACAATAGTTTCCTCACCCCTTGCCAACTTCCCTTTCCAGTCACCACACCTAATATTCTAGAAATTCAGAACTCCACTCTAACTTCAGCTCTACCCCCTCCTCCCTTACTTTCAGCATGTGACCTTCCTTCTACTTCACCGAGATAAATGGAGGGACTCCTTTATTTCAGTTGAAAATTCCTTTGATTTCACTTTCTCTCCCACCCCTGTGAATTTATCTCCATCAGTAGCATCTTCTTCTCTTCTCCTGCCTCACTGCTGTCACCTTCTACCTAAAGTGAATCCACCAATTATGCTCTATTTCTTCTTGTATCCTCAATCTCTCCATCTCTACTGGCACTTCTCTTTTGGCTTAAAAAACATGCTGAGATCACTGTTGTCCTTAAAAATTAAAATGCTTCTGCTTCTTCACATACTTCTCTAGCTGTTATAGTCTCAGCTTTTCCTTCTTTAGGTTGAACTTTTTGAAAAGGCAATCTAGATTTACTTAGCTCTCACTCCTCGAACCAGTGTAATGGCTCCCCTAAAGTCACAAATTAGCCTCCTCCTTGACCAGTGGCTACTTTTCTGTCCCTACAAGTGTGGACCTTTAGTCAAAACTGACATTTGTGACCACGAACTTCTTGAAGCTAACATTTCCCCCACCTTCTTTCATACAACTCTTTCCTAGAGTCTATTTCTGCATTTCTCAGTTTTCTTTCTCAGCCTCATTTGCAGGCGCTTCTTTCTGTTAGTTCTTTAAAAACTATGGGGAATATTAGGAGCTATCCTAGGTCCTCATCTCTTCTCATCAACACACTTCTCCCTTGGGTCATCTCATCCACATGCATGATTTCAATCCCCATTGACACTAGTGATTCTCCATACATACCTCCAGCCCTGACATCTGTGTTGCACCCCAACCCCAGGTAGTTAACTGGCTACTGAACACCTCTATTTAGGTACCTCACAGACCCCTCACACTAAATATTTTCAAAATCAAGCCTAATTATTTAATTAACTAATTATCTAACTAATTAACTGCTTTTCCCCATCTAAAACAAGAAAAAACAACTCTTCTTTTGTTTCCTAACTCAACCTTCTCCAGCTCTTCCTCTCACCATCTGATTAGTTGTCTAGTTCTATGAATTCTCCTCCCTAAATAGTCCCTCTGCATTGTCCTCTCTTATTGCTGTTACTGGCCCTTAAGCCAGGCCACTCTCATTTCTCACCTGTATGACTCCAACAGCCTGACTGGTCTCTTTCCCTCTCTTCCCGATTCCTCCTGTGGCTAGAGTGATATTTTAAAACACAAATCTGATATCATTGCCCTGCTTCAATGTTCCCCCATTGCCTTCAGAATTAAATTTAAACCCCTTAGCGTGGCATAGATAAGCCCTCCAGGATCTGGTCCTCACTTACATCCACAGTTTCTTCTCCTACCCCTCTCCCACTCTCAGAGCACCAGTTTTTCTGAACTACTTGTAGTTGTATTCATAGAAGCCCAACTAACAGCGTGTCATGCCTACTGCCTTCAAAATGATGGTCTTTCTACCTGGGATGCCATTCACGCCTTAATGGCTAGCTCTATGCTAGCCATTTAAGACTCACCTCAGTTCAATAATCATCTCCTCCAGGAAGCCTTCTCTAACCACCCCTTCCTTCAGTCTTGAATAATTGCCTCTCCTCAGTTCTCACTCCTACATATTACACTTACCACACTAAACTCTAATTGTTGAATAACTTATCTGTGTCCCTGACTAGACCTTTGGTTCTTTAAAGCCAGGGACTGGGACTTTTTCACCTTTGTACCCTAGCACCTACCTAGCACAGCATCTGACTCAATGTTTAATGAATAAGCAAATGAACAAAAAATGAATGGATGAATGAAAGACCTTCATTATATGAAATGAGGCCCAGTAAATGGGGACAGGTCATGCCTATTTGCTGTTATGTGTTCATAGAAGAGGAGAAGATGACTGATGTCTGCCAAGAAGGCCTAAGGGTGAGGAGTATATTTTAGAGTTGTTTTTGTAGTTAAAGTTGTTATTGGTGGCGTTGTTGCTGTTTTTACCCCAACAGTGGGAATGACTCTGTATTCATTCAGGCACACCTCTTGCCAGGTACCACTTTGAAGCCAAACGCATATATGGCAACATAGCTCGGCATGGTTCAAGGTTGAGCAAAGCAACCAATTCTCCCCCCAGACGAAATCCCTAGATGGTGCTATGGCTGCCTTCTGAAAGCAATTTAGAAAGCTGTGGCATGAGTCTTCCTTGTTGTAGGAGTTCCATTTGTTATCTTCCCCTAAAATTCCTGGAAGTTTTGTTGGGCCTACTCACTGGATGTCATATGGTCATTTTCAGATTTATTTTTTAGAACACTTTCCAGCTTCTTGGAAACAGAGCATGCAGGAAAAGAAAAAGGATGACAGAAGACAGACATAGGAAAATGCTTTCCTACATAAATTTAGCCTAAAAGCACAAAACAACCATCATCTTTTTAAAAGCAATGAAAAGCATGCAAAATATTATGGTACATGTCATAATTTTAAAAGCAACATTTAAAGCCTTGTTAATACAGAAAGCTAAAAGCAAAATATTGTATAAAGCATTTTTGATGCAGAAATAATTTTTCTAAAGAAAAATAAACACATAGTCCAACTAGTTCTACGAGGCAAGCATTTTACAACCCTGGCTCTAAAACACAACTTCCTCCTGCTACTGTCCCAGCTTCTTTTCCTTTGAATCAGCGAGCCAGTTAGCAACTACATTGAATTGTGGATCAATGTAGTGACAGGTTATTCTGGGTGATTCATTAGAAACTTAAGTAACATCCTGAACTTGCAATCTAACTGGGAAAATAACCTTAATAAACAAGAAATAGCAACAGATACTGCCAAAGAAAATTAGGTGCTAAGTTGGGCAGAATAGAATATAGTAGCATGTCAAAGAAAAGATCACAGAAATCCGTGGTAGACAGTCAGGGCTTACTGGAGGAGGCATGTCTTGAGAAATGGGCCTTAAAGACTGGATCCTAGATGCAAGGGTAAGTCATCTCAACTAGGAAGAACAGTAAAAGTAAAAGCTTAGAAGTAGGGATGTATATTGCATGTTGATGAGGCAATGAGAAGACACAATAAATAAGTAGGGTGTAGCCTTGGAAATCAGGAAGGGAAGAAAGATGAAATCGGAGGTAGTAATACAAAATGTGTTGAGAAAGGTTTTTGAATAGTTGAATGACACAATAAAAAAAAAGGTGTGAGAAGACAAGCTAGATAACTGTGTGCTGCTAAGGTACACATGCCATGGTGGGGGCAGGCTTCCAGATGGTTGCTGTTTCACTCAGGTGGAAGAGGAGAATGAATGGTGGGAGTGGAATGGGGAGGACCTCCCTACCACTGTATCTGTTGTCTCTAAGATCACTTACTGGACATTTCCGACAAACTCGGGGGGTGTGTGTGTGTGTGTGTGTGTATGATTTCTGCAACTATGTTGAAAATTACATGAGGATAGGGAACCTTGTCTCATACGTAGTATCCCTCACAATATTCAGCACAGAGCTAGGCACATAAAAAGTAGGCAAAACTCTTTTCTGAGTGGTATATAAGCAGTTAAAAACATGCTCCAGATTCTAATTTTTAAACTGAGATAGCTAATAAATTAAACCTGTGCTCAAAGTCAGAATGCAGCCCAGATTTGTACATTGGCTGGATACCCATGTCTCTATCCTGTGGTCTTCCATTAAGCCCTTTGAGATAAAGGAAGCCTAATAAAACATTCCGTTGGGAGGCTTGTAGTGAAGTTGCTGGGGCCGAGGCCCTCCTGGGAGGTGCACTTATCTCATAATCCCTAGCTTGACACCAGAAGCCCTTGTCCTTCTTTCCACCCTTTGTCCCCCTCACCCTACCCAGATGCAATCTGTATTCATTCAGTGTTATATATTCTTAAAGCCAAACAACTTTTGTAGACACAGGGACCACTTCTGGCAGAAACAGTGGAGATGGCTAGGTTAGAGATCTGTCATATTTAAAGGCTATTTTTCATCTCAATATTCCTGAGCATTGATTTGGGAAATCCATGTTGAAAGGATATAGAAGTCTTATTAAAGGGCCATCCACCTCCTACGGGTGACATCCTTCATTTTCCTAACAAATGATCCTTAATGACTCGGTTACTCTTTAGCTGGATGATAGATGCTTTTGGTGTTTCACTGATTTATCTGTTACTAAGAGGCTGTCAGTTAGTGCCCCAAACAGGTCATTTACAAAATGTTGCCTTTGGCCTGTAAGAAATGAAATGCCTTAGTGTCTACTTAGCTACCAGGAAAGTGAATTAAGTACTGTGGTTGTTCCTTTTTTTACTTTAAAAAAATGCCATTTTGCTCTATCCTCTGATTTGTGGGTCACAGAGCACACTGTGCCATAACCCTCCTTAGGGAAGCCTTCTGAAGCCTTCCTTATACTTAGGTAAACAGTAAGTATCTCAGAATAGTTCTTCCTATGACAACAGCAGCCCTGCAGGTTTCAAAGAGGCAGGCGCTCATTTGTGAGAGCAATAGTTCCAGAGGGACTGATTTCTGCAAAGCATATTCTAATCCCTGAGACATCTGCTCTGTAAACAAATATCCTGTTTGGGGGCATATTACAAGAGGGGACCCACAGGAATTTCTCAACTCCTGGATTTACAAGAAGTACATTTCCCTGTACACAAGGAGAGATCAGTTCTTTTGTTTACACCTAATTTTTTTTTTTTTTTTGGTATAAAGAATATCATTGTGTGGGCCTACAAATTTATTTATTTTTTGCATTGGAAATATGTGAAAGTACTATGTGGTGACTACAATAGAAAGATAGGCATAAAAATAGATTTTATTGTTGGCAGTAAGTATTTAAAGCAACTGACAGTACACAGTGAATAAAAATTTAAAAAGAAATTCCACATAACAGCCATATTTCTGGCTTACACTTAGCATCTTGGGCAAATACATATTGATTCTGAGCAGAAAAGGAAGGTGTTCATTAAATGCGTAAGAGGGCCCAAATATCTTTTACATACTGGATCATGAATGAATCTAAGGGAAGGGATGATAGGTGACTCTTGTGTTCTATTTTAATATTCCATATTTTTCTTTTTTACAAAAGCTAGTTACTTCCTGTTAGCAAATTAGGTCCTCAGGAGGAATAACTTGTCAGGATAAAGGTATGACTACTGTTGTATCCACTGAGGCACGTGGGTTCTACTTGCTTCTGTAAAAATTGAATTTTTGCATATTCCATTGACTGAAACCTGTTTACAATCAAGCTACTCTCATTTTATGCAAGCAGTACAGTCTTCAACTACCGCTGGACTAGGAGTTGGGGGATCCAAATTCTAGGTCTGCCTTGCTTTGTTATTAAGTAGTGGAGCAAATTTGTGGAAGTCATTTAACCTCTCTGAACTTCTGCCTTCCTCTGTAAAATGGGAATAATCCCTGCCTTATCTCCATCATAGGGAGTTTGAAGAAGGCAACTGCCATGAGAGGTTTGGAACATTGTAATACACCTATAACGGCCTTCCAAAATACATCATCTTATCAGCAATATACTAAGTAACAGGGTGACTATGTTTAGACCTAGCACTTTCATCTTATGAGTGATATCCTTGGAAGTATATCTACTGAGAAAAGAGGATTAAACTGGGCCATTTTAAACATTCACTACTCTTATTATAATATCTTTTATTATATTAGCAAATCTCAGAAGCATATAGTTGGGAAGGCCCATGGTGGAAGGTCCATTCTCCTGCCTTCGTGTAGAAATTGCTAAAGCCATGAGATATCCAATGAAGATTCTAGAAAATGTCACTCTTAGTAACCTGTAGCATCCAATTAGCCTATCCGGAATTTATGTCTAGTTCCATTCTCTCTGGTGGAATATTAAGCCCATTTTCTCCTGCTAGGTCTTCAGTGGCTATCGAAAACAATATATGTCCTCCTCAAATTAGCAGGCTTTAATTTATAGATAAAAACTCAATGTGGTACCTGATTCTGCAAGAGTGGCCACAAGCCCAATTCACAGGTCAGATGTTCCATGAGGATGATGGGATAGAGGAAGTAAAATGATAGTCACATGTGAGCCCTTCAAGTCACCCCCACTCATACATGCAAACAGCTAACACCTTCAGTGGTATCATCTTCAAAAACATTCAGCAACAGTGATTATTCTGGGAAATCATTAGGAAGTTACCTCTTACTCATCTCCTTCTAGGCAACACGTACTGGTTCCACTTTCATTTGCATTCAATTGACATATGCAACAACTTTGATGGGAAACATTTGAAAACAAAAAGCGAAGATGAGGCAATGTCTTAATGAGACACTTCTGATCATGTGGATAATTATATAGGGTAAAAGTTTGAGGAGAAAAAACAGGCCTCATTTGCCTTAACAGGGAAAGCAACTTCATATCCCTTAGCCTTTGTCAATGTTCCTCTTCTTGCAACACTTCATTTTTTAAAACGTATCAAACTTCATGTTTGATACAGCACTCTTCTGTCTTCCCCTCTTATTCCATCCATCCTCTGTACCTTCTCCACCTCCTAATCTCCCTTTCAGTCATTACTTCCTCTCAATTTATTTCTCCCTGTGGCTTCTTTACCTTAGTGTAAACATCTCCCAATCCTACATTCCATACTTATTTTGGATTTGACTGTCTGGTGGTTTTAGGGGGCTACCATATGTGTGCCCAGTTTCCCTGTTCATTGGCCTTAAAGTGGAAGCACAGACCCTGGTAGATAGGGAGTGTGTGTCCTTATTCCACCTTCTTCCCATTTTAACACGGGTTGCCTAGGAGTAAAGGAGTAGTACAAGAGACTCTTCTATTGGGGCACAGCACTGACCCTAGAGGACAAGCAAGATGCCATGTCCTTCAGGTTTCCAAAAGGGCAGGGCAGTGATTTCCAAAGAGCACTCTTTGCTAAGCTGGATGGGCTACATTTGCAGAACCAAGAATGTAAGCACCATTCAGGATGTAGCAGTCTCTGATACCTGGCTTTCTGATAACAGAACCCTGAATTAATTGACACTCTTACACATTATTGGTGCAGTGATAATAACTTTGAGCTACTGCAAGATCCCAAAGGGTCTTCAGTATCACCAAAGAAAGATTGCATACTGTTATCACACTAAGTATATTTTATTGTGCATTAATTAGATGAAAGTTAGTAATATGCATTGACCAAAACATTTGATTAACAAGACCATAAAGGATAACTGAGAATTTTCTTTAATATAATTGTTGTGCAGCAAGGATTCCTGCTGTATAGAGTATATAGAAGATGACATACTCTAGGAATTAGAACAATATATATTCAATACAATAACAAAACTATATAGTACTTTAAGAACTCTTTCACATATATGAACATACTTATTTAGAACTTCAGCTTTTTAAAGTAAGCAATATGCAAGCCTATAAAGTACACACCAAAAAAACCCTACAAAACACCCAAAGCAAATGTTAGCATATCTACATTATCAAGAATATCTTCTCACCATCATTTCTTTCAAAAATATGTGAAAAAGTTCTTTCTTTCCTTTTGAGTGCCAATTTTTAAAAGTCCCGTCTTCTGAAATTCACGTATGTTTCAAAGCACACTATCATTTTCTTAAAGAAAAATGAAAGCCACTGCTGGCTTTTAGATGCTGGGAACATAGTTTACCACACATTCCCTTTGTCCCATTGCAAGGTAGTGTGATATAGTAAAGTAAGCATAGGGTTTGGAGTTAGAGAGACTTGGGAGGCCTCTGGCTTCTGTCATTTGCTATGTGATTCTACGTTGTCTACTTAAATGCTTTGAGCTTAAATTGCCTCATCTGTAAAAAGGGAATAATATAGAGTGGCTGTAAGTATTAAATCAACACATTTAAAGTGCCTGGCACATAGGTTGGCACCCAGTAACTAGTCAGTAAATGGTAGAACACTTCCTATTTGTCTTGATTTGATTTATATACAATGATTCCCTCCTATGCCTCCAGGAAGAAGGATCATCACATAATTCCCAGGCTCACCAGCTCCCAAATCTCTCTCGATTCCCCACAAATAAAATGCACATGAACTGTGCCCTCTAAAGATACAGTCCTTTACACAGCATTGCATATCCTCTGAAACACACCTAATGCTCAAGTGCAGTAGAAGACACAAAACATATAAGCATGCTTCGGTAGACACAGACGTCACACAGAACATGTCACCTCTAAATGCAGCCTCACAGCCTCACCTGCTTCTTTCCAATATGTTCTTCCAAGCTTCAAGTCCTTAACATTGATTATTTTTGGAGGCAATATGCAATTTTCAGAGTCCTGGCTGCATTCATTTGCCTCATTGTTTTTTCCTTATTGGTTGATTTATTCATGTATTTATTAATGTATTTATTTATTCATTCATGTGTTTATTCCCCACCATGTTCCAAGATGGATGTCAGGTGGCTTACAAGAATACACAAAATACAACATGATAGCATAAATTCAAAGCAGATATAAAAGTAAAAGGAAAAAACAAAAACAATAAAAATAGGAACATGAAATGGAGCCTGGCAGAAAGCTAATACAAAGTGCATACATACCGTAGAGTCCCATTACAAGTGCTATGCATTGACCACACATTTGGCTCCAAGCTTTCTAGCAGCCAACAAAAGAGAAACCTGATCAGTCCCAGATTTCACAGGGCCCATAAAATAAAATCAATGTATATGGTTAGGATGTCTCTTTCCTGGTCTAAATCCTGAAAACTTTTCTACAGTAAAGTATCATAAAATGGTGGCAAACTGTCCCTCCTAAATTGCTCTAACACCAAAATTCAGCTTCTGGAACAGTCACCAACAAAATAAATCCTCAATCTTAAAATTACATCTACTATTTCTTTTTCTTCCTTCTACCTGTCTCTTGAAGTTCCATTTAGTCAATGAAATGTAGCTATTAAAAGGACTTCTTCAAAAACAAGCAAACAAACAAACAACAAAAAATCCTCTGCTGTCACCAAAGCAAATATTTTCAGTTAGGTAATGAAATAGACATCCTGAAATTACAATGGCCAAATTTGGAAAAACCCTCAAATATCCAACAAAAGAAAATGGTTAACTAAACCATCATGTCGTCCTATGATGAAACATTATACACCATTGAAAATGATATTTACAAATACTTCACATAAATGTAGGAAAATATTCATGATAAAAATGCTAAGTATAAAAGCAACAAAACTATATGCATTATGACTTTTTCTATGTAAAAATTATATATGTGCATACATAGCCATAGAAAAAGTCTGGAAATAAATCCATCAAAATATTAACATTGCTTCTAGGATTTGTGATTATGGGTGATTTTATTTTTTTCTATATGCTTATCGTTATTTTCCAAGTTTTTGACGTTGATGAACAATTTATGATGAGACCAAGAGGTACTAAAAAGAAAAATAGCAACTTAGTTACCTCTGGCTTGTAAAATTATAGGCACATTTAATTTTCTTTTTAAAATTTTCTATAATTGACATAAAAAATGGGAGGAAGTTACTTTTAAAAAATAAAAGATTTCAAAAACCTAGTTTTCTCAGTTGTTCATCGATAAGGTCCAAAATGCTACAAATACAATGATATTATGGTTATTCAGCACTTCCTAATTTTACTTTTAATAGCCATCTGGTACTTATAATTATATTCAATTATCACTAATATTGTGATATTTGTGCCAGGTATTACTATCCTCACTTAACAGGTGATGAAACTGAGGCTCAGAGAAACCAAGTGACTGGCCCAATGTCACAATAATCAGTGGCAGAGCTGAACATGAACCCAGGTCTCAAGAACCCAGGTCCAGTGCTCCTTCCATTAGTTCAAGACTGACTGTGATTAAGCAGTTACTAAGAGATAGGAACACAGAAATAGTAATCCCTCTTTCCCCATGAGAGTCAGGTTCCTGAACAACCCCCAAGGTAAGAGAGTTCAGCTGAGGAGATCATGATATCGGGAAGGAAAAAAATGAGCAAAAATGAGGTCTCAAGTAAACTGTTGAAAACCCTCATATTTTTATGCAGGCAAACAATAACAACAGCACATTACATAAAAAGAATAATGAGTTTACACAGTTTAAATCAGCAAAAATGATAGGCTTTATACAGTTTCCATTTAGATCCTGAGATGATTTCCAGTGGTGATGAGGATGTATCTATCACTCATTATGGTAGTGGCAAATGGGGGTGACAGAGAAGCAATGAACAGAAGTGGACTATTCATTTAGTTCAAATTATGGATATCTATACTCTTAGAGTCAGTAAAGTCGAATCCTGAAGTTATAACAACTTGCTTGAGGCTTTATTTCTATCAAGCAAGTGAATTTAAGTGGCCCTTCTAAAGATGCTTTTGTCTTCTCAAGTCCTTTTTGAAGACACCTTAGCAGTTCTGTATGGAGCTCAATTTAATCATTCAATCTTTGTCTGAAGGTAGCTTATTAGCTGTCCAGTAAGAGTATTTAAATGGTACTACTTGATAATTTAGGCTTTTCTGAGGTTTCTTTCTTCCCAATGTAGTCTTTTCAAAAGTCTCATAGGACCTTTTAATAGAGTCTAATTAAATCAAACTTTGTCTGAAGGTAGTTTTTTCAGCTGTCCAGCAACAGTATTGAATGGCACATGATTTAAGTTCTATTGAAGATTGTTTCTGTCCAATATGATTATGTTTGAAGGCATCATAGCACCTCTTTATAGAATTGTAAGTCACTCAAGCTTTGAACAGGTAATATTTGACACATGTAAAGATGTCCATTTTAATTACCTTCTTAGGGAGGTTTTAATCTTGTTCTAAAAATGTTGCTCCTGTTTCTTATAGCTGTATTTGTTTCCAGTCTCACAGCCTCCTAATTGTCTTCATCATCACTTATGATAATCATCTCTGGAGTCAACAAAGCTTCCTGAGGATCAGCCTCTAGCAGCATTAACTTGAATTAGTGTCAACAGGCTCAGATTCAACTTCCGCCAATGATTGCTCTTGTGCCAAATTTTCATCCTCATTCATAGGTTTTTCTTGTCTTTGGGAGGGATAGAGGAAAGATATTTCACCACCTCTAGCCAAGTCTTCTCACAGGTCACATTAATGACAGGCTCTGTTAAACTATCTAATGCCTCTTTGGGAAGTTACCTCCTGAAAACCCATTAAAAATCAACAGCCAAACCTTTATTAAGGATATGCCATTATAATGATGTAGGAGTCTCATGCACTAGGATCTTCAGACAGTGGAAACTTCGCGAGATTGTGAAGTTACACATTAGTTTATAATAAGCCTTCCTGAATAGCCAGATCAAACACTGACTGAAAGGCTCAAGAATCTGAGACATGTGGCTAGTTATAAAGACAATCTTACCATTAGGATGCACATTGGCAAATGTACATGAAACACCAAATAGACTGAAGAATTAGCAGGACTTTGAATTCAAGGTATTTTTCTTTTTTTTTTAAGTAGTCTTGAACATCCACAAGAAAGTACTGTTCAAACCATCCCTTAAGGAGAGGAGGATTCATCCAAGCTTTTCTATTTGCTTGCCAGTACGCTGGAAACTTGGCTCATTTATTTCCCCTGAGAGGGTTTAGGCACAGTTTTCTGTAGAGCAGCAAGGGTTTCATTATGAGGTCACCTGAAGTATTGGCAAAAAATGGAAATGTCAGTCTCTCTGATTTTGCTGACCTCAGCATCAGTGGGCTCTTGCTCTTCAGAAGTATTCAAAGGGTTCCAAAGCTTGAGAGTCTCGATAGCACTAAAGATTTGTGCAGGCACGTAATCCCCTTCTTCAGCCACTTCCTGAATTTGTGGTGAATACAACATGAGAGCTGCAGGAACGGTTTGTTCTTTGGCACAACCGCCAAATAAGACCTGGTCTCCACATTATGGTGCACCTTAAATTCCTCAAACCATCCCTTACTCCCAACAAAAATTTTTCTGGATTCATTTCAGTGTCTAAAAACATGTCTTTGAAAACTCCTCTTGCATGGTCACAGATCTCTTGCATTGAATGTGTTTCATTATTCTTCGGTTTATCTTCAATCCAGAGGTTTAACTTCATTTCCATCTTTTCCATCCTTGGGTCATGAAGAACAAAGCATCTTTTAAGTTATGTAGGTGTACAAGTGGCAGTACTGGCCATACTAATAGTTTTAGTTTTCTTTATGGTAAGAATTGTAGATTGATTAACAGTATATGTGACCTACAAAGCTATTTATTTTACCTTGAAGAAGCAGATTGAGAATGTCCTGTTTCTCTTCTAAAGACATCACCCTTCTTGCCCTCTGACAACTTTCCATGGTGTCAGTGCCCTTGTACTTGCTTCATATCTGTAGAAGCCATGTTTCAGCTTTATGCTAATTAATGCAACCTGAAAGTTACTTACTAGAGATTTCATATCCCCGCTTATCACAAAGCGTTAGCATATGATATTTAAGCACCAAATGGTATTCTAAACACCAGAAGGATAAATAATAATATATTGGTGTGCTACTCAGTGCACATGGGGCTATCTAGGGGACAATAGCTTGAAGAATGAGAATGGAAACAAATGACTTAGAAATGCCTTCCCACTTACAATATAGTCAGAGAGACAATATTGTGGCAATGTGGACTGATTCCCATATACTGAATTCAAAATTTTCAGTTACCAAAAAGGTATACAGAAGTAAACCTATACCCAAATTTCCAAAAAGAACAACTTACAATTAGGGAGGGATTATTGTAAATTGTACTCTACATTATCAGAAAGAAAGTCACTGTTGATATATTCAAGACAGTACTGTTGCTTTGATTACCCTTGGCTTAACACTATGAATTTAATTTTATGTGAAAGGAAAACACAGTGTAAATGTATTTTCTGCCAGCCCACAGTAAACCAATCAAACATTATTCTCAGACAAAATGCAACCTCTGAAGATGTAGATGTAAAGGTCAGGCAGGCCCTGAACAGTCAATCCTCAAGAAACAACTACCTAAGAAAGAAAGTGAAAATGAAAGAATAAACTAGCCCATTTTCAATGCCCGGCCACTGATACTTTACTTTTATCCCCTCCTCCTGGGAAGATAGAGCGAAGCCTGGCTTTCTTATTCTTCTCTTCAGGGGCCATGGGAAGTGGTTTGGAGCTGTGGTTGAGTGCTGAAGAATCCCGGTTGTTACTATTCATCCTCAGTGGGGGAGCTGGGGGTTTCTCTTCATTATCCAGACCGTCAGACATTTTCAGTTACAACCAATTTCACAGCTCCTAAAGAAAAGGAGGGAAAAAACAGGAGTTGAGGGAGAAGAGGTCTAAAAACAATCTAATAAATATGGGGATTCTAACATCTTAGAAACAAAAGCATTGTTCTCATGTTTTCTCAGGTTTCGTGTGAGGATCGATTTTAGGGGTTTCTCTTCTGGAGGGAAGGAAGTTACCTCCCAAAAACCCTGATGCAATTTTCAAAAAAGGAAAGTGAAGGCAGTGATTAATGACTTTCTAAATATTATAAAAACACATAAGTCCCTTTGCTTTTCCCGCATTGAAACTCTATTTTCTCCTCCCCACTACCAGTGTTTTAGTGAACAATTTACAATCTTATTTTAAAATTCTATCCTGATGATTGTAATGGTCAGGTGATCAGCCTCCTCAGAGTTTAGAATTGACACAGGTTTGGCTGTTGATTTTTAATGGCCCATAACAGTGACTTGTTAGCTGCTTTAACAGCGAGCTGTCCTTGGTGTTTATTTCTTACATGTGCATACCTCAGTTACAAAATGCACTCTCCTGTTTTTAATGATAATTAACTGAGAAACCATCCCATAGATCTGGCAGTTTCAGCAGAGTTGGAGTGGCTGTTAGGGTAAACAATGTTCCATATTCTCCCAAGCAGGCAGAAGATAAAGGTGGGCAAATGTCAGAGGGCCAGTTCCCGAGGAGACACCATAACCTTACTCCCTGCCACATTTTACGTCTTGGGAGAAGGGACAAGGGAGGTGACAGAGGTAGCTAGCTGTAAGATCCAGTCTGGGTTTTAGGAGCTTATTTGCTCTTAATTTCATTATTCTTTTTTTTTTTTTTTTTTTTTTGAGACGGAGTCTCACTCTGTCGCCCAGGCTGGAGTGCAGTGGCGTGATCTCAGTTCACTGCAAGCTCTGCCTCCCGGGATCACACCATTCTCCTGTCTCAGTCTCCTGAGTAGCTGGGACTACAGGCGCCCGCCACCATGCCTAGCTTCTTTTTTTTTTTTTGTATTTTTAGTAGAGACAGGGTTTCACCGTGTTAGCCAGGATGGTCTTGATCTCCTGACCTCATGAGCCACCTGCCTCAGCCTCCCAAAGTGCTGGGATTACAGGCGTGAGACACTGCGCCTGGCCAAGTTCATTGTTCTTTAGTATCTTGTGTCTACGTCTGAGTATATTCGGTTTTCATTCCCCCGGGAGGATAAAGTAAACTGGAAAAGCATGGACTCCCCCAAGGAAATGTTTCTGTCTCCAGGTATTTTCCTACTCTAATTAAAGTCCTTCCATAAGGTCCTGACCCCAGCATAAGTCAGGTACTAATAGTACCTTCCAAATGAATCCCCAGTTTGAATTCAAGGAAAATCAAATCCCTTTAAAACTACATCTCTGTAAGTTTATCAAGTATTACCTGGTACTAACTTAGGAACATAATAACTCTCCAAATATGACTTAGCATATCACTTTGTTCCAACAACATTTACTATGAACAAACCTAAGAACAATAAAAACAAGACAGGGGTCTACTCATTAACTGTTGTGCTGAAAAATTATCTATCAATCCTTTCTGGCCCTTTAGTGGTTACAATGTGTTTATTACTCTCAGTAATGCACTCTAATTTACATCATGTTATGTAGAGAATTTCAAAATTTCTATTTTGCTCTAAATTCTCTCAAATATATATAGTCTGTAACTACTCAAGAATAGGTTACTATCAATTAATAGCTTCTCCATCTGTACAGGTGATTGACAACTAACAATTGGCTTGATCTTGATTTGAACGGAAGATCTCTTTGGTTTTGCTAAGTGTCATGTCTTGCATTATCTTAATGAATTAAGACCAATTCTATATTTTTTCAGTAATAATGATAGTGAAAATACTAAGTAATAAATGGTTTGTCACTATCACCAACAATTTCATAAAACTCACATATTCCTATTTAGATCAAACTACAGAACAAGGTACAATCAAAAAGTAATTGGGATGTCAAGGATAAAGCATATTCATAGATACTATTGGTACTAAATATTTTAATTGGAATATGAGACCAGTGCTAATGCGTCTGCATTATCTTTTGCATTTTGACTGTTGGTCCTTCTAAATTCCTAGTTTCTCTAGAATTAAAGTGAATTTAAGACTGACTTCACCAGCGGCATTATTCTGTACTGGACAGGTTCATGGTTTTAATTTAGTCACAGAGAACATTTGCCACCAGAAACAAGGCACTAGTTTTCTCTTTAACTTTTCTGGGTTCAAAAACTATGCACAAACATGAAGTGATTATTACATAAATATGTATACAGATATACAAAACCTAGCTTTGTAAAAATAATGAAATTTGAAAGTTATTGCAGAGAAACTGAACATTTGAAAATAGAAATACCTAGAAGACAAATTTCTAAAAAGAGTGTCTCACAGGGAGAGAGAGCCACCATTTTCTGGATAATATATATTTTCTGATGACATATTTAACTTGAGATGACAGAAGTCAGGAAAACATGCCACATGACCTCTTTAAAATGATATACAAAGCTGATCTTGCAAGATAAGACAAGAATCTGAGACAGCCAGGGTTTCTGCTCAACTACAGAATTTAAAATACTATGCTCCTTTGTTCTTGATAAATAGGGGTGGCTAACAACAGAGTGACATTTTTTGTTCCTAATTACTCCATCTGACCAGAGAGGCAGGTAGATGCCCTGCTTCTTTTCAGGCTGCCTGATTACCCTGACCTTATTTGACCACGTATAATATAGGTTGGGAAGAAAGGAATACTTGGGATCTAAAACTCAAACTACTTCTATATTGCACTAAAAATCCCTGACCAAAAATTCAATAACACACATTTGCCATGGTCAGTATCACAGACATTCTGCAAAGGACTCAGCCTATGTGACATACATGCCTATTGCCCACGAAACTGAAAGTGTTTCAATGTCATTCAACTCATCAAGGCATCATAAGAAGAGTTGGAATACACCTTTTACAAAGACAGAAGTGAAACTGAAGAACCTATGTCCAGTTCCACACTAGGAAATTAATAAAGCATAAACCAAACCGTTTTCCTAGACAGTTCAGATATGGTTTTGTTTTAATTATCTTGATATTACTTCGGTTCTTTACTACCCGTTACAAGGCACAACCAATCATCCTCTGCTAATGATTCCAGATAATTCTGATTTGGTGTTGAAAGAATAGTACAGGAGGTACTTGGTATTTTAACTCACCTTCAAATCAAGTGCCTCTAAGCACACTTTTAGAAGACCAATGGAGAAAGGGTAGGGACCTGCAAGGAATCCTTGAGGTTAAAGTATTTGTTTCCCAAGTGGGAGGTATCTCCTACTATTCCACAAACATATTTAAAAAGTGATTTTATTATGTTATGTTTATAAACAATGCCAGTCTACTTAGCCATGTGTTCCCCTGAGACAGCTTTCTATAAAGGATACTATTAATGGATTGCTGGTTCAATCTGCCTATGATGTCATTATTTCCAAGATCTTGAAAGAGACTATTTTATTTTGGGCGGCTGTAGGCTCTATTTCAAGAATTGTACAAAAGCACCATTATTCTCTAGGAACCCAATCAAAAAACTGTTTATTTTTAAAGTTCAACTGTTGTTGTTCATTTCTATAACAGTACAGAAACTTGTGAGTAGCACATTAGATACAGCCACGGGCCATTCATTTTACTTTTAGAGGTTGGCCCTTAGCATTGTGGAGCTAATTTTAATGGATAACCAGCAACGGTTTATATCTGCTCACAGACTGATTTCATACTTGACTACTAGGTTTTTCAGAGATAATTTAAACGGCTTTTGTAGATGGTGTATATTTTTGATTCAGCCCTTGGGACTTAATGTGGTTTAGCAATGCTCTGTAATTACACTTGCAATTCATCAGCAATAAGACATAAGCCTCTTGTTTCACGATAGGCAAGGAGTCTAAATACCCCTTTTCTTCAGAGTACTAAAAGAGATTACTTCTCTCTTTCCCTGTATCTTTCTCTCTCCCTTTCTCCCCACTCCCCACACAAGTTTGAAGGCATGTACACACAGGAGCACACATGAACACATACAGAGGGACCTTCATTAACTTGCCTTGACACAGAGCTTTATTGCAAAGCATTTTAGAGAAAAAAACTATTACCAAGATGCATGGTAACTACAGATTAAATGATTATAAATTAGAAACAATTGTCATTAGTCTCGCATTCCTCCAAAATGCATTCTCTTAACAAGTGAAGTGCCACAACTGGACACTCAGGGAATGCTGGGTAGGTTAAAAAAGAAAGCCACCACCAACTTGTGTAGATCCAGAAGTCAAGGGGAAAAATAGGTCATCAACTATACTCTAGCTAATGTGACCAAAATTCACACTATGACCTATGTGTTAGTTTGAATACAACCAAAAATGCCAATTGTGTCTCTTTGCTACAAGCACTCTACCCAAGTGTGTGAAGGATGAGAATCCAGAAATACTAGTTCTACAGTTTGAGGACCATCTATTAAGCCATGAGCAATTGAAATAAATATTTTTATCAGATATCATACCATCGGAGAAATAGAAACAACTATATGTCTGTATTATTTTGTCTGCTTTCAAAATAGGCATAACTATGTATTTTCATATTTTCCCAATGAAAACTAAATTAACACTGCCCTTCTTTTAAAAACAAAACTCCAGGTTAGCATATGTACAGTCATGATCTAACGAACCCAAAAGTAAATATCCAAAAGCACCAGCCACGCAAGGCCATTATCACAAATCTGAGCACACGCCAAGTTTGTTTAACACCCTTTTCATAGCAAATGAGAGGATCAAACATAGGACTGAGCTGTTCATTAAGGGAAATTTCCAAGGTGAATTTCCTAATATTTCTGAGATATATATATATATATCTCATATATATATATATGAGGGGTTACAAGAAACCTTGACTTGATGAGATGACAACCCTATAATAATGAACTGACATGAGCACATCTAAAAGAGGATGGATTTTAGGATTTCAAAGGTCAAGAACCTTTGAACTGGTCAAAGAACCTTCACTACATTAAAATGTAAGAATATTTCCAATCTCTGGAATTGGGGAATTCTTTATAACAAGAATTATCTCTATAGATAAAAAAGAATTGATTTTTTCATAATAGTATTCAGACTTCAAGTTATTAAGTAAACACAGACACAAAGTTAGCTAATGACTCCTTAAACAATGATATCAACACAGGCTTGTTCTTTGTATTGACGATGAGGTTGCTGCATTTACTATCAGAATGATGTGTACACTGAATTGTACTTTGGTGGTGGGCAAAAAAATCCAAGAGTTACAACTGCTGGCTCTTTCTTGGGCTCTCTTTTAACCAAAGGCGTACATTTTTGAGATGGCTAGCTGAGCATTCAGGCATAGACTTGACTGGGAAACAAACCATGCTTTGCTAACTAGCCTATGCTGATACTAAATCTACTTTATCTTGGATGCATTATTTACAAAAGAACCAACCAGCTCACTTGTGACTGATAATGTAAGAAGATGTAGTGTACATTTAACTGCCAAAAAAAGAAAAAATCATCTAGCCTTCCACAAAGGAGACAATGTCTTAGGATTTGAAAGAAATATTATACGTTGCCTTGCATTTCTACAGCAACTAGCATCTTAAGATTTCTAGTGACTTTTCAGACATTAATGCCCATAACATGCTAAGACACCGAAGTGGGCATTTTACAGGGAGAAGAATGAACCAGATCTAGGTCTCCCAGCAGCTGTGAACCCACACTACCATTCCCAAACTAGGTGGAAAAAAGACAGCCCAATCACTAACTCTAGCCAGCTAGATGCGCCCAAATTACCATTTTTATCATCTTGTCTCAAATTGCACAATCATTATCCAAGTCACTCCCTTCATTAGACCATAAGTTCCTTGAGGGTAAGAGCCCCTCAGTCATAATTATATACTTTCATACTACTAGTACAGTCTCTTGTTCCCAACAGGCATTAAATACATGTGTGAAGTAATGAAATGGAACTCTATACATTCTATGTATTTGTTACAGCTCTGCATAAGTTTTTCATAATGTTGCATAAGCCTATAGACCTAATTGTAGCAGGTCAGAGACAAGAAAGCATATTTGGAAATATCAGCACTAGTCTAACTGCCAAGTAGTTGGGCATCATTTCAAAGCCAGCTACCATCTGATTACCAGCACCTCATTTTAAAAACATATGAGTTTGTAATGTCCAAAGGGCTTCCATGTCTTGCTCTTCTTCGAGCCTGACATCAACATTGTAAAGAAGAAAGTACCATCTCCATTTCTTACATGAGGAATTTACAAGCATTGAGTTTATTTTGCCCAAGGTCAGAAAAGAAAAAACTGAGAAGAGTATCCAATCCCTCAGCTCCTAAACTTGTCAATTCCCTTTCCAGTATACCAATACAATGCATATCCAAGTAAACCCACAAACACACACAGACTCTTCATATATACATTTTTATCCTCCTAAAAGATTCATACAACAGGTCTACCCTTTTCATTTCAACCCACCTCATGCTGGTACTTACTATTTCAAATGGCTTTTCCCAGTTAAAGACACAAGGCTAGGTGATTTACTGACAAAACTCCAAAAGGTTTCATTGACTAGTTGTACCAATTCTTAGATGGCCTTGTTTTGGAGCTTGCCTCTTCTGGAGCACTCACCAAGGGAACTCTGCTATCAGAGACAGGGGTGTGCTGTTTCAGAGAGCCTCACTAGGGAGATATCATTACAGTGTGTAATGGAGGGAAGCCAGTTCTAAGATCATTTGATCAGAAGGAGCTGAGCTACTTGCTAGGCAGGAGATCTGCAAAAGCAGCCGGACAAGCAAGAGAGGCACTAGCTCTTTTTACAGCCGCCTAGTTTCAATCTTAGATCATGTAAGAGATAGCTCACTGCTGACATACACACAAGCACACTCACACAGCATACATTCATGTTCTCTCTCATACAAACAAGCAAACGAGGTCAGTTCTGCTGTAGTATTGTTGTCTGCTAACACTTTCATGAGTGACTTCCATTGTTTTCAGCAGGAACTTGACATTAATTGAGTCCAAGAAGCCAGCATATTATAGTTGCAAATTTCAACGTCAAGTTGCAAATAGGAAGTCAATAGGTATAATCCAGCATCCACACTCCATATACTGCATATAAGGAACAAATCATTCTTTTTCTTTTTTTAAATACAGTTCTTTTTCAAATGACTTCTTAAGCCTCTAAACATATGCAGCACCATACTTTGTTATTCATTGTGTGTGCTGCATGAGCTAATGCCCAGAAGATGCTAATGATTATCTTACATGTACTTATATTTGCAAACCAATGCATTATTACAGGTTTCAGCTTTTTGTTTCCAATATTGGTGCTTCTAAAAAGAGAAAATAAGATCCATAAAGAATAGAAGTAGAAATATTTTAAGTATAAAAAAACAAAAGTAATTACCCTAAAAGATGCCTCAGAGAAATTGGTGGGAAAAAAGAAAAGGGAAGCAAAACCTAGCAAGAAAACATTTCCTAGTTCTTAGAGAACATAACATCCTTGGAAGCATTTAGATGGAACAAATTAGATAGACCAACATCCCAAGCAAGCAGGATATGGTAAACCAATGTCTTGAGTCTCTGGAGGTCTCGCTGTTCTCTATTACTATGCATGGATAATAATTATCCCCTTTATTGTTCCACCCCAGTGAAATATCAACAAATGTCCTCAAATTTAAGCTTGGAAATTCAATTTCTGAATTTCCTAGAGATTTCTGCATACCACAGAGGTGGCTGAATGTTGCTTTTCAACCTGTGCATCATGGCTCATCATCCTAGGTCCTTGCGCCATTCCCAATTTCTCTGTACCCAAATCGGCTTTCTACAGGGAAGGTGCCCATTTCACATCTGAAGAGAAGAGCTACCTGGGGCAATGGAGAGTTGGTATTATTTCTAAACTAGGAACTTAGATCAATTTAGCAAAGCTCACAGTTCACCAAAAAAGTGACTTCTTGCCAGAATTGGAGGTTAAAGAATTTGAACTGGTGTAAAATGCAACACTTCCTCAAGTTTTTGCCCCTTGACCTATGTTTACATGCCCCTATTTTAAAAGGCTCAGCATGCATTTAAACATCTCATTTGGGAGCTATGGTTAAGGAAGAGGAAATAACATCTATTAAAAACAGCCTTTCTTCAATAGTGAAGGAAGAACGGAACATGACAAAACCTACTTTCTGCCCATCCCCCTTCACAATGGTAGGGGATAATCATTTAGCTGACAAGGGCCTTACTTGTAGGAATTCCCCCATCTTTGAGCCCACCAGACAAATGTTTTGCATTAAAGAAAACTGGCATGGGTATTTTTAAAAATATAATACACCCAAAGCAGTCTCTTTAGAAATTAAAAGCCTGATCTGAAGGACAAACTCCTAATTGAGTATGCTGGTTTTCCCATGGCCTTTCCATGCCCAGCTTATACAAGCTCATAATTTGCAAGTGGCTGAACGTTTATTACTTCACTACCTGGTTGCAGCTGCTGCTGTCCACTTATAGAATATATGGCTCATCATTAGTCCATGCTAGAGTAGATGTCTACCCCAGCACAAGATCAGCTTTACTTCCCTAGTGCTCATATACATACAAAGCAAAGACTGCTATGTGCCTAAGTCTTTCTGTGGACCTGGAAAGCCCCCAAGCTGAGATCACAGGGCCCAGCCCTTACCACACAGGAAGGAAGATAGGGTATTTTGGGAGGAAAACTGCAGATAAAACAGAAGCAGGGCTTGGTGGAAGGAGCTGTAATCAGCAGGCCTGAGGGTAAATCGGTCAGTAGTTCTTGAGTCATTCCCGTGGAGACTGCAGTGTAGCCTAGAGCACATTCTGACAAAAGCACTGGGCAGAGAGAAAGGGGAGGAAACTCGGGTGTTCATAATAAATGTACATAACTCTGTATCAAAAGATGCTTGTCTTAGAGTGTTCTTTTTTCTTCAAGATCGAGCCTGATAAATCCCCTATGTCACAGTACTCCCAATTATGCTAGTCAATCACCAGCTGGTTTTGTGGACTTTAGCAGATCACCTAGCATGCCCCATACTCTTCTGCACAGCTTAATAATGAAGGTCTATAGGTCACATAGCTGCATAAAGAGAGGAAAAGAAAAGATCTTATGTCAGCCCAACATTCCTTTTTACAGGAAAATATACCAACTAATGCTTTATCCTTGTTGATTTCTGGTTGACTTTCATTTCAAAAAATCCTGAGCCCAAAAAAGAGGTACTACTCTTTGAGGTGTCAGATAGTAACTGAGAATATATTATTGAGGCCCCTTAAGTAACCCATCTGTGTATGAATCCACTTACTCGAACCACAAATATTTACCAGTGCCTATGTGCTAGGCATCATACTAAGTGATGGGTGTAAGCAGATAAATAAGTGTCTAGCTCTGAGTGAGGTTATAGGCTCCAGCAGTGGGTTTCATTACTGGCCACACATTATATGTAAAATGTATGTCATACAGTGTGGCGATTCCTCAAGGATCTAGAACTGGAAATACCATTTGACCCAGCCATCCCATTACTGGGTACATACCCAAAGGATTATAAATTATGCTGTTATAAAGACACATGCACACGTATGTTTCCTATGGCACTATTCACAATAGCAAAGACTTAGGACCAACCCAAATGTCCATCAATGATAGACTGGATTAAGAAAATGTGGAACATATACACCATGGAATACCATGCAGCCATAAAAAAGGATGAGTTCATGTCCTTTGTGGGGACATAGACGAAGCTAGAAACAATCATTCTGAGCAAACTATCACAAGGACAGAAAACCAAACACCGCATGTTCTCACTCATAGGTGGGAATTGAACAATGAGAACACTTGGACACAGGGTGGGGAACATCACACACTGGGGCCTGTCGTGGGGTGGGAGGAGAGGGGAGGGATAGCATTAGGAGATATACCTAATGTAAATGACGAGTTAATGGGTGCAGCACACCAACATGGCACATGTATACATATGTAACAAACCTGCATGTTGTGCACATGTACCCTAGAACTTAAAGTATAAAAAAAGTATGTCATATACAGATAAAAATAGAACTACATAACAAGGATATGTGCATTGCAAAATGAGAAGTAAAATTTTAAAAAGAGGAGCTATAGCACTCCAGAAAAGGTCAAGACTCTCTTCACCTTATTGCTATATGAGAAATCATACTACCACACACAAGGAATGTGTTTGATATTATTCCAGGGAACATAGCTGCCTGGCCTTACATCCTCCCACCACCAACATTCATATGTACCAGGTATCATGTCAGGTACAGGAAGCATACAAAGAGAGAAGAATAAAGACAAATCTCGATCTTCAAAGAGCTTCTAGTCTAGTGAGGAAGGCAGACATGCACATATACAATAAGAATACAGTATGATACAATCTAGGTAGGCACAAGACACTTTGGAAGGACAGAGCAGGAAGGATAGCTAATATTCCCAGAGGAGTCAGAGGATATAGCACTTGAGCAGGGTATGGAAGGATGAGCAGGAATTAAATAGGATTTGAAAGGTAGGAAGCACTAGGTTGGCGTAAGGTATTATTATTCAACAGTATATTTCAACCAATGAATACTTCAAGCATGCTAGATTAGATTTCTTAGCCTTGGGCCCGTTTCTGCTGGACTGAATAATATTGGTGCTGTACAAGTAAAAGAACAGATCTCAAAACTCTGGAAGAAAATAATATGTGTAAGACTTAAAAGCATTTTTAGAACTGTATCCATATATAAGCAGGACAGATCTCTTTGGGGGAAATTTACTAGGCACATAACACTAGGAAAAAGAAACCTTCCACGCTACATTTAAGAACTAAGTTGCATGTTGTTAGGCAGACTTAATTTGGGGGGTTGATTTTTATTTAGTAGGTTTTTTATAAACCCAAAAGAATTGTTTCTAACAGAAGGAATGAATGACTAACTCTAGCTCTACTTCTGGATTTTTCTGTGATCCTGAAGAAATCATTAAACCTTCTTAAATGTATTCATTTATTCATCATTTAAATAGTGTCTATTATGTGCTAAGGTAGGCACTGGATGCTTTGAAAGGACAATGGAAGAAGGGTAGCTAATGCTGCCCGGAGGGTTCAGAGGATATAGCACTTGAACAGGGTATAAAGGAAAGCAGGAGTTCACCATGTTCTAGGGTGAGAGATGAACAAAGTTGACCCTGCCCTTGAAGAGATTTAACATGTAATGGATGTCAGCCAGGACATCTCAGTGCAAAGATGAGAAAAGGTTGCTATAGAAGGACAGAGAGAGAGACTCCCAGGAGCCTGATGAAGGAGGCTTCACAGGGGACGTACAGTTGAGTTGAATTAAGAACAATTAACCACACCATTTTTCAGGACAAGCAACAATGTGTATTAAGGAGATTAGGGACAAAAAAGAGGAATGGATAAAAATAAGATCTATAGAGACAAATTAAGACGGGTTTAATAGGCCTTTCTACAAGGTTTGGACTCCTCTCGTGTATATGAAGAGGTTTCAAGTAGTGAGATAGCATGATTAACTCTGAATTTCAGAACGATTACTCAGGTGACAATGAAGCAGATGTCTAGGGTTGAAGATTCAGAAAAGGTTTTTCCTATGGAGTCAGATGTTCCAGGTAGGAACATGGGAATCATTTTGAAAAGTGACAACACTAAGATAATCAGTCAGGAGACAGGAAACACAAGCAGCATGGGAATAGGAAGACAGGAGAAGAGAGATGTCAAGAGAGGCCTCTACAGTGGACATTGGCCAAAGATGGTAGAGATGCTAGGCTTGATAGGATTAACTGTTCTCAGGACCCCAAATGGAAATTAGGGTAGAAATATATTTCTATGCCAGAAGGCCCAAAGGAGTATGGGAGGTCTAATGGTTTTTGCAGGCTTTAGTTTGCCTTTGGGATTCCAAACAGAACCATGCCTCAGTTTCCATATTCGTGAAATGAAAATAACCAAATAGCTTAGAATGAGTATGAAAAACAACTAATGAAGTTAGTGTGCTGATAAGAAATATGAATATGTTCGAAGTCCCTTGTATTAGCAACCATTAGACCACCTGTAATAATTGCACTCTAAAGAGAATAACAATTATTATAATATTTTTGGCCAATAGAACAGCACTTATAATGAGTTTTCTAGAAAATTCATCTAAATTTT
The DNA here is from genome assembly GCF_000951045.1 of Mandrillus leucophaeus. Classification (NCBI taxonomy): domain Eukaryota; kingdom Metazoa; phylum Chordata; class Mammalia; order Primates; family Cercopithecidae; genus Mandrillus; species Mandrillus leucophaeus. The sequence goes on from NW_012102798.1 coordinate 3,372,831, forward strand.
TATCCAGACTTTATCAACAAACATAATAATTCTACCAAGACTGCAATATACAAAGATGAGAGGATAAAGCCAGTGACACAATAGAAATATCAGTAAAAACTTAACTAGAAATATCTAGTAGGAAGCAAGACACATATCTAAGCATCTTGTCTTTGAAAAGTATAAGCTACATGGCAAGTAATAAAATAATTGAAGGAAACGTCAATTCACATGTGGTGGAAAAACTGTATCTCTAGCTATATCTATTCCTCACAACAGAGATAGCAATAGTAAGACAAATACAATTGTAGCAGTGGTTCTAACACATTCATTTGGCATTATGAAACTGTTCAGTGGAGAGCTGGACATGTGGGATGAAGATATTTGTTTGGAGGCCATCAGCATGGAAATATGCACAATTGCTCACGAAGAATACAGAATGAGAAAGATGACTAGATCAGATATCTGTGAAACACCAACATTTAGAGGTTGGAAGAGGAAGAGCGACTAATGATCCCCGAGAAAGATGGTCAAAGAGGTGGGAGAACTGATATGTTGTCATAGAAACTAAGAGAAGAGTGCTTCAAGATGAATGTTTGGCTATGAGAAAAATGTTAGAGAGAGGCCAAAAGTGCTGCTATCTTTTTGTCCTCCCATCCTCTCCCTAACGTTTACTAAGCTTGATGTCTTGTAATTCTTATGTCAGAAGAGAAATGGCCAAGTGGAGCCACAGGTCTGTTGAAGTGTTTCCGTATGTTTTAAGAATTCCCAGACTCTGAACATTTGGTGTTACTGAAGCAACATGAGCAGAACCACACAGTATTTATGCCTCAAGAAAGATTTTCCACTTGGTGGTGAATGGTACTACTATGGCCATATATCACTCAGCTATGTTTGGAAAGGTACTGCTATGATGTCACATTTGTTTCACTCTTGCAACATTCTGGGGATTGCACAAGATACAAAGAGAAACACCTATGGCTCGGTTTGTAAATAAACTGTAGCTCACATTTAGATATTTTTGTCACAAGAAGGATTATGTTCAGTTCAAATTGCTCTTATTTGCTATCTGTAGCCCCCAAAGGCTTTACCAAGTGAAGGTGCAAATATTCAATCATCTGGACTGGTGCTTTCTCAGCCTAGCACTGCCACTCACAAGCTGCATGACATTAGGTACATCTCTTCACCCCTCTGAAGCTATTTCTTCATCTAGAAAAGGTGATCACCTCACCAGTAGATTGTGAGGATCACATGATCCACATTGTGGAACTGCTTTGAGGTAATTCAAGACATTCTACCAATAGATGTTTACAGTTTATCGTCACAGATTTCACAAGCCATAAACAAAATCGCTATGATTCGCTGAAATCTTATCATGACCCAGGCACTCTGCTAAAAGTTACTTAGGTACAAGTTCACATAACTTTCATAACCTCTGAGGTGTTATTATTACAGTATTTCCACTCCACATATGAAGAAGAACATTCATTAAGTCACTTGACCAAGGTCACAGAACTAGTAAATGTAATAGTAAGATTATACCATCCCATGTCTATGTGACATCAATGCTCATGCTCTTATTTCTGTTTCCTAAGTCACGGAAAGTTTCATATTAAATTCTGCAGTTACTCACAGCTTTTGCATGAATGTGAATGTTCTTAGGGCTTTGTCATAAGTAAACTGTGCTTCCACTGTGGTGTTTGGGAGCAAAGCCTGAAAATGAGCAGATCTTCCACCCACAAAACAGACATTTCAACAATCAGAATCAAGGGCAGAAGAATGCCTATAGTAAGAGAACCAATTGCTGGTTCCACCTACGTTAGGAATCTCTTCTTCTCACCATCCCCTCAAGTCTGTGTACCAGCAAATAAAGGTGGCATCACTGATGGCTTTACTGATTTCAAGGGAGGGAAGTAGGACTAGAGGGGATAGCTAAATGAACAGGACACATTGCTGCAAGATAAACACGTCCTAAAGAGAAACAGGAATTGAGGAAACTCTGTGGACTAGTCCTATTTTTCACTCATCGTCATGAGTGGGAATGAGCACTGACACCTAGCTTGTGGCTAGGCAGAAATAAAGACTTAAAGGAAAACAGGCAACAAGTCCTGTGAAAATCAATCTTTGGCTGCAAAGAACCATACTGTTTCTCTACTATGTCAAGGATCTGTCCCTTTGAAGGTGTCTACCTCAAAGGGCTATGGTAAAGATAATAAGCTCTATACTGTGACAAATATTAACTATAAGCTAGACATTTTGCTAAACACTTTCATATATTATCTCATTTCATCCTCTTAACAACTCCATGAGATAGATGATATTAGTGTCACTCCCATTTTATACATAAGGACACTGAGGCTTAAGGGGGATAAGTAACTTCTCTTCACTTGATCTTAGCCAAAAGGCCTAAGAAGCAATGGGGATAATTTCTCAAACAAAGTTACACAGCTAGGAAGTGGCCAAACTGGGATTCAAATGGTGGTCTGGCTGACACCACAGTTGGTGCTCCTAACACCTCTATTGAAATGGACGAAAGGGTTATTAAACATTTTGAAAAGTATAAAATATCATATAAATGCACGATGGGTTTGGGAATGGATTTTCTCAGTGCTTCTCACTGAATTCAAACACATTCAGGCAGGTGCATTTTTCTCTTCCTAATATTCAGCCAGTCCTGCAAATTATATAAATTACCTTTGGTGAATCTTGATGTAACAGCCAAAAATTTCCAAATGTAAAATTGCCCAGCTGTTTCTCTTAAGCCAGCAGTCCTCAACCTTTTTTGGCACCAGGTACCAGTTTTGTGGAAGACAATTTTTCCATGGACATGGGGCAATGGGGTGGTTTTGGAATGAAACTGTTCCACTTCAGATCATCAGGCATCAGATTCTCATAAGGAGCACACAACTTTGCATATGCAGTTCACAACAGGGCTCACGCTCCCATAAGAATCTAATGCTACTGCTGATCTGACAGGAGGTGGAGCTCAGGCAGTAATGCTTGCTCACCCACCTCTCACCTCCTGTTGTGCTGCCCAGTTCCTAATAGACTGCAGACCAGTACTGGTCTGCAGCCCAGGGACTGGAAACCCCTGTCTTAAGCTGTCTCTTGGAGGAGGTGGTGGTTAGATCTCAATAAGTACAATATTTTCACTAAGGTCTGCAGATCACTTGTATTACTCCACTTTAGGCCCAGTAACAGAGTACTCTGTTACACAGAATAGGGCACAGTCCTGTGCTAAGCAAGCTATCTACGAGGAAGTTTACTTTGGAAAGTGACTTCTCTAAATTCTGACTGCTGTCCCCAACTACTTATGAACCATCAAGGCCTTTGGAGCCTACAGACCACTGGATTTCATGATAAAGATCCCTCCATGCCCAAGCTTCCAGACTGTTGCCTCATACTACTGTTTCATGGCAACTTGATCTTTCCCACACAAATGAAAGTACCTTAAAGGGCAATAGGTGTGTCTTTCACCCATTTGAATCTCTGGACCTAGCTCTATGTGGGGCCCACAGACAATCCTCAATCTGAGCTGGTAATGTCACTACAAATCTGGGATTGAGGAAGAAAAGAAGACAGACACTGGGTCTGTACTGATAACATGTTGCTACTAAGGTATCCCCTTTAGGTTCTTAATTGAGTTTCACAAGTAGCTTTTCTGGACCTAGCATTGCGCTAGGCAGCAAGAATCCAAAATGAGTAAGATAATATAGTTCTTGCTATCAAAGAAGTTCTCAATCTAATGGCAGGGAGTCGGGTTATATTCCAGAGAATAAACTCTTCCCTAAGGCATGCTAGAACCCATACCAAATGGCAGCTTGGGCATATTCTGAACTCATTTTTTGTTCCAGGGCGACTCCAGCAGGAGAAGCCATGTACTAGAGATACTCCTGCAAGATGCTCTTGTGTTTTCAAACCTCTGGTGGCACATGACTCTTGCACCAGGCTCCTGATCCATTAGTTCACTCCTGGGTTTGTGCTTCTTTTCATCCACTTGCAGGGAAATCTACAGTCTTTCTGAAGTGTAAGAAACTTCCTTCAGCTTGTCTTTATCCACGCCTACTGAAAAATCTCCTCTTGTAACTTGTAACAGCTGTTGAAATTTCAGTGGGGTCTACTATCGCACACGAACACTTACAGTACAAATTTACCTTATCATCCAGCTAGTTCATTAACCTTTTTTTTCCTTTCCTTGAGTGCCATGTTCCAGGGTTAACAGGGTATTAAGTATACCTGGCTAGATTAGAGGTGCCTGGTGGAAGCAGGCCTGCCCTTTCCATGTGTGTAATCAGCAGGCAATTTCAGATCATAAATATAAAACCAGAGACAAGCACTTTTGCATAAGAAACCATTAAGAGCACATAAAGAAACACATCCTTCACCTTCCTTTCACCATAGGAAAGAAATGAGGTAGCAAGTTAAGCCATAAGCTTCCAGAAAATAAACACACCATCTAAACTCCAACCTGTGTTGCACAGGACTGGCTAAGGCTGTATTAGAGATGATTTCTGAAAAAAGAAAAAGTATGGGGAAAGGATAAGAAAAACTTGATTATGGGTTTGAGCCTTTTCTTTTTTAATCCTAGACATAAATTCTACTCTTTTCTGCTCTGAAAGGATCTATTTCTCATTGACCTCCTGGATGAGACCAACATTTTTCCTCTGGCGATTGGTTGCCAACATAAACTTTCAGCAGGGGTGAGGAGAGCACTAGCGGCAAACGAAGAAAACAGAGAGTGACAACTGTGAATATAAACTATTTCTTGCAATTAGATGTATCGAAGTGTGTGTGTGTCAGTGAGAAAGTATATAAATGCAGGGTTACTGGTATGGAGGGGGACATGTAAGAGTTTGGGAACGTATGTATGAGTGAGTGAGAGTGTGGGTCACTAGCAGTATGTGTGAATCAATGTGAATACATGTGGGTTAATGTGATTATCTCAGTGGTAGTTCAGTGTCAACGTGTTCGTGTGACAGTCTGAGTCAGAGTACATGGCGGATTACAGGAGAGTGTATGACTTCCTGAACAGGTGTGTCAGTGTAAGTGTATCAATGTAAGTGAGAATGTGGCATGGCAAGTGTGAGTGTGAGTCTATGTTGTCATATGGTATCAGTAATTTCCTGTGTGAAGCACAGTCAACTGACTATTGCAATGTGAACTGTGTATGTCAGTATGGTATGTGCTAGTGTGAATGCGAGTCAGTGACTGTGCATGTCATTATATGTTCACTGGTGCAAATGTGTGTAGCAATGTGAGGGTGTGTCAGTATGAGAGTAGAAGAGTGGGAATGTATAAGAATGTGAGTGTGCAGTAAGTGTGATTGTGCCAGTGTGAAAAGATGTGATGTATGAGTGGGGGATGGTTTGTGAGAGGGTACACATGTGCATGTACACGAATGTGGAGGAGTGCTTGTGTGTCTGTGGGAATAAGGAAATGTATAATTTTGAGTGTGCAGTTCTGAATGTGAAAGTGAGTGAATATGTGAGTGTTAAGTACATGTGCAGTATGTATGTTTATGTGAATTTGTATGAGTACTGAATGTGAATGAACCTATGTATGTGTCAGTCAACGTGAATATACCTGTGTGTGTAAGTGATTGTGCTTGAGTTTGAGAGGGTAGAGTGATGGTTGTCAGTGAAAATGGCTGAGTTTAGAAAAATATGTGTGTATGGTTGTATTTTAGAGTACGTGCCTACAAGTTTGGTATAGAGTGTGATGATGTCTCAGTGTGAAGAAAGTGAGCATGAGTGTGAATTTGTGTCAAAATGTGTGTTTCTATGTATGAATATGATTATGTGTGAATGTGTCAGGAGTAGGGAGATTGTTTTAGCTCTGTGTATATGAATGCAAGAGTGTGTAACTCTAAGTGTAAAAGTGCGAGTGGGTGAGATGGTGCTTATGGTGTGAGAAAATATAAACGTGGATATATGAGCATGTATGCATGTTTGTGTCCCTGTGATGAGTTTGTGACTATGAGAAAGAAACAGTGATGATATCAATGCAAGTATACTAGAGTGTATGAAATTGAGTATATGAAGGGCTGTGAGTATAAGAAACAGTTGGAGTGTGTGCAGGGGGAATGTCAATGTATTATTTGCGTATAGAGTATATATGACTATATAGGAATTTGGGCAGGCAAAGGTGATTGTATCCTCTGTGTGAATAAAAGTGTGAAAGTGTATGACTGTGAGTGTGTAAGAATGTAATATTAATAGCATAAAGGTGTGAGTGGCTGTGAACATGAGGGTGGGGTGTATGGTGTGTTGTGTGCATCAATATGAAAATGTGAATATGTCAATGTGAGTTTGTGGCAGTGTGAATGTACCTGAATGTAGCATGTATGTAAATATGATTGTGTGTGAGGGTGAGGGGGTAAGAGTGATCATCATTTTGAATGACTCCAGTATGAAAAGTGAGTGCGCCCAGGGGATAATGTGACTGTGTGAATGTACAAGAGTAGAAGAATGTGCTTGTGAGAGTATGTATGTGTGTGTGCATGAATTAAAGATACCAAAATAACTGGATGCTGGGTAACTCTCTCCAGGAAGTCTCTTTCTTCCCAAAGCCACAGCATGTCTTCTGTTACAGGCAAGTTACTTAGCTTCTCTCAACCTCTGTCTCCTCCTTGGTAATACAGTGATGATGATAATACCTAACTTCAGCTAGTATCACTTGTATAATCAGAAACAGCAATAACTATTAGAAAAAAAAACAAAACAAAACAAAAAAACCTACTTTGCAAGATTACCATAGGAGCAAATGGTATTATGCCAGTAAAGTGCCTAGCACAGAGCTGGCAACAGTAGACAATAAATACAAGTTATTATTGCATCTGTCACAGAATACCAAAGAGCAATTCAGGGGCTTCTCATTTTAGTCAGTCCTAGTTACCTTCTGTCCATCAAGGTCTAAAGAGGATCCCCTACCAGAACATCGCTAGAAAGCTGAATGCATCAGTATCAACAAGGCTGTAATTTCATACCTTCAATTCCATGGCTGAAACTCTGGAGCTTCCCTTTCATAAGAAGGCATCACAGAAACACCTGCCGCTGAGCTGCAGTTTTACCTTGTCTATAGGCCCATTGTATGTTCAGTGTGAAAGGGAACTACATTGCTTATTCCTTGCTTGTCTTTTTAGTTTGTTTTTCTGGTTGTTTTTTTAAAAACATTTGGTTGTTTGTTTTTTTGATTTGGGTAGTAGGAGAGATGCCTCAGCAACTGATAGACAGACAGAAGACCAGACGGAGGGACAGCAAGCTACAAGCAGGTAGCTGGACTGCAGGGAATAGCAACAGAGGCCAGATGGAGAAGCTGACAGAAGAAGTTATAATGCCTGCCTGAAAGGCAGACAAAGAGACAGATAGATGATCAGAGAGACAGGCCATGAAACCAGAAAGAAATGCAGAGGGAGAGAGACGCCCAACTTGCAAAGCTGCTGGGCTGCTGGGGAACTGTTGAGTCCTTTTAAGGGAGTCTAGAGATCTGTAAGATCTAGTCCCTGCCCTTGAAGAGCTTACAATCTAGTTTTCTTGGTAAGATGAATACTCCAGAAACCATGCCATGCAAGAATTATTGAAGGCAGTAGGGCAGCAAGTGCTACACTGCACGCTACAGACTCAAATGCTGTTGGAGACCTGGTGGAGGAAGTGCATCCTGGTTGGGTGGGAAAGTAGAGGGAAGGTTCGGGAAGGTTTAAACTAAGCCTGACAGGCCCAGAAGCAGGGATGCAAGGGGTGGGGGTACACTTCAAATAGGAAGGTAAAATTAAGTTCAGGGGGCAGTAGAAATCATAGGAACTTATTGGCAAATTTGCAGCAAGTGGCTAAAAAGCCACCCAGGCACCAGGAAAGGAGAAAAGGAAATGACAGCTTGATGGGAAGCATGTCTGTGTTACACTGAAGCTCTTAGATGGTGCTTGACATCTGCAAAGGACTTGGCAATGATTGTTATGTTGTTTCTCCTCCTCACCCCAAAATGTAGGTCAAGGCTGTCATTCCCATATTAGAGATGGGAGGGAGGCAAGAGACTAAAGGTAGCTGTACTGGGCAAAATTCGCCAGAACATAGGGGTCATGCCCTGAAGCCTAGCTCATGAGGTCCAGGCAGAGTCTTTGATATTGGGAGATCTGGTGGAAAAGCAGCATTTGCCTGGATTTGGAGATCCCTAACTCCCTGCCCTGGACTCCATTACTCACCTCACACCGCCACGGCTGCAGGACTTCAGCACAGGTGGGCACTGCCCATGAGAAGGGTCCAGGCTGGCTTCAGCTCCTACAGACTCAGTGCTGGGCACACCAGCTGCCACAAGATGCAAGGACTCAGCTGCTCTTTCTTGGGGGAAACCTGCCGAGAGAAGCATTGTAGGGGAGAGGGAACCTCTTTCCCCAACTACTACTGCTCCCTCATCCAACCCCCACCAAACATCACTCACACACACACACACACTCTCTCTCTCTCTCTCTCTGTCTCTGTCTCTCTCTCTCTCTCTTTCTCAATCTCTCTGGTGAATTTCAGAAAATCCCTTAAGAAAGCTAGAAAATTAGAGCGCTAAGAAGTGTAAAAAGGCATTGTTACATAGGATTACAGAAAGGGCACAGAAGTGGGAGTCAGGATATGGGAGTTACAAGCTGACAATTGCTGTTAGTCACCTCATCATTCTGGGCCTGCTTGGTATCAAGTGAAAAGGCCTGCCTTAGTTGCCTTGGATAAGTGTTGGGAGAACTAAATCAAATAAAACAGATGTGAAATATTTACATAATTTGCATAATTATGGAGCAATATGTATAATCACAGGAGGTGGTAGAGCCCAGTGGACAAAAGGAAACAGAGACAATGGCCAATGCAAGTTGGCTCCATGAATATGTAAGCTTCCTGATGTTGTGGCACTGAATTCAGTTCAGTTCAGTTCAGTTCAGTTCATCCCTCAACTCTAAGTCTCCACCTCCATTTCCATTCCCCTTTTCACTAACCTTTCACTGGGGAAGGGTAAAAAAAGTCTGTCTGCCAGGCAACAATATTCTGAGGTCTCCTAATTTGCTACCATCTCACAGGTGCTAAAGGCCACAGCCTCTGATCCTAATTGGAGCTCCCCTCTACCTTCTCCTATCTCCACCAGGTAAGTCTTCCACTGTCCTCCCCAGGTTTCTTAGGGTGAATACACACTGTTTACTGTTGTTGTTTGGTGATAATTTACCCTATTTTTCCCACAGAGGTTTCCATGTCTAACCATGAAGGAGACTGAGTCTCTTTGAACCCTCCCTTTCTGCCTTTTCCCACAATCATTTGAGCCTCTCAAGGGAGAGGCTGATCTTCTCTGTAGAACCTCAAGCTCTGCAATCCTTCCTACTCTGCTTTCCTTTCCCCTTCCCCTAGTGGTGTTTGTCCTCAAAGAAAAGCAGAAACTACATGCAGATACTCAAGGAGGCATGATTCAGGCTAGCACCTATTTATTAGAGACCAGAATGAACAGGGTCCTAATCCAAAGAGATGGCTAGATGGTTATCTAAACACGAAGATTGCAAAATTGAAGCCTTAGGGAGCCAAGAAAAGCCCCATGATCTCCAATTCCCCCTTCTGGAAAAAAAAAGTCCAAGCCATACTCTGGGTCTGCCTCTTGCTCTTGGGCAAGACTCCAGAGCATCCCTGGCATTCCATGTGTGCTTCCCACACGCACACTCCAAGCAGCCTTTCCAAATCCCACCCACTGCACCACTGAATGGTGTATTCGCCCCCTCCCTCCCTACGTGAGCTCACCCTGCAAGATCTCACCCTGCAAGAGGGTGGGGTGAGGGGGAGAGGAGTGCGAGCTGCCAAAGCTCCAGAGAGAGGTAGGGCTCAAGGAGGGCACAGGAAGAATGGCCTCAAGAAGCCCCCTGCCCATCTCTGGGGATGAGGGCTGACAGCAGAGGCAGCATCCACCCATTGGGGTGGGAAGCAATACTAGAGGATGTAAGAGGAGGAGGACACACCCCCAACCTGTACTACCAAGAATCTCCATGTTTTTGAGCAAGATCAAGAGCTTTCCTGAAGCCTACCTCCACCTCTCCCCAGCCCCAATTGTAGCACCACTTTTTAACT
>NW_012102798.1:3384738-3428883 GCF_000951045.1 Mandrillus leucophaeus
TACCTTCCAAAGTAAAGGTTTTACACAGTTCCCTGCGCGCACAGGGTCCCCAGGGATCCTGAGAAGGAGGGCTTTTTTTTTTTTTTTTTTTTTTTTTTGAGCAAGGGTCCCAGACCAGGCCCCAACCCACCCATGTAAAAGCAGTCAACCTACCTGTCTAGGCCAGATTGATAGCGCCTCCACTTCCCTTTGGGACACTGTCCTTCCCCACTCCCCTCTCCTTACCCAGGAAGAAAGAGCCAGTTGTTGAGGCTGCTACTCATTGAGTTTCTTGTTCTCTTGGTTAAAGCTACTGGTTCCTGAAGGTGAGTTGCATGGGTGGGGATGCTGTTGATTTTAAATATCTAGAATCATCCTTCTAATTCTTGGCTGAGCTGCAGCTGCCTCAGCCACCAAAGTTTCCTATCCCACCAGAGAATTTGGGTTCTTGGTAAGGCCATGACTTTTTTTCTCTCTCTCTTTCTAGTTTGCTCCTGCCTTCCTGCCTACTCCATCTGATCTGTAGATCTGATTTTTCTTTTCTTTTTTTTTTTTTGCCTTGGCCACATTCTTTAACCTTAATTTAGTAGCTTAGTCTCTGAACACAAATAGCAAAGTCTCTGATGTCAGCACCTCCCCATCCCTGCAGTTCTTTTTATTTCTCGTTTCCCTCACCTGGTATGTCCACTACTCACCCTCTCCCAAGACCTCAGCAAACTTGTTTGCTCTATATACCATTTCCACCTCTGACCAGGAAAATCTACAACCTGTGGGAATCGTTAACTAGTCAGAATATCCCTAGGGTCCTGTGTCCCCTAGCTTATAACCTTATTGCATGTGAACCTCCTTTTCCTGTCAGGTCTCTCCTACAAGGCCCACCTGCCTGTCCGGAGGCTTGCAGGGTCAGCTCCTTGACATTCTAAGGTCTCTCTGCCCTCAGGATTCTCGGCTGTCAGCTCTTGACAAGGAAGCTTCCTGATGTTGTGGCACTGAATTCAGTTCAGTTCAGTTCAGTTCAGTTCATCCCTCAACTCTAAGTCTCCACCTCCATTTCCATTCCCCTTTTCACTAACCTTTCACTGGGGAAGGGTAAAAAAAGTCTGTCTGCCAGGCAACAATATTCTGAGGTCTCCTAATTTGCTACCGTCTCACAGGTGCTAAAGGCCACAGCCTCTGATCCTAATTGGAGCTCCCCTCTACCTTCTCCTATCTCCACCAGGTAAGTCTTCCACTGTCCTCCCCAGGTTTCTTAGGGTGAATACACACTGTTTACTGTTGTTGTTTGGTGATAATTTACCCTATTTTTCCCACAGAGGTTTCCATGTCTAACCATGAAGGAGACTGAGTCTCTTTGAACCCTCCCTTTCTGCCTTTTCCCACAATCATTTGAGCCTCTCAAGGGAGAGGCTGATCTTCTCTGTAGAACCTCAAGCTCTGCAATCCTTCCTACTCTGCTTTCCTTTCCCCTTCCCCTAGTGGTGTTTGTCCTCAAAGAAAAGCAGAAACTACATGCAGATACTCAAGGAGGCATGATTCAGGCTAGCACCTATTTATTAGAGACCAGAATGAACAGGGTCCTAATCCAAAGAGATGGCTAGATGGTTATCTAAACACGAAGATTGCAAAATTGAAGCCTTAGGGAGCCAAGAAAAGCCCCATGATCTCCAATTCCCCCTTCTGGAAAAAAAAAGTCCAAGCCATACTCTGGGTCTGCCTCTTGCTCTTGGGCAAGACTCCAGAGCATCCCTGGCATTCCATGTGTGCTTCCCACACGCACACTCCAAGCAGCCTTTCCAAATCCCACCCACTGCACCACTGAATGGTGTATTCGCCCCCTCCCTCCCTACGTGAGCTCACCCTGCAAGATCTCACCCTGCAAGAGGGTGGGGTGAGGGGGAGAGGAGTGCGAGCTGCCAAAGCTCCAGAGAGAGGTAGGGCTCAAGGAGGGCACAGGAAGAATGGCCTCAAGAAGCCCCCTGCCCATCTCTGGGGATGAGGGCTGACAGCAGAGGCAGCATCCACCCATTGGGGTGGGAAGCAATACTAGAGGATGTAAGAGGAGGAGGACACACCCCCAACCTGTACTACCAAGAATCTCCATGTTTTTGAGCAAGATCAAGAGCTTTCCTGAAGCCTACCTCCACCTCTCCCCAGCCCCAATTGTAGCACCACTTTTTAACTCCATGGTGGCCTGGCTTTATTTCACCACTTGCTCGAGTCAGTGCAGAATCAACTGACAGGACACGGTATTCCACCTGGTAGCCACACTCCTCTCACCTGCCTGGGGGTGTGTTGTGTTGAGAGTAGGGCAAGGGGAGATGTGTGAGCACATGTGCATACTTGGTCATGTATATCTGTGCAGTTCCCTGTACCATGTTGTATGTCTGTATATGTGTGCTGTGTCATATCTACCATGATATGTATGTATTGAGTCTGCATAATACTGTGTGTGTGTACAGTGTCCTGTTACTATCACGTTGTATACATGATCATGTCAATAAGCTACTGTGTGAGTGCTATGTGTCTGTACTGTGTTGCATGTGAATTGCATCTCTTCTATTAGCTGGACTGCAGGGAATAGCAACAGAGGCCAGATGGAGAAGCTGACAGAAGAAGTTATAATGCCTGCCTGAAAGGCAGACAAAGAGACAGATAGATGATCAGAGAGACAGGCCATGAAACCAGAAAGAAATGCAGAGGGAGAGAGACGCCCAACTTGCAAAGCTGCTGGGCTGCTGGGGAACTGTTGAGTCCTTTTAAGGGAGTCTAGAGATCTGTAAGATCTAGTCCCTGCCCTTGAAGAGCTTACAATCTAGTTTTCTTGGTAAGATGAATACTCCAGAAACCATGCCATGCAAGAATTATTGAAGGCAGTAGGGCAGCAAGTGCTACACTGCACGCTACAGACTCAAATGCTGTTGGAGACCTGGTGGAGGAAGTGCATCCTGGTTGGGTGGGAAAGTAGAGGGAAGGTTCGGGAAGGTTTAAACTAAGCCTGACAGGCCCAGAAGCAGGGATGCAAGGGGTGGGGGTACACTTCAAATAGGAAGGTAAAATTAAGTTCAGGGGGCAGTAGAAATCATAGGAACTTATTGGCAAATTTGCAGCAAGTGGCTAAAAAGCCACCCAGGCACCAGGAAAGGAGAAAAGGAAATGACAGCTTGATGGGAAGCATGTCTGTGTTACACTGAAGCTCTTAGATGGTGCTTGACATCTGCAAAGGACTTGGCAATGATTGTTATGTTGTTTCTCCTCCTCACCCCAAAATGTAGGTCAAGGCTGTCATTCCCATATTAGAGATGGGAGGGAGGCAAGAGACTAAAGGTAGCTGTACTGGGCAAAATTCGCCAGAACATAGGGGTCATGCCCTGAAGCCTAGCTCATGAGGTCCAGGCAGAGTCTTTGATATTGGGAGATCTGGTGGAAAAGCAGCATTTGCCTGGATTTGGAGATCCCTAACTCCCTGCCCTGGACTCCATTACTCACCTCACACCGCCACGGCTGCAGGACTTCAGCACAGGTGGGCACTGCCCATGAGAAGGGTCCAGGCTGGCTTCAGCTCCTACAGACTCAGTGCTGGGCACACCAGCTGCCACAAGATGCAAGGACTCAGCTGCTCTTTCTTGGGGGAAACCTGCCGAGAGAAGCATTGTAGGGGAGAGGGAACCTCTTTCCCCAACTACTACTGCTCCCTCATCCAACCCCCACCAAACATCACTCACACACACACACACACACTCTCTCTCTCTCTCTCTCTGTCTCTGTCTCTCTCTCTCTCTCTTTCTCAATCTCTCTGGTGAATTTCAGAAAATCCCTTAAGAAAGCTAGAAAATTAGAGCGCTAAGAAGTGTAAAAAGGCATTGTTACATAGGATTACAGAAAGGGCACAGAAGTGGGAGTCAGGATATGGGAGTTACAAGCTGACAATTGCTGTTAGTCACCTCATCATTCTGGGCCTGCTTGGTATCAAGTGAAAAGGCCTGCCTTAGTTGCCTTGGATAAGTGTTGGGAGAACTAAATCAAATAAAACAGATGTGAAATATTTACATAATTTGCATAATTATGGAGCAATATGTATAATCACAGGAGGTGGTAGAGCCCAGTGGACAAAAGGAAACAGAGACAATGGCCAATGCAAGTTGGCTCCATGAATATGTAAGCTTCCTGATGTTGTGGCACTGAATTCAGTTCAGTTCAGTTCAGTTCAGTTCATCCCTCAACTCTAAGTCTCCACCTCCATTTCCATTCCCCTTTTCACTAACCTTTCACTGGGGAAGGGTAAAAAAAGTCTGTCTGCCAGGCAACAATATTCTGAGGTCTCCTAATTTGCTACCATCTCACAGGTGCTAAAGGCCACAGCCTCTGATCCTAATTGGAGCTCCCCTCTACCTTCTCCTATCTCCACCAGGTAAGTCTTCCACTGTCCTCCCCAGGTTTCTTAGGGTGAATACACACTGTTTACTGTTGTTGTTTGGTGATAATTTACCCTATTTTTCCCACAGAGGTTTCCATGTCTAACCATGAAGGAGACTGAGTCTCTTTGAACCCTCCCTTTCTGCCTTTTCCCACAATCATTTGAGCCTCTCAAGGGAGAGGCTGATCTTCTCTGTAGAACCTCAAGCTCTGCAATCCTTCCTACTCTGCTTTCCTTTCCCCTTCCCCTAGTGGTGTTTGTCCTCAAAGAAAAGCAGAAACTACATGCAGATACTCAAGGAGGCATGATTCAGGCTAGCACCTATTTATTAGAGACCAGAATGAACAGGGTCCTAATCCAAAGAGATGGCTAGATGGTTATCTAAACACGAAGATTGCAAAATTGAAGCCTTAGGGAGCCAAGAAAAGCCCCATGATCTCCAATTCCCCCTTCTGGAAAAAAAAAGTCCAAGCCATACTCTGGGTCTGCCTCTTGCTCTTGGGCAAGACTCCAGAGCATCCCTGGCATTCCATGTGTGCTTCCCACACGCACACTCCAAGCAGCCTTTCCAAATCCCACCCACTGCACCACTGAATGGTGTATTCGCCCCCTCCCTCCCTACGTGAGCTCACCCTGCAAGATCTCACCCTGCAAGAGGGTGGGGTGAGGGGGAGAGGAGTGCGAGCTGCCAAAGCTCCAGAGAGAGGTAGGGCTCAAGGAGGGCACAGGAAGAATGGCCTCAAGAAGCCCCCTGCCCATCTCTGGGGATGAGGGCTGACAGCAGAGGCAGCATCCACCCATTGGGGTGGGAAGCAATACTAGAGGATGTAAGAGGAGGAGGACACACCCCCAACCTGTACTACCAAGAATCTCCATGTTTTTGAGCAAGATCAAGAGCTTTCCTGAAGCCTACCTCCACCTCTCCCCAGCCCCAATTGTAGCACCACTTTTTAACTTCATGGTGGCCTGGCTTTATTTCACCACTTGCTCGAGTCAGTGCAGAATCAACTGACAGGACACGGTATTCCACCTGGTAGCCACACTCCTCTCACCTGCCTGGGGGTGTGTTGTGTTGAGAGTAGGGCAAGGGGAGATGTGTGAGCACATGTGCATACTTGGTCATGTATATCTGTGCAGTTCCCTGTACCATGTTGTATGTCTGTATATGTGTGCTGTGTCATATCTACCATGATATGTATGTATTGAGTCTGCATAATACTGTGTGTGTGTACAGTGTCCTGTTACTATCACGTTGTATACATGATCATGTCAATAAGCTACTGTGTGAGTGCTATGTGTCTGTACTGTGTTGCATGTGAATTGCATCTCTTCTATCCTTTGTGTATGTGCAATGTGTCTAATTCATATTGTGTCATATCTCTATGCCATGCTGTGTGTCTGCATAGTGTTGTGGGCATTGTGTGCCTCTATCATGTTGTATGTCTATACCGCCTTGTTATGCACCTATGACTCAGCCTCCTGTTGGAGACTAAGGTAGAAATCAGTGCACGCATCTTGCACGTACCCAACACCCATCACCAACCCAACTCCACTCACAGCCACCTTGCTGCATTCCAACTTCCTGCCAGAATCCCTATCTGGGGACTAGGGCTGCCATCTTGGTGGTGGGGGTAGGTGGAAGCTACGGACAACTACTCTCTCTACCATAGAGCCTTCCCATGCCAAGTGTCTTGCTCAGCACGGAAGATGTCTAGGAAAGGAGGTTTGGAACCTTTTTCAGGCCCAAAGGAAACAGCACTGGGGAGTAAGTTATGGGGAGCTGACTCCCTCTGTAAACCCCCAGCCCCATCCGTATATGCAAGGAGAAGGACTTGCAGGAAATGGTGGCTGGCTGAGTTTCTCTGTCAGGCTGGTTGGAAGCACTGGGAGCCTTCTCCACAGGGAGTAACCACTGCACAAGGGCACTGGCGATCAGGTTGGGCCCTGAGATGCAGGGGGAGATCTTAAAATTGTTCCCATTGAGGTCACTAGAGGGCACTATTGTGCTGATTGTTAGGGATAGTGTTTCTTTTAAGGTGCTGAATTCCACAAAGTGCCTGGAGCTCAGAGGGAGATATAGGAAGGAAAAGGATATATGACCTAAGCCAGGCCTTTCCTTCACCTTCATACCAAGACTTTCTGTTTTGAGATTGAGTTAGGGAGTAAGGGCCACTAGTGAATATATGCCACCCACCCATCCCCTCAGGTCTGTGAGACCCCCCCCGCACAGAACCTTTCAGGGACTTGGTTATAGGGTCCCTAGCAGATTATTAACTTGGACTTCTCTTTTCCCTCCTGTTCCCCATTCATCTGAAGTAAAAGTAAAGCCACACTGTTGAAAGATATGAAATATACGTGGTTGTGGGTTGTTTTGTATTGTTTTCCCCAAAACTGGAGGGCATACAAAAAAGAAGGGGTAATTTTTCTGACAGGGAAAGAAGAGGGCTATACTTTAGTGGACCTGTCTTCATTACCAAGAATAAATGGACCACCCTATAGAACAACTACTGCCAACTTCATCGTTTGAAAGACAAGGAAACTGAGGCCTAGAGAGGGGCAAACACACTGTCTGGAACCCCTAAACACAACCGGGGTCCCAAACTGTCACTGTCTGGGACAGTGTGTTTGGGAGTCCCAGACCAGACCCTACCCCTCCAGAACACTTGACTTCTGACTCCCAGGGTTCATTCCACCCCAGTTCCTGGTCCTTTGGCCCCTAAAAATCTTCAGTCTCCAAATTCAGCCCCTTCCAACCTCAAAGAAAAACTCTGGCCTCCCTCTCCACCATGTGGGTTCCAAGGCCATCCTATTCCATCTCAGCAATCAGGCCTCTCTGTGACCACACCTTTCTAATGATTTCCTCTTCCCACCAGTAAATTGTTACTCTCTTTCCAGTTTTCAAAGTCCATCTCCCGATTATGTTTCCCAGACTCAGACCCAGCTGTAGCTGCACCGTTTTGCTCCTCATTGCATCCCCTGGGTTTAGCACAGATTGCTCCAACCTGCAGATAATTGACCAAATGTGGAACTCAGACACAGATCTATTGCATTGATTAACATTTCCAATTAAACTCCTGGTTAGGCTGTGTGTATTAGTGACTCAAATAATCACCGCACATGTAAATGCAAATGCCTTCCAAAGCCACGGAGCGCGGTAGGAAGCGACGCATATTTGGGAGGAAATGGCAACAGACTGCCAGACCCGGAGGTTCATTTGGTCCTCCGGTAACCCTAAATGAGATTTTAAATGTGTGGCTGTTAGTTGATCCGAGGCTTAAGCATCACACCTGAAATGGAGGATTCGGGTTCTGCGCGTCGCTGCAGGCCCTTTTCCGCCCCCTGCTGGAGAAGCTGTGTAGTGCCGAGTTGGCAGACGAGTCCACCCCAGGCCCTGCAGAGGGAAACGCCTAGACCCCGGCAGGTGGGGTGGGGGTGGGGGACGCGTAGCGGAGGCTTAAGTTATGCCCCAGATGCCTAGACTGCTGCACTTACCTTCCAAAGTAAAGGTTTTACACAGTTCCCTGCGCGCACAGGGTCCCCAGGGATCCTGAGAAGGAGGGCTTTTTTTTTTTTTTTTTTTTTTTGAGCAAGGGTCCCAGACCAGGCCCCAACCCACCCATGTAAAAGCAGTCAACCTACCTGTCTAGGCCAGATTGATAGCGCCTCCACTTCCCTTTGGGACACTGTCCTTCCCCACTCCCCTCTCCTTACCCAGGAAGAAAGAGCCAGTTGTTGAGGCTGCTACTCATTGAGTTTCTTGTTCTCTTGGTTAAAGCTACTGGTTCCTGAAGGTGAGTTGCATGGGTGGGGATGCTGTTGATTTTAAATATCTAGAATCATCCTTCTAATTCTTGGCTGAGCTGCAGCTGCCTCAGCCACCAAAGTTTCCTATCCCACCAGAGAATTTGGGTTCTTGGTAAGGCCATGACTTTTTTTCTCTCTCTCTTTCTAGTTTGCTCCTGCCTTCCTGCCTACTCCATCTGATCTGTAGATCTGATTTTTCTTTTCTTTTTTTTTTTTTGCCTTGGCCACATTCTTTAA
The DNA here is from genome assembly GCF_000951045.1 of Mandrillus leucophaeus. Lineage (NCBI taxonomy): Eukaryota > Metazoa > Chordata > Mammalia > Primates > Cercopithecidae > Mandrillus > Mandrillus leucophaeus. The sequence continues at coordinate 3,393,173 of NW_012102798.1, forward strand.
CCTTAATTTAGTAGCTTAGTCTCTGAACACAAATAGCAAAGTCTCTGATGTCAGCACCTCCCCATCCCTGCAGTTCTTTTTATTTCTCGTTTCCCTCACCTGGTATGTCCACTACTCACCCTCTCCCAAGACCTCAGCAAACTTGTTTGCTCTATATACCATTTCCACCTCTGACCAGGAAAATCTACAACCTGTGGGAATCGTTAACTAGTCAGAATATCCCTAGGGTCCTGTGTCCCCTAGCTTATAACCTTATTGCATGTGAACCTCCTTTTCCTGTCAGGTCTCTCCTACAAGGCCCACCTGCCTGTCCGGAGGCTTGCAGGGTCAGCTCCTTGACATTCTAAGGTCTCTCTGACCTCAGGATTCTCGGCTGTCAGCTCTTGACCAGGCTACCTCCTAGTCTCTTCCCATTTTGCTTGTTGCATGAGCTGGGGGATATGACACTTGTATCCAGAAACAGAGGCTTACAAATGGCTCTCTCGCCAAGCCTCCGCCTGTTAGTCATTCATTACCATATCAAGCCTCTTTGCCCAAAGTTGCCCCTGATTGGAGGCCTCAAGTACCAAATCACAGATCTTGTCCAATTAAAATTTTGCAAATGGCCCAGTGAAAACCGCACTGACCTTTACACCTCGCTCATCCCAGAACAGGGCCACGGTGTTGTCACCAACAGGAATGGACCTCCTTCTGTTCCAATACCTCAGACAGCCATACACTTGGCCTGGATTTGAGTCTGCAAAACCATGAGGGGAGCAAGACTAACATGGCTAAAGGCTTCCCTGCTGAAAGCCGTTTTTTAAAAATAGCACTGCAACCGCCCCCATCATGCTTCCCAAAGCCAAGCCACTCACCCTTCTCTCCTTCGCTTCTACAGACCGACGGCCCAGAACCCTCAAGTCTAGAATCTGGAACGGGATTCTGAAAGGTGGGACCAAAAAAAAAAAAAAAAAAACAAGTGGGGCCTCTATCTCTCTCCTTGCCTGAATCCCCCTCTTCCCACAATCCCCCACCCCACCCCACCCCTTAACCACCACCTAGGGAAGGGAAACTTGCCAGAGCAAGAATCTAAAATGTTCGGTTCACGCAAAAGTGCGGCAATAATCTTGCCAGAGCCAGTTCACAAACTGAGGGCAATGTCCCCCAGCGAGCTAAGGGGAAGAGGGGAGAAGGAGAGGCAGTGGACCCAATGACACTGCTCCCCAGACAAAGACAGGGCCAATCCAGGGACCCCGAGCTTTCTGGGGACGTTATTGCATCATTCCAATCCCCACAGGAGAAGAAAAGAGTCCCCCTGTTATTACCATCTCCCCACCAAAAAAGGGGAGGGCGATAAACAAAAATAAAAGAAAGAGGGGAAGGCACCCATTTAAGAAAATCGTCACTTTTTCTCTTTTCTCCTGTGTGTGTGTGTGTGTGTGTGTGTGTGTGTGTGTGTGTGTGTAGGTGTAGGGGGCGGGGGGTTCTGCCCTGGACTTGGCCAGACCATGGCCACACCCCCTCCCCTTCTCTAGGGAACTGCTGTCACAGCTACCGGGGCTGGGTAGGGGGGCGGGGGGCGAAAGGGAAGACTTACAGGCTGACGTAGCTTTCAAGGCGGGTTTTGCCTCAAGTGGCCCAGGCCCCAGTAAACGAGTCTAGGGTTTGACCAAGCGAAGGAGCCCCGGCCCTCTGGGAACGGCCCTGACACACCCACTTGTCCGCGAACCGGGATCAAGCAAACTGCTCGCTTGGTCTCAGGGCTCCGGGGAGCCACGTAGGAGACTCGAGGCTGGGGCACAAACAGGACAGGAGGGGGGTCCGGAAAGGCAGAACATCTGCCCAGCAGCCTTAAAGCATCATCCAACAGCCACCCCCTCCCCCGCGCTAGCCCGGGTGCAGTTAGTCGCGGGATTTACCTGCCACGGATCCAGCCACCCAGTCAAGACCTTTCCTCTACCTCCGAGAGCTCCAGCTGGCGGGGCTGGGGAGCCGCAGCCCCGCGGCCGAAGCCGCAGCCCCGGGCCCAGCCCGCTCCCCCTGGCTCTTCTCCCGCCCCCGCACACTGGCTCGAGGCGGGGAAAAACTGCAGCCCCCAGTGCGAGATCCCAGACGGTTAGCTGGCACAGCTGCCCGCCCGCGGTAGAGCCCCTGCTCGGCAACCGCTCCCTAGCCGTTCTCTGCTATGACGTCACCCGAGCTCTGCACCTTACCTAGGCCAATCAGATGGTGAGCATAAAACTAAAATCGCCCTGAGTGGGCTACTGGGGACCAATCTTTTGTTTCCAGGCAGGAAGCGCCTGGGAGGGGGAAAAAACTGAAGGGGAGGGAACATGGAGAGGGAAAGGGAGAGGAGGTGGAAACTTCTACACTGTCAGGGTTGTCTAGACAGAGGTGGGGCCATCCAAAAAGAGGGGCACCTGACAGGATGGAGAGGAGGGGAGAGTTCATTTATCTTCCTTAATTGCTCCCCTCAGGAAAATTGAGATTTCAGATGAATTTTCGGGGGACGAAATCTGTCCAGCTACACGGGCACGCTTTATTCGGGGGGAAAAAATTGTTTCGATTTGGGACACCACCTGTCAACCAGGCAGGTTAAACTGATGGAATCTCTAAAATACACAGAAAACTAAGAGAGGCAGATGTGGCAGTGGAATTCAAAGAGATGGCAATCTAGATCGGGAAACTACTTTTTTGCATACGAAGTACATACATTCCAAAAAGCACGGAATTATACAAAAAATAAAAATAACTCTACTTCAAATGGAGTTTAAATGTGATTCTCTCTGTCCATCCTTTCCCTTAAACCTTCAAAGCTTTCTCTTGTCTTTAGGATTCGGTTCAAATTTTTGCAGATGTCCAAAGCTTTCTAAAATCTAACTCCAAAAATAATCTCTTGCTACTCCAAAATCCATACTCCCCATGATTTGGCTAGGTTATGTAAATTATGGTGAATTCCAGCAAGGAGACAGTAAGCTGCCATAAAAAGTCAAATAATACAAAACAACAAGGACATTCAAATTGTAATGATGTAAAATATGCCTACAGAAAACGATCAGAAGAGGACATAAAATTGTAATAGTTGGGTTAAACTAGTAGTATTATGAGTAACTTTTTCTTTCTACTTTCAAATTTATTTTTATAAAGATAAATATATCCTCACATACTTAAATGACCAAAATAGATCGTGACCCTTCCCAGTGAGCTTTTATTCAATTTTCTCTACACTGTATAACATCCAGCAATAATTTCTCCATAATGCCAACAAAATAGGTTCCAAGAACAAGAGTGAACTAATATATCTGCCCAGGTCCTTTTAGTAAAAGTCCTTTTACAAAAGAGCTACAGATGACCAGACGCGGTGGCTCATGCCTATAATCCCAGCACTTTGGGAAGCCCAGGCGGGTGGATCACCTGAGGTCAGGAGTTCAAGACCAGTCTGACCAATATGATGAAACCTTGTCTTTACTAAAAATACAAAAATTAATGGGGCGTGGTGGCATGCGCCTGTAATCCCAGCTACTCGAGAGGCTGAGACAGAAGAATCGCTTGAACCCAGGAGGCGGAGGTTGCAGCAGCGAGCCAACAAGATCCCGCCACTGCACTCCAGTCTGAACAAGAGCAAAACTCCATCTCCAAAAAAAAAAAAAAAAAAAAAAAAAAAAAAAAAAAAAAGAGCTACAGATTCGCCAGACATAACATCTCAGCATCTCAGGCAGTTGAAGAATGGGATGCCTCTTTTGGACTAATTCATTTTAAATTGTGATGATATAGGGAATTGAGAAAAACAACAATGATCCACTCTATGGCAAAACAAGAAAGAGGGAGGCAAAGACTAAGTAAACTATATAATTCAGACTATTTTAAGGGTCACTTTGCATTTTATTTTCCTAAATTCAAAATATATGTATTAATGCATATATGAGTATTACATTAACATTGTAGAAAGTGGTAGAGCTGGGATTTATATCTAAATGAGTCCAATGTCCATGCTTTTTCTAATATGATACAGTTTACTACTGCTAAGAATTAAATGTGGTATTACTGGTTTTGTTAAAATACATACTTGCTGTAAAAGAAACAGACTATGTAAGACTGGCATTTTAAAAAAATCAGGCATTTTTAAAAATAGCTTTTTTGGTGTAGTGGTTGTCTTTAATGCAAAAATATCCAACACCCTCACGCTCAAATCCTTGATTAATAGGTTGGAATCAGGATGGTTCTGACTCCAGTGATTTTACAGATATCTTTTTAATTAACTTTGGAGTAAAAAAATAAGCAACCACATCCCATTGATTTTTTTTTTTCCACCATGGTAAAAATAATCTAAAAAAATCACAAATCAAAATGAATGTAATTTATTCAATGTTAACATCTCTGATTTGTAAAATGCATTTATTTGGGTCAAACAAGAACCTTTTTTAAGAAATAGAAAAATATAACTGGATTTTCCTGGCTAATGATTTAACTTGGGTCTTCTAGGCTATTGATTTAAATTGTAATTAGAAGGTGTTCGATTTCACTCTAATCCTCCCATATACCTCAGCTATAACTCAGAGCTATTTATGCAGTCACCACATATGGTTATTTAAACATTTCATAGGTGTATTTCTTCTCTCCCTAGTGATTATAGAAAGTAGTATGTGGACAAAATCCTATTAGGTGATTGACAAATTAAAGCATAGTAATGTCATAGAAAGAGGACTGGACTTAAGACCCAAGCCTAGGGTCTTCCTGTTAAAGGGTGATAACCTATATTATTCTTAATACAAGAAAGCAGTCTTTACTGTCAACATGGTTTGTTCTCCAAGAATATAGGGCAACTGCATGAGAGATCTCAGGGAAGGGATTCTAATCTGAAATATCTTAAAGATTTCATCTGTGTAATTTTTCCCACTCAACTCACCATTTTTACCACCCAACTCACTGTTCTCTTGCTTGGGAGTTCTTCGATTTAAGGGTATTACAACACTACCATCATAACCACTTGGCATGTGTATCCTACTTCTCAGGTTACAAACCACTTTTGTATCTTTCCATTTGATCCTTACAACAACCATAACAGTTTACTATGACAATTATTATGATCTGCATTTCATAGATGAGAGAATGGAGACTCGAGGGTTTGAAGTTACCTGTCCAATGCTTCACAGAGATGGTCCTGGAAACCAGGTCTCCAACTCTCAGTTCTATGTTTGTTCTGCCACCCTATATGGCCACTTGAGTTGTATTTCTTCTCTGGGTCTCACCAATCCAACTAGCCCCTTGATTCACATGAGAAGTGAGAAGTGCCGGGATGGGGCTTGTAACAACAGAAGTAAACTGAAATGAATATCTTCAAATGTTTCATCCCAATCCTGCATAAAAGGAACATTGCTCACTCTCATATACAATTGATGGGCGTGTAAATGGCACAACCTTTTGGGAGCACAAGTAGGTAATACTTATGAAATTTAAAAATGCATATGCCACTTGACCCAGCAATTCCAACTCAAGGAATTTGCTTATGAATATATTCATAAAAACATGTCAAGAAATGTTGAAATATGTTATGCTGAATATTATGTAAGAATGAAAAATAATACGTAAAAGGTAGCCTAAATGTCTCTCAGTAAGGGAATTGTTGGTTTTTTAGCCACTTTGTCAAATATGATTGCCGTGTAAAAAGCTGTACATATTTAACGTATACAACTCTATGAGTTTGGGAATAAGTATACACCTGTGAAACTATCACCACCATCCAAGCCATGGACATATCTATCAACTCCCAAAGTTTTCTCCTGCCCAAGTAAGGGAATCATTAAATAAATTATGTGGTAGATACATATTTTGAACTGTTATGCATCAGCTTAAAAAATCAAGTATATAAACCCCTATGTACTGAAATAGTAACACTCCTTGACCCATTCTTGAGTGAAAAAATGCAGAACAGCACGTGTATTATGATTTTATTTTTGTTTAAAAAATTGGGTGTACATGTGTGTTTTAACTGCTAAAGGGGACACTCTGGGAATAAAAGAGGGTAGGAAAGACATGTGGGTATGTGTATATGATGGGGGACATTAACTCTTTTCTTTAAATACTTCTGTGTTGTTTGTATGTTTTTACCATAAGCATGTACTATATTTTACTTGTAAGAAACATCATTAAAAGGCGAAATAGGAAATACAGTCTTATTTTAGTTAAGACGAAAGCAAGCAAACTATGCCTGCTATCCTGAAAGAGGTCTGAATGCCAGGTCAATGATTCAGGTGTAGCAATCAAGGCTATGGTGTGCCAGACTGAGCTGAGCCATACCTGGGCAGGCACTGAATGCAAGGCAGTAATGAATAACCCACTGGGCAAAAGCAACCCAGATTTCCTTGCTCCCTTCCCATCCTTGCCTCAAGTCCTACAACCAGAAGTTGCTCCCAGTAGTGGACTCTGGGTCTGTGTGGATCTCAGTCTTCACATCTTTTGCTACAGCAGCTGCACTAAAAAAAAAAGAAAAAGAAAAAGAAAAAGTCCCCACTCTTTCTCTGAATACAAAAGAACCTGGGGTTTGGCAGCTGATGCACAGCATTGGCTAGGAGGACAGTGCCTACTCCTCCTTCACTCAGGGCCGCTCATTACAGCCTGTTGCCATTACTGCAGTCTGGTACAATGGAGCCCCTTCCTGCCTGCCTCCCCATGTCCATCATTGGGGTCTCAAGCTCTTCTGTGGCAGGCAGCATTGTAGGTTACCTGCTGGGCAAAGAGCAAGGAGCATCAGTGATGCCAAGAGGTCTTGTCCTAGGTCTCTGAAAAATCAGAGGTGAGGGAAAGAGGAAAGCCCATGGCTGGGAAATTACTATTCTCTTGGGTCTTCAGAGTTCTTTCCTGGAAATCAGGAAACCCAGGTTATATTCTAGCCTCTGGAGAGGAAATCCTGAACAAGACTCAACTTTTGCTGGGCACTAGTTTTCTCCTTCGTCGAACCCGCCTTGCCTATCTCCTTGGATTGTTGTATGGATACAAACAGCTAATGGAACAAAAGCAGATTTAGCAGATTTTTGAGCTATACATCTCCTTAACAGACTTGATGAGTCTCATTTACATATGCTCCCTAAATGGTGGCAGCTTGGGAATGAAGGATTTCTCCCGACCTTCTTTCACTACAATTATCCCCCGTTAGAGACCTGCCCTGTAGAACTTTGGAGCTTTCTGAAGCCCCCCGCTTTTGCCCTCTTCCCTTCCACCAGGGAGTTAGTGAAGGAAAAACAGAAGACAATTAAATCCAGGTGGCTCTGGGTGAATTAATATGAGAATTAGAAAGTTCCTCTCCTCTGACTTGGTTTTAATTAGCCCTGCTTCCACCATGGTCCTACATATCAAACCACATTGTTTAATTGAGCTGATGCTCTGTTTGATTTTTCTCCCAAGTAGATCACATTATATATTCCTTCCTTACGTGATCCCAATCACTGCACTACTGGAACCTAAGTCCAACCTGCAGAGTGAACTGAATTTGGAAAGTTGGTTTCATTGCTTTCCCCATTTTACCAAATAGAAAAAAGAGGAGAAAGTAGAGAACAAAATCTAGGGGAAAAAGAATGAAGGAGGTAAATAGAAAACCAAATCTTATTTATTTTTATTTTTTTTGGACCGGCTGGACTATGATGTCATGTTTTTCCAGCTCACCTGTGATTGGCTGCTCAGTTCAGCATCTGTTGAGAGCTAAAGGCTGATTATTTGCCGGAGATACAGACCTTTCAGGGAAGCTTTGAATCATTGCTGGTTGTCGTGACAACCTGGGCAGTGTCTGCTCCTGATAACCACATAATGAGGTTGTCAGGAACAGAAGTGCCCCCATCCCCACTCCCAACCATCTGAAATGGTGAGCAATAGAACATTTCTCTCAGGAGGCGAAGGGAAAACAAATCACCAAAAGGCAAATGGTGGAGATCCTCTCAGAAAATTTATGTCAGCCAAATCCTGGAAACAATCTTGAAGAGTTCCATACCTACCCTCTCCAGGTCCCTCTTGAACCCATGTATCCACTATAATTCAGAGACGTGAGGAACAGGTGATGAAGGGGTGAGGAACCTCTGCAACTCTCCAGTAAAGCTGAATAGAGGGAGGTGTGAGTAGAATGCCAAACTGACTAAGGCAAGGCACATTACCTCTCTTCAAAGGCCATCATCATGGGCATGGTCCGGGGAAAGGAGGGCTATGTGTCAAAGATGGCAGGGCATGGCCGAACCCAGTCACCAAAGCCCTACAAAAAAGAGAGATTGAAGGAAATTGCTTGTGGGCTTTTCTGCTTCCAACTTTCATTTCCCTGGAGGTAAAAACATCACTCTATATTCTCGTGGGCTCCAGATGTTCTTGAGAGGGAATATCAGTGGCGTCTTTGTGATACATTAGAAATTCCTAGGACAGACTTATTCAGCTCCTACTAAGTGCAAAACACATATCTAGGTGCTATAGACGCTACATAGGTGAGCCAAACTTGGACCATCTCCTCAAGAAACTTGGAATCTAGTTGGGAAGAGAAAATATACACCCAGGAAACTGTGATACAAGACAGATGTAGTAAGTACTACAAAAGAAGTCTAAATTCTTTAATTTCAGAGAGAGGAGAATCACATCCAGATGGTCACACTCCAGCTGTAACTCATCTTTCCAGGGTTTTCTCCCACCATTCCTCCCTTATACCCCGACAGTCAGCCGTAGCAAACTTCCTCTGTTTCCTTGATGTGCCTTGACTCATATCTCTGTGCCTTTCCTCCTGCTCTTCCCTATGCCTACCACAACTTTCTCCCTCCTTTCCCTACCTGGTGATATTTAACACATATTTTGAGATTCTACTCAAATGGCATCTTGTTGATGAACAAACTGGTCTTTTATTTCTAATCCCAAAGGGATCTGTACCTGGTGGATATGGATGTTGACTAATCCACTGATATCACTACTCTACCCAATATTCAAATCTAGAAGCATAAAAGAGAACACTGGGACAACCAATTTTGGGTTATTCATGGAAAAGCATAAAGTCAGACTAATTTAGAAAAGTCTTATTTAGATAATCAACACAAACCGGTTCTCCCATTAAACATCTTTCATAGCTTTCTTATTTTGAAGTAGTTTAAGACTTACACGAAGTTACAAAAATAGTACAGAGAGTTCCCATTATCCTTCACCAAGTTCCCCCAATATTTTGATATATTATATTGATTTTATTTTGCACAGCCGCAGTACATTGACAAATCCCTGGAAACTGATATTAGTAATATGACTACTAACTCAAATACTGACTTTATTCAGACTTGCCTGGTTTTTACATTTTTCCGTTAACTATTTTACCAACTTGTCTGAAGAGGAGCAACATTATTGATAGTTGATCTGAATGTCAGTATTTTTCTCAGGCTCATTCCTTTCTGAAAAGGACCAAAACCTGAAAGAGTCAAAACTTACCCAGAACTGAAAGAGTGAAAGTCAGTTTGAGCTAAGAGAAAGCACCCCTGCCACTAATCAGGCTGGGAGAATGCACAGATAAAGTCAGTTGCAAAGTTAACAGAAAACACTTTCTCCCAAGGTCACACAGCAGTTGTAAAAGGCCATAACTACCCCGCCTCCTTTGAGTGACTACTCTTTTCTTACCAGTGATGCCTTAAACCTGCTTTGCTACTTGCATTTATTACTGGAGATACTCAGTTGTTAAACTACACAATAAATTTGAGTTTGTGGGGCTGTAGTCTTCTCTCTGATAGTCTTTGACTAATTAAGCTTTACCATAACAAATGGTAACCAAGCCAGGGTTACCCAGAAAGCTCCTTGAATGATCAGAAGTTAGCCATATTTCCTGGAATCTACCTAGAGGCTCACAGTGTGACTAAAACGGGTATGATATACATAACAGATGTCTAATAAACTCTCACCACATTGATGTGGGATTGTTCTATATCAAATTTAGTGTAATGGTACTGGATACAAGGACAAAAGCCAGGAGGGGCATTATTACATAGATGTTCAGCATGCAATCTCTGTAATTAAACTGCTGGCCTTCAAATCCCAGATTCACTATTTGATAGTTTGATAACCTTGGACAACTTATTTAGTCCCTCTGAACCTCAGTTTCCTCATCTGTGAAATGAGGGATCCAACAGCACCTTCTTCTTAGGGTAATTGGGAAGGTTAAATATAAATTAAATGCATGTAAAGTGGGAAAGCATTAGAGTAGTGGTTCTCGATTTGGCTGCACAGGGAACCACCTGGTGATTTTTATAAAATGCTAGTGCTTGGCCCCTACCCCTAGACATTCTAACTTAATTGGATAGCATGAATCTGGACACTAGGATTTTTAAAAATCTCCTCAGGTTCTAATCTCCTCAGATTCTGATGTGCAGCAAAATTTGGGAACCCCTGTATTAGGGATTTCATTACTTAAGGACTATTTTTCTTCCACAGGCTTGTAGTTACTCTCTCCTGATCTGTCTCAGTGTCTGATGTCTCTGAGTGTCTGAAGAAGGCCAGGAAGTGGAATGGGGTGGGGTGGGGGAAATTTCTCAAGGAGAAAGCATTAAATTTGATCTTCTTGGAGGCTTTACCCAGGTTTGTTTTTTGTTTTGTTTTTTTTTTTTGCAAGCCCTGTCCTGATTACCAGACAGTTGGCAATCAACATCCCCTTTTTCTTCCATGTCCACAGCAAAATAATGAAGACACTGAATATTTGGGTAAAACTGAAGCTGTATTAATCTTCTCTTCTGTTTTCTCCTCCCAAACATAACTCAGTTACACTTCAAATTAAGTGGTCTCAAGTGTGAATTTACAAACAAAGTTAATATGTGCACACAGGATTGGCTGACCATGGAAGATGTGTTTGATAGATGCAGATCTTAATGTGCTGTTGTTTCATATAATTAAGCACCTGTTGCACTTCATAATCAATCCTTTTTTTTGCGATAATGCAAGAACTTCTTATAGTCAATGTTATCTCATATTCACTTGATATGATCACTTGTAAGGGAAGGGCATTTGAAACAGCTTGCCCCTCCTACCCTTTTTAATCATCTGAGAGAATACATTCCCTACTCAATAAATAAATATCAATTAACTGATGAATTGTAAAGATCAGCAGAACAGAAGTTTACAATATGTTCATAATTATTTTAAAAAGTGGTTCACCACCTCTCTCGCACAGCAAACCCCGCCACACACACACACACACACACACACACACACACACACTTACTTATTCATTCCGGCTGCTAATATGGAAAATTTAACGAATTCTGACATGTGAGGCTAAAGTTTACTGCCAAAAAGGAAAGGGGGCAGGTTGCTAGGCAAATTAATACTATAAACATAGAAAAGTGACAGCCTGCTAAGAGAGTATGCTAACACACATTTTTAAAGCGCCACTCTAAGTGCACTTTGCATTCAAATGACCAGTATGCTAATTATAGTCCTTATCTGTTTGTTTGAGGCCTTAAGAGTCTAGCCAGCTCAGAGCACAGACCCCAGCCAGCAGTTTGACTGCAGGTTTTTAGAAATAATAACATGGCATTTCTTTAAACATATTTTCAAATTCAAGCTTCTTACAAATCAAGATTGGCCTTTCCCTCATTCAGGGAATTAGTGAGGCTTAACTGTGTTCACTATGGTGCCATCCCCCACAAACCCCTGCTAACAAAGGCTCTGACTTCTACTTGAGCACAGCCTCTTGGGGCAGATTTTCATGGTAATTTGCGGGCTCTGTTTTGAAAGACACGGGGCGTCTTTGTAAATGAGATTCGTAGATGGCAGGGGGTGGGAAGGGTATACTTTCTCACTAATCGTGAGATTGTCTTTGACCCTTTTTAATTTTCACCACCATGTAAGGCCAGAAAGAACTCTTAACTCAGGTTTTTGTAATTTAAAGCAAACATCCCCTAATTCTGTTCTTAAGAGAGAGGTAAAGAGACAGAACACCATTCTCCCTACACTATGGTTGAAATTTTCAGACATCTATCATGACTATATTGGCGGGTGGGGACTGAGGATTTATCATTCTTCCCCCAACCTTAGGTTCTATTTGGATTTGCTTGGGGAGGGTGATGGTGAGTGTATCCTGTTTTATTTATATGACACAATCTTCAAATTCCTTACTTTCTCTTATAGATTTGTGGTAAAATCTAAACTGTCTAGAATCCCACAAGCAGCAGCCTCAAAGAATAATTTTTTTTGCTATATTGCACTTTGAAAAAAAGTGCCCGCCCCCCACCACCCCCCCGCCCAGTGCACGCATGTGCACAGGCGCACACACACACACAAGCTGACATCACAGTCTTCTCTCTACAGTTTAAGTTAATGATCCATGGACATAACAGGCTTATTCTTAAAAATATTATGAAATTAGTTTTATTGTGTTCTTTCCCTTCCTGTGTTCCAATCTTCCTTTTAAGGACTTCTCCCAGATACCCTAAAGCCCAATGAGCTATAGTCACTGCCCATTTCCTTCCTGTATCCAGAAAGGAGACAATCTGATTGACTTCTTTGCTGTATGGTCTTATCAATTTCATTTATTGCTCCTTTTAGATTCTGTGTATATTAGGAGAACCTTTCTGGAGTGGGAAACAATGCTTGAATCAAAGGAATGAGTTGCAGAGGTGAAAATGTAGACAGCACTGCAGGCGTTTGGGGAGTAGATGAAAGAGGAATATTTTGGAGAAGAAAAATTGCAAATCACACTGCTAAAGAGTCCTTCCCCTAACAAGGTTGATTCTGATACCCGTGACCTGCAGGGTTCTCAGTCATTCATACTACCTTTTCAGTAATCCACACCATGTTTTCAAAGGCAGACTTCTGCATTCACACTTTAAAGCAAGACTCAACTCCAAGAAGCTTCAAACAAAAATAAGACTTTTGAGTTAAACAGAAATTTAAAATTCCTAACAGTGCCCCTGATCCTCTGGTTAATTGCAATCTGACCATATTAGGAGTCAAGGCCAGTCCATGCCTCAGAGCATCTTTCTTTGCTGCCATACATTTTTATGCTTTTTGATTTAAAAGACTGGAGGTGACAGTGGGGTTGGGGAGCAATCTCATGGCTAGTTTAGCCAAGCCCCTGGGATATCCTAGATTTAAAGTAGGCTGGCTACATTGAAAAACCATTTTTTTCTGGCTTGGGAATTTTGATTGGCTATGATGCATTACTTTAAAAAAAAAAAAACTGTAGTGTTTAAACAATCAAATTATCTTACTTTTAAAATGACATCTAAAACCAACTCAGTACTTTAAGATAAGTTCCATGCTTTCTGCCACCTTTGGAAGGCCTGCTTGTACTAAAAAAATTAAAATACATTTTCATCTCAGGAGATTCTCTCCCCAGACCATTTTGGGTGGACTGCGCCCAAAGCTGTTTCTATATCGGCCCAGAGACATGGACTAGGCCATTTACTCAGAAGATCATTTGTAAAGCTCCTATAAAAAGGGGTAGTCATTTTTCAAATAATTTACTGTACCAAATCACACGCAAAAAAAGAAGGCACTAAAACAAAACATAAAGCCCCACACATTCCCCTGAGTTGGTGAAGGGATAGTTTCAAAGTTTCTGAATAAGAAAGAAAAATGTATTGTAGAAAGACTTGATGGCTGGATGACTCAGCTGTCAGACAAGGTAGTTTAAAACCTCTCTGGTTGTGAAGCATCAACAAACTTGACACCAGAACTTATCAGTTAATCTGCTTAACTAGAAAAAAAATGGGTGTCATCCATCCACTTCACAGCAAGGGAGGCAGGCCCCAAACTAGCAATGAAGAGAAGTCAACAATATCAAATGCATAGCTTGAGCTAAGGGTGGAATATGAAAATCAATAAGGACAGAAGAAACAGAAGATAAGCAACCCATGTTTAAAGCCTCCTCACAATTAGGGCTAAACCTTTATAGCCTGTGCTTATTTTGTTTCATTTAATAGTTACTACTTTCCTTAGAAAGCATAGAGAAAAGAAAATTCATTAAATCCAGTAAATCAATAATCTGTTGAATATATAACACATTCACATAAGAGTGATGTGCCTCTGACCTAATTTCCCTACAAATTAAGTCACATAGACCTGGCCCTTGCCCTCCAGATGCCTACAAAGATAGCGAATACAGGAAGCAATAGAAATGTGTGTGCAAGAAAAATAGGACAAATATTGTATGGCCCCCTGTGGATATTCCATGAACGCATTTGAATGGACCAGCCAGTCAGTTCTCCAGCGCACTATAGGGTTGTTGAATTTTATACATCAATAAATACAAATGTACGATCAATGTACGATTAATCAGGATGAGTACATGTGCAATCAAAAAGATAAAGATAATTTTGAAACTACTTTTATCCATAGCATGGTTGAAAGAGTTGACTGTCCATAAACTAAATAAATAAGATCAGTGCTTGCTGGCAAGGCCATGATCACCACTCTCTCTTCAATGCCTAGCACTCTGCCAAGCATCAAAAAGCATGCAGTATTTGTGAACCAAGTGAAAGACATGCCGTAGAAAGAAAAGAGTTGGTTCATGCAATGGGGAAAGCATAGAGCCATTGCAGGTACTGCATGAGTGAGGAATCTCTCCCTTGCTTACTATGAAGAGCATGGAGCTGCACCTTCCAGAATGAAACATTCAGAGACAATGTCTTATTTGCAGCAGTAGATCAAAGAGGCCAAGAAATGGCTGAGATGAAAATAGAGGAAGAAGGAAGGACACAAACAAGAATATAATTCATCAGTTCAAATGTTTAGAGCATATTTCAGGTGGCAAAGAAAAGGAGGAAATGTTCCACTTAAAGAAGAGGTTAAGGAACAGAGAGGGTTCATATGAATAAAACTGGGAACAGAGAAAGGGAACAAAGTCTAGCCTTGTCATAAGTGAGAGAGGATATGGAATGAATAATGATTTGAGCCTCCTCAAGTGGAGCCTTTTTAAAGTCAACTTGCGGACAAATGAATAAACTAATTTAGGAGAGCAGCAAGTCATGAAGGTCTTATTAAAAATAGCCATCAACCAGAATGAGGTAAGGGATTACTTAGGAAATGTGAGCAAACTGAAACCAGTAGCCATGGCATACCAAATCTTATGAAGAAAAAGACTTTCTGTGCTGTATTCTGATTTATGGGAAAGGAAGGTTAAAAATCCATGACAAGAAACCAAACAGGAAAACCACATTCATTTGGATCTAGCTGACTCAGTTTTATAATAATCCCAGACCTAGGGCAGAATAAACTTACCTTTTGCATTTCAAACAAAAAAAAACTGTTAGCTAAGCAAATTATTAGTGTTCGTATCAGATGGAATTAAATCAGCTTGGGAGAAATAATTTCTTTTAAATATTTCTGTGGCACTAATTTGTATGTAATAATCCATATCCTAATCATCATATCTCATGCAATGAATAACCTTTTTTTTTTTTTTTTGAACACCTATTCTGTGTTAAGAAGCATGCTAGACATAGAAGATACAAAGCTAGGACTATATCCGTGCTCCTTGCCTTTAAGAAACTCATAGTCAGGGATCAAGGAAGGAGGAGAAAAATATACAGGAAAATGTCATCCATTTAAAAAACATTACTAAATGTCTATCATATGTCAGGAAAAATTCTAGATAGTTGACATATATAACTTGCATTTCCCCATGCTTAGCCAGGGCATGGGTGCAAATGAATTCACATTAATAGTAATAACTCAAGTAAAACTGGTTTCCTTTAGCACAGTGAAGAACAACAGAAAAATCTTTCCTTTTTCCTGTTTTTCCCAACCAATGACTATTGCCTCTTTCTTCTTCCAAAGTAATATCACAAAGATCAAATGGAGCAGCTAAGCCCAAAGAGAACTTGCCAGAATAAGCCCTTGTTTGTCCACACTCACCCCACCCCCAAGGTCTTCTTTATAATTAGACACTTTCCAAGGCCCCCTTGGTGTTTATATGAAGCTTAGCTATCTAATACCTAAAACCCAACAGAAGACGTTTTTGAACCTTTATAAAGTGTTAGGCCTCAAGTTTCCTCACGCCATACCTGACCCTGATTACAAATGAAATGACATGCACTTTAATAACTCAAATTTCACTGACTTGTATCCCCACCTGTGTAACAGAGGGTCTCAGTCCCCCTTAAGCTCTACCCAGTTATTTCTAATAGTTGTCAGGAACAGTCCTTTCATGTTGTTCTTCCACTCTCACTCTCTTCATGAATGTCAACTGCCAACAAATTCGATCAACAAATGTTTCTTAGTTACAAGCAGTTGCTCAGTTACTGGGGATCCAGAGGGGACCACGACAGCCAAAAGCCTTCCTCTTATTAAGGAACTTTCATTTTTTTCATTTTATTTTCTTCATATTTTTTCATTGTGATGGTCTTATTTTTATTACTTATTTTTTGTCTTTAAAATGTATTTATCATTTAATTGATAAATAATTGCATATATTCTGTACAACATGATGTTTTGAAACATGTATACATTGTAGAGTGGCTAAACTGACCTAATTAATGTATGCATTACCTCATATGCTTAATTTTTTTTTATAGTAGGAACTGTTAAAAATCTACTCTCTTAGCAATTTTTTTTCTTCTTTTTTCTTCAAATTCAGTCACATTTTTCAGTCTGCATTTCTAATTCTAGTTCTCTTGCTATTGAGACCCTGTGACAGGGTTTCAATCTGTCACCCAGGCTGGAATGCAGTGTTTCATTCACAGCTCACTGAAGTCTCAACCTCCCTGGTTCAAGCGATCCTCCCACTTCTGCCTGTAGCTGGGAGTACAGGCATGTGCCACCACACTTGGTGAATTTTTGTATTTTTTGTAGAGATGGGGTTTCGCCATGTTGCCCAGGCTAGTCTCGAACTCTTGAGCTCAAGAGTTTGAGTGCTGAAGCGATCCACCTGTCTTGGCTTCCCAAAGTGCTGGGATTACAGGCATGAGCCACCGTACCTGGCCAGCAATTTTCAAGAATACAATACATTCTTATTAACTACAGTCACCATGTTGTTCAGTAGATCTCTTGAGAGATCTAACTGAAACTTTATACCCTTTGACCAACATCTCCCTGGTCCTTGACCCCCAGGTTCTGGTAACTACCATTCTACTTTCTGCTTCTGAGTTAAGCAACTTTTTAAGATTCCACATGTAAATGAGATCATGTAGCATTTGTCTTTCTGTCCCTGGCATCTTTCCTTTAATATAACGTCCTCCAGGTTCATCCATGTTGTCACAAATGACAGGAATACCTTCCTTTTTAAGGCTGAATAGTATTCCATAGTGTATATGTACTACATTTTCTTTATCCAGTCATCCATTGATGGACACATAGCCTAATTTCATATCTTGATTACTGTGAATAATGCTGCCATAATGGGAATTCAGCCATATCCTCAACATATTTATTTCATTTCCTTTAAATATATACCCAGTACTGGGATGGTTGGATCATATAGTAGTCCTATTTCTAACTTTTTGTGGACCCTCCATACTGTTTCTCATAATGGTTGTCCTAATTTACTTTCCTACCAACAATGTACAGGTATACTTTGGAGATATTGACGATTTGGTTCCAGACTATTTCAGTTAAAGCAAATATTGCAATGAAGTGATTCATACAAATGTTCTGGACTCTCAGTGCATATGAAAGTTACATTTGCATAATACTATAGTCTAGTAAGTATGCAATAGTATTATGTCTAAAGAACAATATACATAGCTTAATTTAAAAATACTTTATTGCTAAAAATAATGCTATTGATCATCTGAGTTTTCAGTGACTCATAATCTTTTTACTGATGGAGGATCCTACCTGCATGTTGATGACTGCTGACTGATCAGGGTGGTGGTTGCTGTAGATTGGGGTGGCTGTAGCAATTTCTTAAAATAATGCAACAGTGAAATTTGCCACATCAATGAGCTCTTCCTTTCGTGAAAGATTTCTCCGTAGCATGAGATGCTGTTTGATAGCATTTTACCCACAGCAGAACTCTTTCAAAATTGAAGTCAATGGTTTCCAACCCTGCTGATGCTTTATCAACTAAGTTTATGTAATATCCCAAATCCTTTGTTATTTCAACAATCTTCAGAGTATCTTCACCAGGAGTACTTTCCATCTTGAGAAACCACTTTCTTTGCTCATCCATAACAAGCAATTCCTCATCTGTTTGAGTTTTATCATGAGATTGAAGCAGTTCAGTCACATTTTCAGGCTCCATTTCTAACTCTACTTCTCTTGCTATTTCTGCCACATCTGCACTGACTTTCTCTGCTGAAGTCTTAAACCCAATCAAAGTCATCTAAGAGGGTTGGAATCAACTTCTTCCAAACTGCTGTTAATACTGATATTTCAGTATCCTCCTATGTATAACAAATGTTCTTAATGACATCTAGAATGGTGAATATTTTCCAGAAGGTTTTCAATTTACTTTGTCCAGACTGATCAGAAGAATTGCTATCCATGGCAGTTAAAACCTTACAAAATGTATTTCTTAAACAATAAGACTTGAAAGTCAAATTTTCTCGTTGATCCCTGGGCTGCGAAATAGATGTTGTGTTAGAAGGCATGAAAACAACATTAATCTACTTGTATATCTCCATCAGAACATTGGAGTGACCAGGTGCATGGTCAGCAAACAGTAATATGTCAAAAGGAATCATTTTCTGAGCAGTGTATCTCAACAGTGGGCTTAAAATATTCAGTAAATCATGCTGTAAACAGATGTGCTGTCATTCAGGCTTTGTTCTTTCATTTATAGGGCATAATCAGAGTAGATTTAGCATAATTCTTAAGGGCCCTAGGATTTTCAGAATGGTAAATAAACATTAGCTTCAACTTAAAGTCACTGGCTGCATTAGCCTCTAACAAGAGTCAGCCTGTCCTTTGAATTTTTGAAGCCAGACATTTACTTCTCTAGCTATGAAAGTCCTTAGATGGCATCTTCTCCCAATAGAAGGCTATTTTGTTATATTGAAAATCCGTTGTTTAGTGGTAGCCACCTTCATCAATGATCTTAGCTAGATCTTTTGGGTAACTTGCTGCAGCTTCTCCTTCAGTACTTGCTGTTTCACCTTGCAGTTTCGTGTTATGGAGACGGCGTTTTTCCTTAAACCTCATAAACTAATCACTGCTAGCTTCAAACTTTTCTTCCACACTTTACTAACCTCTCTCAGCCTTCATACAATTGAAGAGAGTTAGGCCTTGCTCCGGATTAGGCTTTGGCTAATGGGAATGTAGCTGGTTTGATATTTTATCTAGACCACTCAAACTTTACCCATATTAGCAATAAGTCTGTTGTGCTTTCTTATCATTCATGTGTTCACTGGAGTAGCACTTTTAATTTCCCTCAGGAACTTTTACTTTGCATTCATAACTTGGATAACTAGTACAAGAGGCCTAGCTTAGGTCTATCTTGGCTTTCAATATGCCTTTCTCACTAAGCTTAATCATTTCTACTTTTTTATTTAAAGGGAGAGACATGCGGCTCTTCCTTTCACTTGAATGCTTAGAGACCGTTGTGGGCTTATTAATTGGCCTAATTTCAATATTGTTGTGTCTGAGAAAATAGGGAGGCCTTAGAAGAGGGAGAAGGAGTGATATGGGAGGACAGTGGGTTGGTGGAGCAGTCAGAACACACACAACATTTCTTGATTATGTTTGCCATCTTGTATGGGCATAGTTCATGGTGCCTCAAAACAATTACAATAGTAGTATCAAAGATCACTGATCATAGATCAATATGGTAGATATAAGAATAATGAAAAAGTTTGAAATATTGTGAGAATTACCAATGTGTGACACAGAGATATGAAGCGAGAAGATGCTGTTGGGCTGTTGGAAAACGATGCTGAATGACTTGATGGATGCAGGGTTGCCACAAACCCTCAATTTGTTAAAAAAAAAAAAAAAATTATATCTGCAAAGCGCAATTAAACAAAGTGCAATAAAAGAAGGTGTGCCTGTACATAGGCTCCCCTTTCTCCACATCCTCACCAAAACTTGTTATCTTCCATATTTTTGATAATAGTCATTCTAACAAGTATGAGGTGATATCTCATTGTGATTTTAACTTGTATTTCCTTGTTGATTAGCTTGATGTAATCCCATTTGTCTAATTTTGCTTTAGTTGCCTGTGCTTTTGGGATCATAGCTCAAATATCATTGCCCAGATCAATGTCACAGAGGTTTTTCCCTATATTTTCTTCTACTGGTTTTACAGTTTCAAGTACTATATTTAAGTCTTCAACCCATTTTGACTTGGTCTTTGTGTGTATTATGAGTGAAGCTTCTGCCTGTGGATATCCAGTTATGCCCCCACCATTTATTAAGGAGACTGTTCTTTCCCCATTGTGTAGTCTTGGCATCTTTGTCAAAAATCCATTTACCTTAAATTTGTGGGCCTATTGCTTGGCTCTCCATTCTGTTCCATTGTTCTATATATCTATTTTTATGACAGTACCATGCTGTTTTGATTAATAGAGCTTTGTGATATATTTTAAAGACAGGCATTGTATTGCCTACAGCTTTGTTCTTTTCACTCAAGATTTCTTTGGTCCTTTGGGCTCTTTTGTAGCTCCACACAAATATTAGGACTTTTTTTTTTCTATTTTTGTGAAAAAATATCATTGGAATTTTGATAGGGATTGTATTGAATCTGTGGATTGCTTTGGGTAGTATGGACATTTTAACAATATTAGTTTTTCCAATCCATGTATATGGAACATCTTGCCATTTATTTGTGTCTTCTTCAATTTCTTTCATTAATATTTTATAGCTTTCAGTGTAGCAATCTCTTACCTCCTTGGTCTTTATTCCTAAATAGTGTATCTTATTTGTTATTTAATACTATTATAATTGAGACTGTTTTCTTGATTTTTTTGAGGGGGGATAGTTCATTATTAGTGTATAGTAACACTACTAAATTTTGCAACCTTACTGAATTTATAATTTCCAAGAGTTTTTTTTTTTTTTTTTTTTTTTTTTTTTTGTGGAGTTTCTAGGATTTTCTATATATAAGATTATGTCATTTGCAAACAGAAACCATTTAAACTTCTTCCTTTCTGAATGGGATGCCTTTTATTTCTTTCTCTTGCCTAATCACTCTGGCTAGGAATTCCAGTACTAGGTTGAGTAGAAGTGGCAAGAGTGGGCATCCTGGTCTTGTTCTTGATTGTAAACAGCTTTCAACTTCTCACTGCTGAGTGTGATGTTAGCTGTGGGTTTGTCATAATGACCCTCATTGTGTTGAATACATTCCTTCTGTGTTAGTCCATTTGTGTTACTATCAAGAAATACCTGAGACTGGGTAATTTATAAAGAAAAGAGGGTTATTTTTGCTTACAGTGCTATAGGCTGTGCAGGAAATATGGTACTGGCATCTGCTCTTGGTGAGGCTTCAGGAAGCTTACAATCATGGCAGAAGGCAAAGGGGAAGCAGACACACCCTATCACAAGAGCTGGAAACAAGAGAGCAAGCGGGGAGGACTCAGGCTCCTTTAAACAACCACATCTTACATGTACGAATTGCACAATAATTCACTTTTCTCTTAGAGCATGGTGCTAAGCCATTCGTGAGGGATCATCCCCTGTGATTCAGTCACCTCCCAACAGGTCTACTTCCAACATTGGAATCACATTTCAACTTGAGATTTGGAGGGGACAAATATCCAAACCGTATCATTCTGTCCATGGCCCCTCAAATCTCACATCCTTCTCACATTTCAAAATACAATCATGCCTTTGCAATAGTCCTCCAAAGTGTTAACTCACACCGGCATTAATTCAAAAGTCCCAAGCCCAAAGTCCAAAGTCTCATCTGGAGAGAGTTCCTTCCACCTATGAGCCTGTGAGATAAAAAACAAGGTATTTACTCCCAAGGTACAATGGCAGTATAGGCATTAACCAGACATTTTCATTCCAAAATGGAGAAATTGGCTAGAAGGAAAGGGCAATAGACCCCACGTAAGTCTAAACCCAGAAGGGCAGTCATTAAATCTTAAAGCTCCAAAATAATCTCCCTTGACTCCATGTCCCACATCCAGGGCACACTGGTATGAGGGATGGGCTCCCAAGGTTTTGGGCAGTTCCATTTCTGTGGCTTTGCTAGATGCAGACTATGTAGCTGCTCTGATGGGTTGGAGTCCAGTGCTTGTGGCTCTTCTAGGCTGAGGATGCAAGTTGCTGCTGGCCCAACTATTCTTGTGTATACAGGGCAGCAGCCCCCTTCCCACAGCTCCACCAGGCAGTACCTGGTGGGGGCTCTGTGTGTGGGTTCCAACCTCACATTTCCTCTTGGTGCTGCCATAGTAGAGGCTCTCTGTCGGGGAATCTGCTACTGCAGCAGGCTTTTGCCTGGACACTCAGGTTTTCCCATACATACTCTGAAATCTAGGTGGAAGTCACCAAGCCTCCTTCACTCTTGCATTCTGTACACCTGCAGACTTAACATCACATGGAAGTTGCCAAGGCTTACAGCTTATGCCCTCTGAAGCAGTAGTCTGAGCTGTATCTAGGGCCCTTTGAGCCATAGCTGGAGCTGGAGCAGCAGGGATGCAAGAAGCAGCCTCCTGAGGTGTCAGAGGGCATTGGCACGCTGGGCCTGGCCCATGAAGCCATTCTTTACTCTTAGGCCTCTGGGCCTGTGATGGGAGGAGCTGTCTGAAAGACTTCTGAAATGCCTTCAAGGCCTTTTCCCTGTTATCTTGGACATTGGCACTTGGCTCCCTTTTAGTCATGATAATCTAAATTGCTCCACAGCCTGCTTGAATTCCACTCCTGAAAAGACCTTTTCCTTCTTTGTGACATGGCTAGGCTGCAAGTTTTCCATTTTTTTTCTCTGCTTCCTTTTTAAATATGAGTTCCAACTTTAAGTCATTTCGTTGCTCCTGTATCTGATTGTAGGATGTTATAAGCTGCCTATCCATCTCTTAAACGCTTTGCTGCTTAGAAATTCCTTCCACCAGATACCCAAATTCATCACTCTTGGGTTCAAACACACACAGACCCCTAGGGCATGAAGACAATGCAGCCAAATTCTTTGCTGGGCATAACACGAATGATCTTTACTCCAGTCCCCAATAAATTCCTCATTTACATCTGAGACCTCATCAGCCTGGACTTCACTATCCACATCTCCATCAGCATTTTGGTCACAACCATTTAATGAGTCTCTAAGAAGTTCCAAAATTTCCTTAATCTTTCTGTCTTCTTCTGTAACCTTCAAACTTTTCTGACCTCTATCTGTTACCCAGTTCCAAAGCTGCTTCCACATTTTCAGGTATCTTTACAGCAACTCCTCAGTATCAAATTTATGCATTAGGCTGTTTTTGCATTGCTATAAAGGAATACCTGGGGCCGGGTAATTTATAAAGAAAGGTTTATTAGTTCATGGTTCTGCAGCCTGTAAAGCATGGCACTAACATCTGCTCAGCTTCTGGGTGAGAGCCTCAGGAAGCTTATAATCATGGCAGAAGATGAATGGAGAGTGTGCCTGACAGATGGCAAGAGTGAGAACAAGAGAGCAAAGGGAGAGGTCTCAGACTCTTTCAAACAACCAGATCTCACATGAACTAACTGAGCAACAACTCGTTTATCACCAAAGGATTGGTGCTAAGCCATTCAGGAGGGATCATCCCCCATGATCCAATAACCTCCCAACAGGCCCCCGCCTCTAACACTGGGAATCACATTTCAACATGAGGTTTGGAGGGGACAAATATCCACATCATATTGCCTTCTAAACCTAATGTATTTAGAGTTGTTATCATGAAAGAATGTTGAATTTTGTTAAATGCTTTTTCTGTATCTATTGAAATGATCATATGGTTTTTGTCCTTTATTCTTTTAATTGGTGCACCACATTTATTAATTTGTGTATGTTAAACCATTCTAGCATCCCAGAGATAAATCTTTTTTGATCATAACGAATGTTATTTTTAATGTGCTGTTGAATTTATCTTGCTAGTATTTTGTTGAAGATTTTTACATCTGTGTTCATCAGGGATAGTAGTTTTTTATTGTTGCTATGTATTTGTCAGTTTTTGGTGTCAGAGTAATTCTGGCCTCATAAAATGAGTTGGGAAGTATTCCCTCTTCTTAGATTTTTTGAACAGGTTTCATAAGAATTGGTATTAGTTATTTAAATATTGGTGGAATTTAGCAGTGAAGGCGTCAGATCCTGAGCGTTTCCTTGATGTGGGACTATCTATTTCTTATTCAATGTCTTTACTCACCATTAGTCTGTTCAGATTTTCTATTTCTTCATGACTCAACATTTGTAGATTATATGTATCTAGTAATGTATCCATTTTTTCTAGGTTATCTAATTTATTGGCATATAACTGTTCATAGTAGATTCTTATGATCATTTGTTTTTATTTAGTCATCAGTTGCAATGCGTTCTCTTTCATTTCTGATTTTCAGTCTTCTCTCCTTTGTTCTTAGTCTAGTTAAACATTTGCCAATTTTGTATACCTTTTCAAAAACCACTCCTACTTTTATTATCTTTTCTATTGTCTTTCTGTTCTCCATTTCATTTTTACCTGTATTGATCTTTATTATTTCTTTCCTTCTACCAACTTTGGACCTAGCTTGTTCTTTTTTCTAGTTCCCTGAGGTGTAATGTTAGGTTAGTTATTTAAGATCTTCTTTTTTGATGTAGGCATTTTCTACTATCAACTTCCCTCTTAGTAGGGAACATTGCTGCACTCCATAAGTTTTGGTATGTTATGTATCCATTTTCACCAGACAGAGCTTGTGTTTCTAATGAACGATATTGGTAGCCCCTCCAACCCAGTCCAGTTACTGATGGTACTAGTACCTCTGGCTGTGGGAACACGGAGGCCCCTGCTGGACTGTGGGGGAGCATGAATTCTGAAGTGCTCCCAGCTACACATCCCTAAGGGGCTTAAATGGTGCTGCCCTCTTTTCTGGCAGCTTTGTCTGAAACCAACAATGGGTCCACATGGAAGGGTAGGAATGCCCCTTTCAGTTCTGTGCTATAATTTGTCACCTGGACACTGAAACAACATTGCTTCTATCCTGCATCTGAGTGAGACTCCTGTGAGAAAAACATCTTCAGCTTCTTACTGCAGCAGCATCTCCCCAACAACCCACTCCCACCACCCTAGCTCAGACTTTCAAACTTGGTTCCTGTCCTTGGAGAACAAACACCATCATATCCTATCAGATTGCTCCTCTAACCCTACAAATCCAGTTTCTGACACAGCCCTGCTCTGCATAAAGCCTTTTGCCTTCTGCAGATTATCTCAAGCAAATAAACATATGGGGGTCTTCACATACCCAGATGTGTCAGAATATCAATTCTCTTTCATCAGGACCCCTGCTACACATAATGCATTTCATGTAAACCCTAGAACAATCTCATGTGATCAGATATAAGTTTCAGCCCATCATTAATAATTACAGACTCTAGAAAGCTCTGAAGACCAAACAGCTTTTCATAAGTTTGTTGCTAAAACTTATCTGGTGACAAAACTTGTTGTGAATTGACATGAGGCACTCTCAGTGTAACTATTCATATGCTTTGTTGCAGAAATATTGATGTGATTGATTACCGGGTTCTGTCCCACTGAAGGTGCTATGCAACATGCAGTATTTTTAAAATAAAAAACCTATAAAACTTGAATTATAAAACTTATTTGGCACCAAGGATTTTGGATAGTGGTTTGGAAATGATTTTTGTAGCAATTTCATAGATATGGAAACTGACATTCAGAGGCATTAGGAGACTTGGCCAAGGACATAGAGCTAGCAAGTAGTGGAGACTGCAAGCAGGATCAAGGTCTTTCTTAATCTTAACCCCTTGAAATTTCCAGTACAGTGTACAAGTTTGGCTGGGTAATTATGTATGAGAAGGGGTGAGCAGATGGTTGCTGACATCAAAGGATAATTAAGACCAAGTAATCAGAGAACATCTAGAAATCTTGCCTTGAAAATTATGTGTATGTTTTAGTTAGCTACCTTGGTAATATCATTTGTCACAATTCTACACTCAAACGAAATTATTCTCTGGGAGTGTGTTTTAGTCTTGTATTTAGAAAACTGAGAAACTTAATGGGAAAATTCAGAGAAAGTATCAATTTCTAAAGGATTCTATGATGTTTACCACTCTACTCTGTGGCTGGAACATGTGGACTTGAATTAGAAAATTTGAACAGTACTATTTGTTTAAGATAAACCACCTATGTGACCAAATAAGCCATGTTCCAGAAATGTGACAGCTTCATTTATTATTTCTAGTACTTTAATAACGATACTCATAAGAGTGGTTAGTTTTGAGACTCTACTAGAGATGAGAAACTGCTATATAGTTTACATCATTTTGTTTAAGGATCTTATAACAACTCTGAAATACAGAGAGATGATGAGGAGGAGGAGGATAACAATAATAATAGTGTATTAAATCCTTACATATGGTAGTCATTATGTGAGCTAAATTCCATATGTACATTATCTCTATTCTCACAACAAACCCATGAGATACATATTACTAATATCCTACTAAAGATAAGGAAATTTAGGCACAGAATGCTTAAAGTGATGTTTCCTTGGTAATACAGCTACTCATGTGGTCACTGTTTCATAGTGGAGAAAAGGTTTGAATCCAGTTCTTTCTGTTTCCAAAGACCAAATATGGCCTTACTGAGCTAGTCTTGTCAATGGTGTATGTGAAAATTCCCAAAACAGTTTTAGCATCGAGCTGAATGGTATAAGCATGGAATAGACTGTCCCATTAGATGGGACAACTTATACATATTCTAGAGTCCAATACCTTATAATTACATGTGCACTGTGAAATATCACTGGAAACAATATTTTAATATATCAAAGGGTTGGAAAAATGATAGGTTGCATGTGAAAGAACCACATACAGCTCCAGAGGCTCAGGAAAGTATTGCTTCATTAAAGGATACAACAATTCTCTATAGGCAAACAAGAGTGTGTCATATCTGCCCTCAATTATGGGAGTCAGGTATGAAAATTCTCCCTACCAGGGGCAAAGCATGTAACAACCAGGTTGGGCTCCTTGGAGAGCATCATGAGCTCAAAGCAGTGAACAAGACAGACTATCAAAAGGTGGGCTAAGTATGAACAGTGGCAGAGTCAAATGCAATGTTTTCAGGTGAACCTGAGCCTACATAATGGTATTGCTTTTGTGGAACTCAGTTGCGTCACCTATAAAATGGAGATTAAAGAAATATTATTCCCCGCTGAAGGAAGGGAACTACATGAGGCAGCCTCAAAGTCCTTTCCAGTTCTAAGAGATCTATTAATGTGATTCATTTGAAAGAGCTATTCATGAAGTATAATGATGACTACAAGTACACAAAGGCCTTACCCTTAGTTTCAGATACTTTTACAGTCAAAGAAGCCTTCTCGCCCTGCCCCACTTCATCTTGAGTTGCAAAAATTTCCCTGCTGCAAAGGAATTGCAAAGATTTTTCTACAGCAAATGTGGCTCAGCCTTAGAAAGGTATCATGCCTCTCTTTGAGGAATGCTGTGGCCTAGACACATGACCAGAACTTTTTGAATCACAGAGTACAAGTAACCTCACTGGAAGCACACACAGTTCAAGACTAACCTGTGTTGTCCATATAAATGATCAAATTCAGCTGTATAAAGATAGGGGCTTCATAACAACTGTGGGTTGGTGCAACTACCCTACCCTGGAATCTCAGCTGAAGGTCTGGTTTTTTGTTTGTTTGTTTGTTTTGTCTCAGGATTACCTTGTACCCATATAATGGAAAATCATTTTTTAGTAGCTTGAATGGGTAGAAAATTGACCATAAAACAGAAAAAGACTAATAGGTAATCCAATGCAATGCATAGGGCTATCTGCCAGAAAGGTTAGCAGAACACAACGTTAGGTACCACTTTATTCTGCACTGTCATTAGTGATACAGAAGAGAAAACAAAAAAGGCAATTAGTCTCAGTCTGCAAAAGACCCCAATTAAGGGTCATCAAGGAAGTAAGAACATTAAAAACAATGGAAGTGTCACAGAAAGGAAACACTGTGCTGGAGTCCACTTGGGGGAGGGGACAACCCTATTCATTTGAAAAACAAATTAAAGCCCACTATTCTCAGGATGTATGTGTGAGGTGGCAGTAAAGGCATTGCCAGTAGCAGTGGGAGGAGATAGAGACCATGAAAGCAGTCTAAAGGAGGGCCCTGTTCTGAGATATGAGATATAGACCTGTGTCACAAGGCAATGATACTAGTTCCTACAGATGAGGCACCAAGGGAGATGAAGCATTCATCTAAACTGCTAAGCAAGACAAATAAGTATTTTGTTTTGTTTGTATCTTGCTGAGAATATCTAAATATATGGTAATATACAAGGTAATATATAAATCATCCCTTTTGTTAGAAACACGCGGGTTTGAAGAGCAAGAAGGCAGTGGAGTTAACTGGAAGAAAAATTAACTAGAACTCTTAGCCTCCATGGACAGATGGATTGTTTTTTCTCCAGGACAGGACTTGGAATATTCTACTTCCTCAGTGCCACACAACCTATGGGATATGCCCATAACCAACTACCCAGAAACCAAAGGGTAGCTACAAACCATTAGGATTAGATAAGTCAACATGGTGTGTCCTGATTGACAAAGAGGGCTCATAAGACAAACACCTTCTTTCCAACCGTGAAGATGGGTCTGTAAGAAAGGGACTACATGTCTCTAAGTGGACTAACTGACTCTTGAGAACTGACATTAAGTCTCATTTCTCACATCCTTAAATGCTCACTCCCAGGTGGTGCTGAATATAAAAAAGCCAACATCACACTGCCTCTAGATTGGGAAATAGACAGACGCACACACTGGGACAGACTATTACCACTTGTATCGATTGAGAATACAGGCTCAGAAATCAGCCATGCAGGACTCAAATGTAATTAGAAATCAGCAGTAAAGTGATAACCAACTACCCTACTCCCATCACACAAGCTCAACACAATATATATCTATAAATTAAAAACATAAACACAGTTTTAAATAACTCTTGAATTGAAAATGAACTTAAATTGATATTGCAAATGCTTTAGAAATCAAAGATGATGACTGAAGTACATATCCAAGTCTGTTAGATGAAGGTAAAGCAATATTCAGAAAAAAACATGGCCTTAAATTCATATATTAGAAATTATAAACAAATGAAAAGTAAACAAACTAAGCTATAAAGTCCAGGTGTTAGTTTTAAAAAACAGCACAGTAAAATAGACCCATGGGTCGGTCACAGTGGCTCAAGCCTGTAATCTCAGCACTTGGGGAGGCCGATGCGGTCAGATTGCTTGAACCCAGGAGTTCAAAACCAGCCCGAGCAACATGGCAAAAAACAGTCTGTATCAAAAAATATACAAAAATTAGCCAGCCTGTTGGCAAATGCCTGTGATCTCAGCTACTCAGGTGGCTGAGATGGGAGGATTGCTTGAGCCCAGGAGACAGAGGTTGCAGTGAGCCATGTCTGCACCACTGCACTCCAGCCTGGGCAACAGAACCAGACCCTGTCTCGAAAACTAAAATAAAAATAAAACAAGCCCATGGAAATTAGAGGGGAGAGATTAAGATAAAAACAGAAAACAGTTAAATACAAAACAAATAAATTATAGATGATCCATAAAATGAGACTGTTTATAAGAGTCAAGCCTTCATTAAGTACTAATATGAAAAAATGAAGAAGGGGAAAAAATATCACCAGGAAGTCAAATATGAACACAAACATGGGTACCAAGGTAACATCAAAAATAAAAGAATACTACATAAAATTTTAAACTAATATGTTTCAATGAGAAAATTTTTAGAAAAATAAAATTACTAAAATTTACCCAATAAAAAGTAGAAAATCATAGAAAAATAATGGAACAAATTGAAAAGCTAAACATTTTATGGATAATTCCAAACCTTCAAATCACAGATAATTTTCATTTTATAGAAATAGTTCCAGAGGGTACAACAATGGACTGGTCCCCCAAATCAGACAGACAGGACAAGAAAGAAAAAGAAATTTATAGACTAATCTTATTTATTAATATAAAAATTATATAAAAATAGAATCTAGCAGCTTATTAAAATGATGCAGTATAATCAAGTAGAGTTTATTCAGGAATGTATGCATAGTTCAATATTAGCAAATTTATTAAAGTAATTAAATACAATTACAGACTAAGACAAATCACATAATCACCTCAACAGATGTTGAAAACACATTTGACAAAATTTTATGCCCATCCATGTTAAAAATCCATATCCAATAAAGATTAGAAGAGAACTTCCTCCACAAACCTTGTGAAAATTACAAGGAAGTAAATTTGATTATGAGTACAAGCTTTGGAGTCCCTAAAGCAGTTGGGATCTTGGTTCCATTATATCCAAGCTGTGTGATCTTGGAAAATTGCTTAATCTTTCTGAGCTTCACTTTTCTTATCCACAAAAAATGAGAAAAATAATAGTATACTCCTCATAGTATTGTTGCAAGGATTAAATGATATAAAATATATAAACGCACTTACTCGGGCAATATAAAGTACTCAATAAATATGAATTGTTATTGGTAGTTCTTATTGACAAAATATTAAAATGAGAGACAAGGATGGCCACTATTACCACTTACTATTCAACACGGTGATGTCCTAACCAATGCAATAAGGTATAAAATAAATTAAAAAATAAGAGAATAAGGATTAGAAAGCAAGAGACAAAAATGCTATCATTCACAAACAATATGGCTATATAAAAATCAGAGGTAGTCAATGGATAAAATATTAGAACAAATATGAAAGTCCAGGAGAGTGGTTAAATGAATTATCAGACTAGAAAAATCAAAATCAATACCTTTCCTACACATCATCAACAACTTATTAGGGTACACAATAGGAAAATAAATATCATTCACAGTAGCGACAGAAACTTAAAAATATTACTTATGAGACTCTGAGCAAGTTATTTAACCTCTCTCAGCTTCAATTTTCTCATATGCTGTATACACAAGTTAATAATACATATCTCACAGAGTTGTTAAGAGAATGGAATGATACAATACAGACTATATGCTTATTAAATGGCAGCATTATTACAGTACAACTATTGTTGTTGTTGTTTAAAAATTATCTATTTCTCAATTTAGACAGTCACGCAAAAATAGTGGGGCACTTTATCATCCCACTGACAGCATTAGACAGATTATTGAGGCAGAAAGCTAACAAAGAAATCCTGGACTTAAATTCAACACTTGACATATTGAACCTAATAGATATTTACAGAATTCTCCACCCATCAACCACAAAATATACATTCTTCTCATCTGCACATGGAACATGCTCCGAGATAGACCACATGCTTGGCCATAGCAAGTGTCAATAATTTTTTAAAAAATCAAAATCATACCAACCATGCTTGCAGACCACAGTGGAATAAAAGTAAAAATCAATGCCAAAATCTCTCAAAACCACACAATTACGTGAAAATTAAACAGCTTGCTTCTGAATGATTTTTGAGTAAACAATGACATTAAGGCAGAAATCAAAAGATTCTTTGAAGTAAATGAGAACAGAGACACAACATACCAAAATCTCTGGGATGCAGTAAAAGCAGTGTTAAGAGGAAAGTTGATAGTGCTAACCAACTACCTCAAAAAGTTAGAAAGATCTCAAATTATTGATCTGACATCACACCTACAGGAACTAGAAAAACAAGAACAAACTAACCTCAAAGCTACCAGAAGAAAAGAAATAAATAAAATCAGAGCAGAGCTGAATGAAATTGTGACACAAAAATCCATACAAGCAATAAACGAAACCAAAAGTTGGTTCTTTGAAAGAATAAACAAGGTCAATACACTGCTAGCTAGATTAAGAAAGAAAAAGACTTAAATGAGTATGATCAGAAATGACAAATATTACATTACAACTGATCCCACAGAAATACAAAAGATCCTCAGAGATTACTATGGACACATCTATATGCACAAACTAGAAAATCTAGGCTAAATGGATAAATTCCTGGCAATGCACAATCTTCCAAGATTGAGTCAGGAAAAAATTGGAACCCTGAAAAGATTAATATTAAGTTCAGAAACAGAATTAGCAATTCAAAACCTACCAACCAAAAAGAGCCCCTGACCAAATAGGTTCTCAGCCACATTCCATCAGATAGCCAAAGAAGAGCTGATACTAATTCTACTGAAACTATTTCAAAAAAATTGAAGAGGAGGGGCTCCTCCCTAACTCATTCTACAAAGCAAACATCACCCTGATACCCAAACCCAGCAAAGACAGAACAACAAAAAAAGAAAACTACAGGCCAATATCCCTGATGAACACAGACACAAACATCTTCAACAAAATACTAGCAAACCAAATCCAGTAGCATATCAAAAGGATAATTCACCACATTGAAAGAGGCTTAATTCCTGGCATGGAGGGTTGGTTTGACATAAATCAATAAATGGGATTCGCCACATAAACAGAATGAAAAACAAAGAAAATGTGATCATCTTAATAGACACAGGAAAAGTGTTAGGTAAAATCCAACATCCATTCATGATAAAAAAAAAACCCACAACAAACTAGGCATCAAAGGAACATACCTCAAAATAATAAGAACCATCTATGACAAACCTATAGCCAACATCATACTGAAGGGACAAATGCTGGAAGCATTCCCCTTGAGAACTGAAAGAGAACAAGGATGCTCACTCTCACCACTCCTATTCAGCATAGTACTGGAAATCCTAGCAAGAGCAATTAGGCAAGAGAAAATAAAAAGCATCCAAATAGAAAAATAAGAAGACAAACTATCTGTCTTCATGGACAAAGCTATACCTTCATGATTCTACACCTAGAAAACCTTAAACACTCCACCAGAAGTCTTTAAAGGGAGCACTTATACATTGCTGGTGGGAGTGTAAATTAGTTCAGCCACTGCAGAAAGCAGTCTGCAGATTGTTCTCAAAGAACTTAAAACAGAATTACCTTTCAACCCAGCACTCCCATTACTGGGTATATATCTGAAAGAAAATAAATTCTTTTACCAAAAAGACACATGCACTTGTAAGTTCATCACAGCACAATTCACAATAGCAAAGACTTGGAATCAACCAAGGTGCCCATCAATGGTGGATTGGATAAAGAAAATGTGATACATATACAGCATGGAATATTATGTAGCCATATAAAAGAATGAAATCATGTCCTTCGCAGCGACATGGATGCAGCTGGAGACCATTATTTAATTAAATTAATTCAGGAATAGAAAACCAAATACCACATGTTCTTACTTGTAAGCGGGAGCTGAACATTAGGTACTCATGGATATAAAGATGGCAACAATAGACACTAGGGACTACTAGAGTGGGAGGGATGGAAGGAAGGGCACAATGGTTGAACAACTATTTGGTACTCTCACTACCTGGGTGATGAGATCAAATGTACCCAAAACCTCAGCATCACACAATATACCCAGATAACAAACCTGTACATGTAACCCCTGAATCTAAAATAAAAGTTAAAATTCTTAAAAATAATAAAAATAAGTAAATAAATAAAATGATCTCCTTTTCTTCCTCAACAAGTCCTGTGGAAAGATATATGATTCACAGTATCATCCTCTTTCTTCAAATAAGAAATTATTCATCTAAAGTAGGAACATGTCAGAGCCCAAATTATACATAACTCCTAGTTTCTCCTTTAAGCAATCAAGGCAATCTGATGTTCATGTTAGTAAACAGAGTAGCATAGCTCAGGGTACACAAAGGGGTCTGTAGTCTAGACCAGTCCTGATTGTTCTGTTCCTCTTGCTAATAAAATTCCTGGGAAACCAGGATAATTTTGTAGTTATTCAGGGATGAATCAAGTTAGTCTTGGAGTCCAGCTTTCTTGAGCAGTAGAGGTACCCATTGATTATTTCTCTTCAGTGGCCTCAATATTGAGGAATCTAGAGCTTCTTTCCATGTTTAAGGAGTCATTGAATTTTTTTTTTTTTTTTTTTTTGAGACAGAGTCCCTGTCACCCAGGCTGGAGTGCAGTGGCGCAATCTTGGCTTACTGTAACCTTCTCCTGCAGGGTTCAAGCAATTATCCTGCCTCAGCCTAGCAAGTAACTTAGATTACAGGAGCCCCCCACTGCATCCAGCTAATTTTTGTATTTTTAGTAGAAACAGGGTTTCACCATGTTGGCCAGGCTGGTCTCAAAGGAGTCATTGCTTTTGCAATGAATGCCCAGTTTCATGTGTCTGCCCTTCCCTGTAACAAGAGATGGTTGAATCCAAAGCATGGTGCTACTGAAGGTATCTGTGGGGAATCTTGGTTCTCTTTAGTTAGATTTAGATAACTTAGTATCTGCTTGCATGTCACTGGAGATAGATAGATATGGAATAAGACAGGGGCTCTTCCCTGTTACTCTGAGCATTCTCACAATCTCATTCATTTGCATTCTAACAAATAATATTTTGTGAACTCTTAAATTTTTGCTAGACTCTTTGCTAAGCATTTTATACAAATCTTCTTCAATCATTGCAATGAATTTTGGGGTAGATAGTACTTTTGTCCTCTCTTGGGAGATAGAAAACTGAGGCACAGAGAGTTTAGGTGATTTGGCCCAACTCACACAGCAAGTGAGGGAAGAGGCTAGTATAAGAAATCCAGGTCTATGAATATTCAGTCCTTCCACTTGACTACAATTGGACTAAGGAACACTTTGTTTCATTCTGCTTTCCACCTATTTCCCAGAAGTGCGGGAGACAGAGATTCTTTTGAGGAAAGCACCTCTTAGGCATTTGGCTTCAGTCACTGGTTTTCCCAGGCTAGGGTAGGAAGCAAGAGATTTTTTTTTTTTAGGTAACAGTAGTTGAAGATGTCATGTGGCACTGCTGACAGTATAGCATGGAAAGGGAAAAGCTATTCAACTCTAGGGAGTGGCTCCCATAAAAACAGGATGACAATCTCCAAGGGAATGCTTTTTGTCTTCTGAGGCAGAAAAAAAAAAAAGGTAATTTCCTTACCCATGGGTTCTACAATTTAATGGAGAGTTGGAAAGTCGAACATATCACAGTTCCTTATCCTCTTCTGTTCCTAATTGGCTTCATAACCTAAGGCAGGCAGGAAGGCAGGTAGGCAGGCAGCAGTCTGTAGTAGGAATTATGATCTGCTGAGCCTGGATGCCCTCCAGGCCAGACCTTTCTTCCTCTCTTCTTGTAAGCAAGATGCTACTTCCTGGTAAGGCTGAGGTGGTATGGTATACCCAGAGACCTCTCTCTGTGAAATTCTTCACTTCTAGATTCTACCGATGTCTGGCTTAAATTGGCAGATTCCATCTTCTCAGAGTTCAGTTCAACTGAGGCCAGTGCTCTTCAGCCCAGGGGCCCATGCTGCCTATGAATTATTTTTTAATAAATGTGGTATTTGGTCTCAAGTTTGTACCTACCACACACAGTATACCATACATTCACATTTTAAAAATCTTCTAGAGGGGGCAGAGCAAGATGGCCTAATAGGAACAGCTCCACTCTCCAGCTCCCAGTGCGAGAGACACAGAAGACGGGTGATTTCTGCATTTTCAACTGAGGTACTGGGTTCATCTCACTAGGGAGTGCCGGACAATTGGTGCTGGTCAGCTGCTGCAGCCCATCCAGCGAGAGCTGAAGCAGGGCGAGGTATTGCCTCACCTGGGAAGCACAAGAGGGAAGGGAATCCCTTTTCCTAGCCAGGGGAACTGAGACACACAACACCTGGAAAATCGGGTAACTCCCACCCCAATACTG
>NW_012102798.1:3435673-3447474 GCF_000951045.1 Mandrillus leucophaeus
GGCACAAGTATACATATGTAACAAACCTGCAAGTTATGCACATGTACCCTAGAACTTAAAGTTAATAAAAAAAATTAATAATAATAAAAAAAATAAAATAAAAAATCTTCTAGTAAATTCGGACCAACTTATCTTCATGAACTTATCTACTAGAAACCTACAGCAAACATTCTTTAATCGTGAAGATTTGGAAATATTCTAATTAAAATGAAATAGAAGAAAGGGGTGATCATTACCAATTACTATTCTGGTGGTACTAGATATCCTAGCCAATGCAATGAGAGAGAAAAAAATCGGTTTAAAAATGAAGTGACAATCTATTTAGTGCTTAGTGCCTTTTTAAAAGTGACTGGGAGCTCAGTGGGGTGACTCCTCATACCTGTAATCCCAACACTTTGAGAGGCCAAGGCAGGAGGATCAGTTGAGCCCAGAAGTTCAAGTTCAGCTGGGACAACATAGTGAGACCCTGTCTCTAAAAAAAACAAAAATAAAAAATTAACTGGGTGTGATGGTGGGTGCCTGTAGTCCCAGTTACTCGGGAGGCTGAGGCAGGTGGATCCCTTGAGCTCGAGAGGTCAAGGCTGCAGTGAGCTCTGATTGTGCCACTGTATTCTAGCCTGGGCAACAAAGCAAGACCCTTTCTCTAAAAAACCAAGTGATTGAGTATGAGATTCATAAAGCAAAATTGATAGTTTACCTATACACCAATAATAACCAATTGGAAAATGTAATAGAAAAGCAAATATCATTTATAACAGCAAAAAGGCTCTGAAATAAACAGAAATAAATCTGACTAAAAATGGTTAAAGTTTTTATGGAGAAAACTACAAAAATGTTCTGAACAACGTGAAAAAGGGCCTATTTATGGATGGAAGACTCATTATGTTGAGAATATAAATTCTCACAAAAGTAATCTTATAAGATGAATGCAATGACAATCTAAATAATAAAAAAGATATTTCCTAAGATTTGACAAGCCAACTCTAAAATTCAAAAGAAAAGTGAATGTACAAGAATAGCCAAGATAATTTTAAAAATATATGAGATACTTCCCTTACAGATATCAAAGCATATTATACATTGTGTAATTAAAATGTATTCACATGACTAGACAAAAATAAATCAATAGAGCATAATAAAAAGTACTGATTCATGTATATATAGGAATTTAATATATAATAAAAGTGACATCTCAAGTCAGTGAAAAGCCTGAGTATTCAATACATTTTATCTGGACAATAGATAAAATTTATTTAAATAAGTTAAAAAATCCATTTAAATAAGTAATATCCTTGCCTAAAATATACCATTTGCAAAAATAAATTTCAGGCGAATGTAATGAAAAATGTGGATAAGATTTTTATCTAGAATATAATAATAAACACCTACAAATAAATAAGACATAGACGATCAACACAATAGCAAGATAGGTAAAGAATAAAAACCGACAGTTCACGGAATAGGAAACCCAAATGGCCAACAAATCTAAAAATCTATTCAATATTACCAGTAATTAACCATGAGTGCTCATCTTCATCTATTGATTTTCAAAATGTAATTTAAAAAAAAAATCAAGTATTGGCAATAAAAATGTTAAACTTGACTCTACTCAAGACATTATATGTAACTTTCAGGTTGTGGTAAATACAAAGGAAAGAACATGTTAAATGATACCTTGATGAAACAATCAGACAAATCCAGAATGCAAGACAGTCTACAAGACAACCTGATGTCTTTAAAAGTCAATGTCCTGGGGTAGAAAAGATGGGAGTATTGTTGTGGCATAAGAGTCTAAAGAGACATAACAAAATGCAATCAGTTACACAGAAGATCAAGTTGACATAAGAAGAAATTATAAATCTGAATACACTTATATAAAAATATTGAATTAACAATTAAATAAAGCCCAGGACAAGAAGTCTTCACTGGTGAATTCTACAAAACATTTAAAGAGTTAACGCTACTCATTCACAAACTCCTCCAAAACCAGAATTGGAGGGAATGCTTACTAATCCAGTCTATGAGGCCAGTATCTCTCTGATACCAAAACCAGACACACATCACAAGAAAAGAAAACTATAGACCAATATTCCTTATAAATCGAGATGTAGAAATCCTCAACAGAATAGTAGCAAATTAAATCCTGCAGCTTATAAAAAGGAATATACACCATGAACAAGTGGCATTAATTTCAGGAATACAAGATTGAGTCAACATATGAAAATCAATTAATGTAATACATCACATCGGTTGAATAAAGGGGAAAACTCCACATCATCTCAATAGATACAGAAAAAGCATTTGAAAAAGACCAACATTCCTTCATGATAAAAAAAAAAATTCAACAAACAAGAGAGGGAAGGAAACTTCCTCAATCTGATAAAGCACACCTATGAAAAACCCACAGCTAACATCATACTTAATAATGAAAGACTGAAAGTTTCCCCTTAAGATCAGAAACAAAACATGAATGTCTACTCTCACCACTCCTATTAAACATTGTACTGAGGGCTCTGGCCATAGCAATTAGGCCAGAAAAACAAATAAAGGGTATCCAGATTGGAAAGAAAGAAGTAAAACTATTTCTATTGACGGATAACATAATCTTGTATATAGAAAATCTTAAGGAATTCACTAAAAAACTGTCAGACAAATAAGTTCAGCAAGGTTGCAGGATATAAGATTAGCAGAAAAGCAATTATATTTCTATGCGTT
Organism: Mandrillus leucophaeus; assembly: GCF_000951045.1. NCBI lineage: Eukaryota > Metazoa > Chordata > Mammalia > Primates > Cercopithecidae > Mandrillus > Mandrillus leucophaeus. The sequence goes on from NW_012102798.1 coordinate 3,438,389, forward strand.
AGCAATAAACAATCAGAAAATGAAATTAAGAAATCATTTTCTTTTATAATGGTATCAAAAATAATAAAATACATGGGAATAACTTCAAGCAAAGGAGTGCAAGAGCTGTACACAATAAAACATTGTTGGAAGAAATTAGAGAAAACCTAAATAAGTGAAAATACTTCCTATGGTCATGGATTGGAAGGTTTAACATTAATATGGGAACACTCTTCAAATTGACCTATAGATTTGATGCAATCCCCATCAAAACTCCAACATTCTTTTCTAACTAGGTGCAGTGGCTCATGCCTGTAATCCCAGCACTTTGGGAGGTCAAAGCAGGAGGATCACTTGAGACCAGGAGTTCAAGACCAGCCAGGACAACATAGTGAGACTCTGTCTCTACAAAAAAATACAAAAAAAAAAATAGTTAGCCAGGCATGGTGTTACACACCTGTAGTTCTAGATACTTGGGAGGCTGAAGTGGAAGTGGGAGGTCACCTGAACCCAGGAGTTAAAGGCTGCAGTGAACAACTGCACTCCAGTCTCGGCGACGAAGTGATACCCTGTATCAAAAACTTAACAAACAAACAAAAACTCCAATGGCCAATGGCCTTAAAAAAAAAAAAAAAAAAGGAAAAGTTGATCCTAAAATCCATATGGAAATACCAGGGCCTCGTGATAGGCAAAACAATCCTGAAAAAGAACTAAGTTGAAGACTCATACTTCCCAATTTCAGAACTTACTACAAAGTGACAGTAACCAAGTGACATAAGGATAGAGAGCTATGTAAGTCAATGGAATAGAATTGAGAGTCCAAGACCATTCAAAGGAGAAAAACAGTTTCTTCAACAAATGGTACTGGGACAACTGGATATCCACATGCAAAAGAATAAATTTTGACCCCAGTCTTACGTACAAAATTTTTCTCAAAATGGTTCAAAGACCTAAATTTAATAGCTAAAACAATGAAACTCAGAAGAAAATATAGGGGTTAATCTTTTGTTTTGGGACTAGGCAACATTTTCTTAAATATGATGCCAAAAGTGAAAGCAACCAAAGAAAAAAACTCAATAAGTTGAATTACATTTTTGGGGTGTGTGTCAAAGGGCACTATCAGGAAATGAAAAGACAACCCACAGAATGGAAGAAAATATTTGTAAATCACAAATCTGATGAAGCACTTTTATCTAGAATATGTAAGGACCACTTACAACTCCATAATAAGAAAGATAACCCAATTAAAAATGGCAAATATCTGAAAGAACATTTCTTCAATGAAGATATACAAATGGTGAAAAAGTACAAAAAGATGTTCAACATCATTAATCAGTAGGGAAATTGAAAGCAAAACCACAATAAGATACCATCTCATGCCCACTAACATGGCTCTAACAATAACAACAAAAAAACTTAGACAAGAACAAATGTTGATGAGTATTTGGAGAAATTGTAACCCTCATACATTTCTGGTTGTAATATAAATGGTGCAACCACTGCAGAAACAGTTTAACTGTTCTTCAAAATGTTAAACATAGAGTCACTATATGATTGAGCAATTTCACTCATAGGTATGTACCCAAGTGAAATGAAAACACACGTCCACACAAAAACTTGTATAGGAATATTCATAGGAGCATTACTCATAAAAACAAAAATTAGAAACAACCCGAACGTCCATCAAATGATGCATGAATAACAAAATGTGGTATATCCATACAATGGAATATTATTTGGCTATTTAAAAAGGAAGTACTGATACATGCTACAATGTGGATGAATCTTGAGAATATTATGGCTAAGCAAAAGAAGCCAGATATGAAAGGTCACATACTATATGATTCCATTTTTATGAATTGTCCAGAATAGGCAAATCCATAAAGGCAGAAAGTAGATTAGTGGTTGCTGGTGACTGGGTGTAGGGGAGAGCGGGGAGTGACTGCTAATGGGTGCAAGCTTTCTCTGCCGGGTGATGAAAATGTTCTGGAATTAGTGATGATGGTTGCACAATCTAGTAAATATATTAAAAACCACTGAATTGTTCTATTTTAAATGGTGAATTTTTTAGTATGTTAATAATATCTCCGTTAAAAAATGCAATTAGTTAAACTTGACTGGATCCTGGCTGTCAAAATAAAACATTAAAAAAGACATTTGGTGACACCTGAGGAAATTTGAGTGTGAACTGGATATTAAATAAGATTAGGAAATTATTGTTAATTTTTGTAGGTGTGATAAGATATTGTGTGAAAATAACGTGCATTTACGTAGGAGAATGTCCTTATTTTTAGATGCTTGCTAAAGTATTTAAGGGTCATGAATCAAGATATTTACAACTTACATTGAAATTGTTCATCAAAAAAGGTAGATAAAACAGACATGGAACCTTAATTACTGAATCTAGGTGGTGATCATATGGATATGTGTTGTAAATTATATCTTTTATTTTTTGACTTTTGAATCATGGCCATTCTTGAAGGAATAAGGTGGTACCTCATCATGGTTTTAATTTGCATTTCCCTGATGATTAGTGATATTGACCATTTTTTTATGTTTGTTAGCCATTTGTACATCTCCTTTTGAGAAATGTCTGTTCATGTCCTTTGCCCACTTTTTGATGGGATTATTTGTCTTTTTTCTTGCAGATTGGTTTGTGTTCCTTGTAGATGCTGGATATTAGTCCTTTGTCAGATATGTAGTTTTATGTTAGAAATTTTTGAAAATAAAAACTTGAAAAAATGCATGCAAAGGATTGAGGAAACATGTATGTTTATATACTTTATTGGAATGTAAATACAGAAAGTCACTTGAAAGTACAATTTTGCAGTATTTATTAAAGTAAAAAAAGGGGGGACATTCACTATGACCCAGAAATTTCCATTCTTAGTGTCTACTCTAGAAAAACTCCAGTTCAGTTACACAAGGAAGCAGAAACTAAGGCTTTCACTGAATCACTATGTGTAACAGCAAAACATTGGAAACAACCTAAATGTCCATTAAGAAAGGAATAATTATGTAGAGTGATTACATAAGCCACATTATGTAGCAATTTATGTAAATGAACTAGGTCTATATGTATATGACAAGATCTTCAAGACAATGCCTAGTGAAAAATCAAGTTGCAAAATGATATGTACTGCATAGCATATATTTTAAAAACCATACACAAATAGTACTCTGTTTAGGTTCCTATATATACACACATAAACATGAATTAAAAGGTCTTAAGGAATGGGATAAAAGGAAAGAATTGGGCAGAAAGGGGTTCAAGGGACATGAGGGACAATGAATTACAGTTTGTGTAGTATCTAATGCAAAAGCTTGACAACAAACCTACACATGAGGGATTTTTTTAAGCAAATATTTATCCTAATGTGGCAGAACAAAACTTGGAATAGCAGGAGGTATGGAAGAGTTCATCTACTTGACTTTTTACCCAAGGTCTCCTCTGGTCCCTCCCAATCTGGCTGACCCTGAGCCTTTCACTTGGGGACTGGTCTCAGATTATAACAGCTGACTTGGGTGCTCGCTTACTAGAAAAGAGGTTTTTGTTCCACAACCATTCTGGTTCCAGGAACATAAACTCCATGCACTGATTCTCATACACTAGGCCCAGTCTTTCAACAGCAGACTTGCCTAGGTGGCTGGAACTATCTTAGAAGTTTCCTAGATTTTCCCCTCCCTGTGACTAGGGAGATCAAAATTATTATAACAACTAAATAATATGGCAGTGAATTGGGTGAGAGAGAAAGGGAATGCCAGAGTCAAGAATGGGAGAAAAGGGGAAAGAAGAAAGGGGCAGAAAGAGGGAAGAGGAGGGAAAGGAAGGAGATGAATGTGAGGCATGGGACCATATGCCTGGTCTATTCATAGGCTGTTTCATGAAATGAAGGATGCTTCTGTGGACTAGAGTCATCTTAGCAGCTCCTTCAAGATTCTGGTCTGCTCAGAATTTGCCTCAAGTTTTGCAGACTGATGTTTGCTCCCTGGCCTAGTTAGGGTTTGTTTCAGGCCATGAGGAGTGGCTGTGTATATGATTGCCTGGTCAGCATTGATGGTTGATGTGGATCCTGTTCTGGTTAGAGATTAGCTCAGGCTGTGTGAAAAGTAGGTGTGGTCCTGCTCCAGTCAGTGGCCTGAGTGGTTTCACAGGCTTGATGCAGCTAGAGAATTGTTCCTGGGGAAGAAGGGATTTTGGACTTGACTGTTTAGAAGGTCCATTGAATTGTTGGAAATGGTATTACAGATCTTGGTTTCAAGTTTCGCCAAATGCTCTGGGAAGAGTTGGTGTAGAACCCACATTAGGAGCCGACACACTATGTTCCAAGTGGACTCTTATGGTGTCATAGGTTGGTTGTCTCAGTTTGCAAGGACTGGTATTGCCTATGTGGACCCAGTCTTGTCAGTCATTTCCTTATTTTGAAGCAGTGTGCAATGGCCAGATCATGGGTTGCCAAGGGTATAGGGGAAGTAGGGAAAGGCAGGTCAAGTCAATAAATGAAGAGGAGGCACAGTTAAAACCTGCCACATGATGTGCAGGATTGGTAAGTATCTGGAGGACTACCTCATGAAGAGCTCAGCTGAGGTGCTGCCTATTCAGAGGTTGCCTCAAGGCAAAGAGTCCATGTAAGTATAGGGAGTGGTAGTGTGGTCTAGTGGTTGGTGCACAATGTGCACCAAGTGTTCAGAAATCCTCCCTGGTTTGGAAGAGATTTGCCAAGTAACATATGCATATAAGTAGTGAGCCCCAGAAAGCTGTATAATGCTTGGTGCAGCAGTTATAGGACCTTTCCTATATTTGATATTCAAAATATTTAACAGCAGATTCTACATGGACACTGACCAATCAGTATAAACACTGAAACAGGATGCTGGAGCAGGTATTATGCCTTCAGTTGTTAGATTATAAGGGGGCCCAGGGATCCTTAGGGAGAGTCTAGTGCAGCTGAGGTGATGGTGGATGCAGGGGTTTGTAGAGGAAGGGATCGGGGCAATGGCTCTTCATCAATAGATATGGAAGTATTTCAATATTTTAACACCTGATGTGACCTTACTGGTATATTCTGAATAGATATTGTTCCCGGTGGTAGGATTATTATTCCAGGAAAGAGTTGGCTAACAGTATGAGGAATTTTGTACAGTAGCAGATGGCTGGCTCACAGTGTATGGAGAAACAAAGAGGGCAGGGCCAAAATAGGGCCTTTGGAAGCCCTAATTAATGAAAACATTTTTGTGTCCACCTTCCTCTCTGTAATTCACATGGAAACAATTATAAGCCATACAACAGATGACAAAAAAAATCCAACAAAGATCTGATTTTTCTGATCTACTTCAGCTTTTTAAATATCAAATTTCTAACTCTTTAAAAAATCATTTGATTGGTGCCCCCACAGTGTTATTCTCTAAACACATCCTTATCTGGCCTTCTGGATAATGCAGCACTGATTAGGGGCACTAGAAAGTGGTTTCACTGGGCATATGGTGAGATGTGGATCCTGCTCTGGTAGACGGTTGCCTTTCTGTGAGCAAAACAGCCATATAAGCTGTAGTGAAGGTGAAAGCTGGTGAGGCCAGCCTCACAGCAGACCCAGCAATTAGAGTCTCTGGGCTGATTGTCTTGTGGGAAGTGGTGCCTGGTGGTGAGGATGGACATAATATGCAGAGGGGCAGGATGGTAGGGCCTGCTTAATTGTATTGGAGAGTTCACTGAGAGCTCTAATCTGAGCAAGGGTTGCCTCACTGAGTAAAGAGTGGCTGGGTAGGCCACAAAGTCTAGTATCCAGATTGCATAATTGCAAGGTGCACTCTGGTGGAAAGCAGACTTGTCTCAGTGTGTATCACAGCTGATGTGTGATCTTAAGAAAGCTCTTACTCCATGCACAATTAAGATATAGCTTCTCTTGTGAGCAAAGGCTGCTTATTGGTGTTAGGAGCATGGGTAAGTGCCTGGAGGGTTGTCTGGGAGTATGGTGGTTTGAACCTGGTCTGAGAAGGTGCTGTCTGGGCTCATGCTATTAGTGGATAAGGGCCCTGAGGGATGTGTCAAGGAAAGAAGAAAGAGCTCCGGGCTGGATGGGAGCTGTCCAGTGTGGTATGGCATAATCATGAGGGTCATAGCTGGGCAGACAGCTACCCCACTGTATGTTGACAGGTCCAAAGGTCTCCGTCTTGGCAAGATCCTGCCTAATGGTATGCAGTGTGTAGAAAGTGCCTGAGCCTAGAATGAATCTTTGAGCAAATTACAGCCAATTATAGTACATGGGAGTCAGTACTCTAGAAGGGTTGCCTATTGTTGACTACTCACTGGCCTACACCTTTCTATCATTAAATATCTGTTCAGATAAAGAAACAGAAGTCTCTGGACAGTATTGAATATGCTCCAGGGATGTTAAGCTTAAATAGTCTTGTGTCCTGGAAGACACCAAGCCTTCAATTCCCCCATTTGCACTGACACTGGTAGCTAGCTGACAAAAAACATTGTGAACCTCAAGCTTCAGAACCTTCTGTGGCCCCTACTTTCACCTCCTCCTAAGCCAGTAATGGAAACTTATTCCTCAACCTGGCACAGCTCACTCTATCAGTGTACTTGGAGTCTACACCTATTATCTCAGTTCCCTCCTGGAAGAAAAGATACAAGAAGGCCTGGCCTCAGAAACCCTTTACCTCAGTTACACAGGAGCTATACTCCCGAATATATCACAGATCTCAGAATAAACATGTGAATCTAATAAAATTGTGCATATGAGATACTTGTGCTGTGCATCTATCAAAAGTTTCCACAGTATAATCTACTCTTGTCTGTTCATAGTTTAATAACATATATAATATGGCTTATTATTTAATAACAGTATGTGATACACCAATATATGCTGATTTTTTATGCTTTTCTGACATGGTTAAAGGGGTATGGCAGCTACTAAACCCATTGTTCCATGAAAGAAGACAAAACATTTACAATATTTTTCACTCCATTGCTATTGCATCAACTTAAGTCTTTATACAATTGTGGTTTATGCAAAAAGAGTCAAAGGAAAGAAAAGACCCATTACAGTGTATTGGTTAACAGATGTGGTTCTGAGGTTAGAGAACCTTACTTCAAATCCTGTCTTTATCACTCAGTAGCTATATGAACCAGGAAAACTTATTCACTACTCTGAGCCTCTGCTTTATCATTTATAAACTGGAAGTAACAGTAATTGTACCCCCTCAAGGGCATTGTTGTGGCAATTAAATGAAGCTGTGAGATGATGTGCATAAGGTGCTTAAGACAGTGTCTGGCACATAGTAAGCACTCAATATATGTTGGCTGTCATTATTATTAACATCACGAGGTAGAGGGACTAAAGAACGAAATTTTGACTATTACTTTATATTATCTATGACAAAAACTCAGTACTTTTTAAGCACCCAGCTATGTAAAACATCTTCTGGAGACTCTGGTCAGCATTCCAAGGTTTGTTGTAAAATACTCATTCTCCTGTTACTGACATATAGGCTGTTCTTCACCTCCGATGCTTGCCTGCTTCTTCGATTCTTGCTCGTTCTAACTTAATTTTCCCTCCCTCAGCAACTTCTGGAGATGGTGGGAGAAACTGAGAGGGTGCCTGGGAGTACATAGCTATGGTTTCTGAACTAGGAAGCATGAGGAGGTAGGCTCAGGCAGGGCCAAGGATGGATAGTAGCTGCTGTTCCCAAAGTCCTCCTCACAGGCCAAGTGGAAGCCTTGTTTACAGCCATGGGCCTACTTATCTTCCAGGCTTCATGGTTTCCTACTTTACAATGACCTTGGAGATTATAAGAATTAGGGGATTCACCATCTGCATGTTTTTGGAAGATCAACCATTCCCTTGAACTGGAGAGCTCCATTTTAGGGCCAATTTGAGATTTGGTACTTAACAAGGGTATCTTCCTATCTAGTATTCATAAGACTCTAGTGACAGACTAGACCTAATCATTTCACTTACGTGTGAATCATCACCTTTCTTTTCCCTCTTTACATATTTTCCTTTTTCTAGGCAGTTCTGATTGCTTACACGCACACACACACACACACACACACACACACATATACACGGTAACACACATTGTTCATAAGGCCCACTGTACTAAGGAGAGATCAGCAAGCAAATGGAAATCTTAAGTTATCAGAGGCTCAGATTGTATCAGCAACCCAGTGATGGGGCAAGAAAAATGGGAGCTTATGACGATTATTAGATCAGGAGAAAAACATCTCAAAATGTTCAATATGGAAGACCAGGTCTAGAGGAAAGAGAAAATAAAGTAAATGGGCACAAGAGCAGTTCTAAAAAGCAATCTCTGTGGGGTTTTGGCTTACTGCCTGGACCGTTACACAAATTAAATTCTTCTAGTGAAAGCCAGAGAAAGACTTCCACTAGACAAGCTGAGTTAATCAATAAAATCTCAAAGACTTGAGATTTCTATTCAGAAAAAAATTCATACTCATATTCAACAAATATTTATTGTACAGGTGCTATGTGCCAGGCATTTTTGTAGACCCTGGGGATACAGAGATGAAGAAGCCAAACAAAGTTACTGCTCCAATAGAGTGTACTTTTTTCCCCCAACAGGAGTTAAATCCTTCTCCAGAACCCAACTTCAGATTGTTTTGTCTTGTTCAGAATATGACAGCCCACTCTGACCACCCAAACCCACTCCTCTCTCTTCTGCTCAAGCCCAAGGCCCAAGGCACAGGACCAAGTTCTAGGTTCCATTTCCTACAGCTATGAACCACTGCAGAGCCTTGGACCACTTGCCACTTTGTCCTTTGCGTCTCTATTTCACAGCCTCCTCCTCTCCTGCCTGCCCCATCCCACCAACAGGTTTGCCTTGTAGGGACTAGACATAGACACATGACAAATAAGCCCTGCAATCAAAACCAAACATTCATTGTCTTGCCCTCATTAGGGACCTATTATATACTTTCTGCACAAGCATTGAAACTGGCTGGTGCAAATCTGCCAACAGCAGCAGAACAATCAGTCTCTGATCGGTTTTTGGCTCCCACCAAGAGTTCAAGATAAAGCAAAGAAAGAGGATAGAATAACAATCTGAGATTGCTGCCAACAGCTCCTTGTGAGGTGAAG
>NW_012102798.1:3447524-3456525 GCF_000951045.1 Mandrillus leucophaeus
GTAAAATACTCATTCTCCTGTTACTGACATATAGGCTGTTCTTCACCTCCGATGCTTGCCTGCTTCTTCGATTCTTGCTCGTTCTAACTTAATTTTCCCTCCCTCAGCAACTTCTGGAGATGGTGGGAGAAACTGAGAGGGTGCCTGGGAGTACATAGCTATGGTTTCTGAACTAGGAAGCATGAGGAGGTAGGCTCAGGCAGGGCCAAGGATGGATAGTAGCTGCTGTTCCCAAAGTCCTCCTCACAGGCCAAGTGGAAGCCTTGTTTACAGCCATGGGCCTACTTATCTTCCAGGCTTCATGGTTTCCTACTTTACAATGACCTTGGAGATTATAAGAATTAGGGGATTCACCATCTGCATGTTTTTGGAAGATCAACCATTCCCTTGAACTGGAGAGCTCCATTTTAGGGCCAATTTGAGATTTGGTACTTAACAAGGGTATCTTCCTATCTAGTATTCATAAGACTCTAGTGACAGACTAGACCTAATCATTTCACTTACGTGTGAATCATCACCTTTCTTTTCCCTCTTTACATATTTTCCTTTTTCTAGGCAGTTCTGATTGCTTACACGCACACACACACACACACACACACACACACATATACACGGTAACACACATTGTTCATAAGGCCCACTGTACTAAGGAGAGATCAGCAAGCAAATGGAAATCTTAAGTTATCAGAGGCTCAGATTGTATCAGCAACCCAGTGATGGGGCAAGAAAAATGGGAGCTTATGACGATTATTAGATCAGGAGAAAAACATCTCAAAATGTTCAATATGGAAGACCAGGTCTAGAGGAAAGAGAAAATAAAGTAAATGGGCACAAGAGCAGTTCTAAAAAGCAATCTCTGTGGGGTTTTGGCTTACTGCCTGGACCGTTACACAAATTAAATTCTTCTAGTGAAAGCCAGAGAAAGACTTCCACTAGACAAGCTGAGTTAATCAATAAAATCTCAAAGACTTGAGATTTCTATTCAGAAAAAAATTCATACTCATATTCAACAAATATTTATTGTACAGGTGCTATGTGCCAGGCATTTTTGTAGACCCTGGGGATACAGAGATGAAGAAGCCAAACAAAGTTACTGCTCCAATAGAGTGTACTTTTTTCCCCCAACAGGAGTTAAATCCTTCTCCAGAACCCAACTTCAGATTGTTTTGTCTTGTTCAGAATATGACAGCCCACTCTGACCACCCAAACCCACTCCTCTCTCTTCTGCTCAAGCCCAAGGCCCAAGGCACAGGACCAAGTTCTAGGTTCCATTTCCTACAGCTATGAACCACTGCAGAGCCTTGGACCACTTGCCACTTTGTCCTTTGCGTCTCTATTTCACAGCCTCCTCCTCTCCTGCCTGCCCCATCCCACCAACAGGTTTGCCTTGTAGGGACTAGACATCGACACATGACAAATAAGCCCTGCAATCAAAACCAAACATTCATTGTCTTGCCCTCATTAGGGACCTATTATATACTTTCTGCCCAAGCATTGAAACTGGCTGGTGCAAATCTGCCAACAGCAGCAGAACAATCAGTCTCTGATCGGTTTTTGGCTCCCACCAAGAGTTCAAGATAAAGCAAAGAAAGAGGATAGAATAACAATCTGAGATTGCTGCCAACAGCTCCTTGTGAGGTGAAGGGCTGGGCCTAGAAGTCTGAGGGTCTCAACCCAGTTCTACTACTAACTCAGAAGAGCTCCTTCATCTTGGCAAGGCACAGGTTGGCAGTGAGGAAAAATTATAAGGGCAGTTCTTCAACTGACAGCATTAGGAAGCAAGTCTGATTTACAAAAAAAAAGCTTTACATATCGGGGTTAACTTTTTTTACGTTGTTGCACTGACAGCATCACTTCTGGTGTTTAAGGGATCAGACTGTGTATTTGCATTGGAAAAAGCAAATAGGAGTGATAACTTTCTTTATAGCTAGGCTTCCCCCCTCCCCCGCCAAAAGACCACAAAGTCTTTTAGAGGAATTCTCCATTGCTTATCTTGATATCTGTCCCTGTTAGTAGTGAGAGGCATATATTAGGGGGCTGATGGCAAAAAGGATCACAGTGCTTCCTCACAGCCCATGCTTGGAACTCCCTACCTGGGAAAAACATCCACAGAGTTATTCAAGAGAGGGAGTGAACCGTGGGGGAGTGCCTGGGGAAATTGAAAATTATTATAATCTACATTTCTAGTTACACTTCCTGGGAGCTAAGAAATGTGATAGACAGATCCCTTGAAATAAAGATTTCCTATCCCCTTCAGTTGATTTTTATTCCTCAAGGAATCCCACTCCTATTGTTTTGAACTCTCATGGCTATGCTGATTATGTACCCAATCTCTATCTTCTCCTCAGTCCTTCCTGTAGAATTCTAAACTCACACTGAGACAGTCTCCCAGACACCTCAGAGGATGAGTAAAAATCAGCATGTTCTATACCAAACCTGTCATTCTTCCCTCCCACCTACCAGCAGTTTTTCTCCCAAACTTCCTGTTTTGTTCTAATGGAAAGAAACTATGGAATCATCGTTCATCTCTTCTTTCTACTCCTATACACCAAGTTCCACTGATTTATTCCTTCATTTCCTTTTTGGTTAATGAATGGATAATTACTTATTGCTTAATTGATCTGTGGTCCTAGTCTTGATACTCTGTACTGGAAATAGTGACTTAGGATAAATTTTCTGTATTAAATACCTTCAAATTAAATCTGGGTGGGATTAGTCTAATACTGATCTTTCCTCCTTCATCTCACTACTACCACCAATTTAATTAAAACCTTTATTGATTGTTATGTGTATTACTGCAGTAACCACTCTGCTGCCAATTAATTTATGCAACATTCACTCAATATATATTTATTGTGTGTCTACTACATACCAGGCACTGTCCCAGGCATGGGAGATACAACAGTGAATAGGACAGAAAAGGTTCCTGCTCTAATGGCGCTTACATTCTAGTTGTGTGTGGGGATTGGGTAGTAAACACATAAATAAGATGATTTGACATAAATAAATACTATAAAAATAATAAAACAGGCTGATGTATTAGAAAGTGATGGCATGGAAGGGAGGCTACTTTACCTGGTGAAGAAAACTCTTTCTGAGGTGAAGTGACATCTATGCTAAGACCTAAAGTGCAAGAAGAAGCCTGTCACATGTAAAGATCTAGGGGAAGAACATTCCAAGAAGAGAAAAGAGCAGTGCAGAGGCCTTAACTGGATTGTTAGCAGAACAGAAAAGACAGTAAGACTAAAATATTGTGAGCAAGAGGGAGTGTGGCACAAGATGAGGCTGAAGAGACATGCAGGGGCCAAATCCCAAAGGGCCCTTGCAAGCCATCGGAAGGAGTCTGGATTTTAAGTGCAACAGGAAGCTATTGGATGGTTTCAGTCAGAGGAGTGACATGATCTTGTTTATGTTTTTAAAACCTCATTTTGAAGGTTTTGTGAAGAATTCACTGTAGGCCCCATAATTAGTAGTAAAAATATAAAAGAGGAAGAGTAGAAGTGTGCAAACCAGTTAAGAGACAATTGTAGTGGTCTAGGCAAAAGATGGTGGTGGCCTGGGCCAGGTGGGAGCAGTGGAGATAGAGAACATGGATGGATTTTTATATGTTTTTGAGGGGAGCCAATAGAATTTGTTAATAGATAGATGAAGAGGATGTGTTGGGTGGGAGAAAATAGGATCAAGAACGAGGCTTAGGTTATTGTCTTGGACAAATGGTACCATTTACTTATAAGGGGAAGCCTGCAGTAGAAATAATTTGGTGCAGATGTGGTAAGTGCACAGATCAAGAGGATGTTTTTGGCCATGATAAGAATTTGAGATGCTATTAGACCCCTAAGTGGAGATGTTAGGTAGATAGGAGAATATATGAGTTTGAAGCTCAGTGGAGAGGTGAGAGCTGAAGATATGAATATGAGCATCATCGGCATGCAGACATTTTTTGAAAGTATGGAACTGGATAAAATCTCTTTAAATAAGAGTACCAATAAAGAGAGTAGAGGATCTAGAACTGAGCCATGGGGTGTGCCAACAATTAGAGATGACGTAGAGAAGAAATAGTCAACAAAGGAGACTAAGAAGGAATGGCTAGAGAGAGGTGAGGAAAGCTGGGAGAGTATTGAGTTTGGAAAAATCAAGAGAAGAGAGTATTGCAGAAAAAGGACTGTTAGATGTGACTCCATGAAGGTCATTAGTGACCTTGACAAGAATATTAGGATATTGACAATGATATACCTGGGGGTAGATGCTTGTCTAAAGCAAGTGGAGAAGAGATCGTAAGTTAGGAAGTGGAAACAATGAGTATAGACTTTTTTTATAGAAGGTGTGCTATTAGGGCTGTAAAGAAAGAGAGTATGCAGCCAAAAAAGATTTTCATTTGTTTGTTTTTTGAAAGCAGCAGGCTGCCACTGCATATCTCTGGAGAAAGACTGATGATGCAGAAGAGAAAGATAGCATTGCAGGAGAAAAGTCCTTGAGGCGCCCAGAGGAGATGGCACTTCCTGCTGTCAGAATGCCTTCCAAAAGGGAAGTTTGAATGATGCAATTCCCCCGCTCTAGAATTCCTCATGGCCTCCTAAATAAGCCCAACTCTGTAGCCTGGTATTTAAGCCCAGCTCCAGTCAAACTTTCCAGCTTTGTTATTATTCAGGAAGACTCCTGTGTGTATTCTATACAGAAGCTGACACAAGCTACTTACTGTCCCTTCATATCCTGTGTGAGTTCTCATCTGCAGGGCTTTGCTGGTGCCCTTTGCCCTCAGTTCTACCTGTTGAAAGACTACTCATGCTTCAGTGCTTTCCATAATGCCCCCAGTAAGAAATGATTCCTTTCTTCTCTGTCTCCTACAGCACTTTGCAATTCTTAAGGCTTGCATAAAAAAAAAATAGTCATTGGTATTTATATAGTCTTCCTAGCTTATAAAGGATATATGTATGTTCTCACTTACTCTGATAACACGGTTCTGTCTTACAACATGTTGAGTTTGACTATATGTCTTATCTCCCCTACTAAACGATCAGCTCTCTAAGGTTGGGGGCTACGTCTTAGTCCTCTTTGTATCTCATACATCTTCACACATTAGTCCTCTTTGTCTCTCAATGAATGTTGTAGAGGGATGCTATAACTCTGCATCTTCCTCTATATACAGATGTATCTCACTTAATATAGGAAACATGTTTCTGAAAAGTTAAGAAGGATTCTGAATTTATGTAAATGAATCCTTTATGGCATTTACCTCAGAGGCCATCCAGTTTTACAAAGGCCTTTCTCTCATCCACTGGGAATACTGAGCTCCCACCTCCTTATATAGCCAAGTGCTATGGCCTATATGTGTTCTACGGCAGAGTTATGTGCCCTAGCATGCAGAGAGCTATGTACAATATAACTGGACTTGCAGCATTAGCCAAGTTCTGTTGCATTAAGGGTTACAACACAGAGAGTGCATGTGGGAAACATAGGGGCACAAAATATTCATAGTTATCTATTATTTGTAATAAACAGTTCTTACACAGCACTTATCATATGCTAGTACTATTCTGAATGTTTTGCACATATTATTTTATTTTTCCTTCCCAAAACCCCATTAACAGGTACTATTCATATCCTCACATTACAGATGTGGAAACTAAGGCATATGTAATATCCTCACATTACAGATGTGGAAACTTGTCTGAGGTTACATAGGTAGTAAGTTGCTGGGCTGAGATTTGGAATCCTATACCCCATCTGTAGTCTGGTTCTTAACCACTATTCTATATTGCCTCACATGACATTATGCAATATTTTATACTTTTCTAAGCATTCTATATCACTTGTATCCTCATAACAAGTATATACGGTAAGCTGAGCAAAGACTATGTGGCCATTTTACAGGGGGATAAACTGAAGCTCAGTAAAGGAAAATGACTTGTTTTAAGTCATACTCTTGTTTGACCATAGGCTCCTTCATCTTCGTAGAGTAAGCCCTCCCTTACACAATACCATTCCATCTATTGTAAACAAACAAACAAACAACAAAAACAACAACAAATTCAGCCTCTCATACTTTAGGGTTGAGTCTTTTCTACCCTTCCTTTCGCTGACAGCAAATGAGTAGAGTTAACATGTGTAAAGCACCCAGCACAGTGCCCAGCAAATGGTAAGCACTCAGAAAATGACCTTACTTGCCTTTCTCAGCCTCAGCCCCCATACAGCTTTCTCTGCCCACCAGCAGATGAGGCTCTCCTCTCGCTCCCAGTTAAGCAGGATAGCCAGGTGGCTCTTGTTAACAATAAGAGATGAGATTACAGAGTGAAACTTAGACCAGTAAATGAGAAGGCTAGGTTACCGGGAATTAATGGGGAAACAACAGAAACAATAGCTCAGAAGCACGGTCAAATAGAGGTGATCAGTGTCAAAAATTTTCTGTCCAATGGAGCCCCAGACCAACATCAACAATGCAGCTGAGGGTTGTTGACTGACCCACAGCTTAGCTTGGCTGTGGTCCATGGAAACAGCAGGTGGGGTGGAGTGAAATCAGTCATGGAAGCAGTTGCCTAGAATTCTGAGACCATAACTTCCTAGAAGAATATAATAATGTTGCTCAGGACAACAGAGCCTCTATTGCTGGAGGTATATGACTAGGCATGACTGCTGGCAAGACATGCATCCTTTACTTAACAGAATAGATCCAACTTCTGTTTCGTAAATCCAACTTTTTAATTGCCTTCCTTTATAAACTTTCCTATTAGCTTCCTTCTCCTTATCCTGGGCAAAAAAAACATCAGAACATCAGACAGTGCAATCACATACAGGGAGATAGCAAGCTTGGTGAAATCTCTTATTTAAATGAAAAAGAAACCCATAACCATATGCTAAATTATCCACAATCCCTCTCAAATATCAATAGAAATGCTGTGCTCAAAATGCCAGAAAATATAACTGTTGAAAATAAAAATATGACATAATTCTGGCAACCTGGCAGTATCTGCCAATAACATAGTGGAAAGTGTTAGCAGCATGATTCTGCCTTTCACTAGTGTCAAACCACCTTAGCACGTTCAAATTGACATCCAAGGTAATTTTGTATACGTTTTGGGCACCTTTCCCATTGCTTGCCCTATTGGCATCTTTCCAGACAGACACCTGTTCCTGATTATACCTGTAGCATCTGTTGAGGATACTTGGGAAGAATTGCTAACAGTACCTAAGCTCTAAGGTGGAAGTCAATTTCATTTGGGGAGGAGAAAAGGTCCGGAGAGGGCTGTAACTGGGATGTCTGTCCATTGGGCTTCTCTTGCAGAGGCTGTGTATCCCACTGTAAGCTTTCATGTCATAGGTCATATAGTCTGAAACTTTCATCTCCCAGCCATTTCTAAGTCTCTTATGCCAACCCCTTCCCTAAAAGGCTCAGGTTCACAATTTCAATGATTCAGCCTAGATGGGCAATTCCAAAATGTCAGGTTTTCTTAGAGTTTTTGTTCCACTAACCTGCTTAAAAAACATTCCAAGATCAACTTCTGGTAGTCACAGATGACAGCACAGATGGAAAAATTAACACTCATGTGTAAAAGCACTTCCAGAACGCTGGTATGTAGTTTCTCTAAAGCTGCACCTGAGGGACTGCTACTACAAGATGGGAGACAATGGTAGACAGCAGAGGAGACCTTGTTCATCATTCATGGTAATCAGGCCACCACCGTAGCCAAGAAGGCACCTGTGTATTTGCTGTTGGTCAGGCCCCACTGTCACATCCCTCTCCCTGTTTCTAAAGCAACATCCCAGGAGTGACCAGGGTACTTGGGAATAAAGGAAAGGAGAAGACCAGGAATCTTGATACCACTGCTTTGCAAAAGTTGCCAACTCTTTTTCTAGGGGTCTCCTACAAAGACCAAATGAACAAAACAGGGTTTCCCCCGGGGGAAGAGAGACTATAAAATGATGACAGAAGATGAAAGGAAAAGCAGGAGCAACCAAAGACCACCCTCCCAGCATTTGGCATAAATAGGGGAAATAATACTTCTTCATCATTTGAGAATGTGATGGGAACATGTGAGGCCTGATTTCTCTTTCAAGATCTGTCACTAATTCACTGTGTGGCTCTGGGCAAGTAACTTTATGGAGTCTTCTTATCTACAAAATATGTAAAGTTTTAGCTTCCAAGTCTACCTGCCTATTTCAAAGCATGATGAGAGAATTGCATGTGATATACTTTGGGTTTCTTATAATGGTTGAAGCCACTGGAAATCAGAAAAACATGTTTTTTAAAAATCTTCTTAAAATCAATAAAGAACTACTAACAAGGTAGTTAAGTATTGTTAGGCAAAAATGAAGTGATAGTGAGAACCCAGAGAGATGAGTAAGCATAGATGTAGCTGCTTTTGCTGTAAGGGCATTTTTCCATGCCAGAAAATTTCAACTTTAATATTGAAAACCTTGTGGATCAAGAGGGACAGAAATCATAGCCCAGAGCCAATAGAAGGTAAGAAGTCTGTTAGGAAATTCTCCCCACAGAAAACTAGGGCTCCAAATGATTATACCTGCAGAATAAGGGTAAACCACATGTGAACCTCGGGGAGCTGCAGATTGCATTTATACTGTCTAGGAAAACTTAATTAGTAAACTTAAATTTGCCCCAGACTAGCAATGCCTCAGGATTCTCACTAAAGCAAATAAAAATTCTCTCTCTGAAGAAAGAACTTTATTCTGGGCTTCAAATCGCTACTACAAATAGTTTTTCAAATACAACAACTAGCATATGAAGATAACCAGACACACGAGGAAATAAGAGACCGTGACCAGGAGTCTAAAGAAAGAGCAAACAACAGAAACAGACCCTCAAATACTTCAGATGTTGGACATATCAGAGAGAGACTATAAAATGATGCTTACTGTGTTTGAAGAAATGGAGTGAGACTGTCCTACAGTTTTATATTATCCACGAGCAGGGTAAAAGTATGATTTTAAAACTATGACATCCTCTACTTACAGCTTTTAATTTTTTTTTTTTTTTTTTTTTTTTTTG
>NW_012102798.1:3456750-3478377 GCF_000951045.1 Mandrillus leucophaeus
GCTGGTCTCGAACTCCTGGGCTCAAGAGATCCTCCCTCCTCAACCTCCCAAATGTGTTGGGATTACAGGCGTGAGCCACCACACCTGGCCTTCAGCTTTTAACTCTTGAATGTTTACTAATCTCTGCTGTCTGGCTGTCCTGTGAGTGAAGTATGGAGTGATCATGTGGCTGCTCACCTCAGCCCCCAAAGGAAGCATGACTGATTCAAAAGAAATCAGAACATGGGGAGAAAGGGACATAAAACAGATGCAGCCTTGCCTTTATAGTTTAATTTGCTAAGACCTGGGAAGTGAGAAGATGAAAGTGTAGATGTAAGCACAGGCAGGGGCATGGGCAGGGCTTGGGCAAAGGCAAAGGCAGGGCAAAATAAAAGACAGACATCACAAATTTGTTTTTTGAACACTTGGCCATTCAATGAATTCACTTTTGGAGAATTGGATTTCGGTCAGTTAGTCTAGAGTCATTTGATATGTGGTTTCCCCGTGTGGATTTCCCCTGTCTCTTGTCCCAGGAACTTGGAGCACAGCACAAGAAAAGTAGGATGGCTAGCAGGGCTGGCCTTGAGGGTGTGCAACATAGCCTGTGCCATGGTATAGGGCCCCAAATCTGAAGAGCCCTATGCTTGGTTTAATGCTCTACTCTCACTGTCTCGAAATTAACTATTTTAGCAAGAGGCCTCACATTTCTGTTTTTCACTGGGCTCTGAAAATGACACAGCTTGTCCTGAGGGCTGCAGTGGTGAGTGGGTGGGCAGCAGCAGATGGTGTGGATAAGACCAATGGTCATTCACTGAGTTTTGCCAACCTAATGGCTCATGAAGGCTCCAAGTCTAAGGCTAAATGAATGTCCAGGGACACCATATGCAGCCCATGAGTGGAAGTAGCAATGGAGGTACAGGGTGTCAATCAAGAACTATTTGAAGGTGCCACACATCTGTCCAGCGCTTACTATATACCAGGCACTGGGTTAATCCCTGTGCATATATTGTCTAATTAATTTCTTATTATGAGCAGGGCACTGTGGGAAAAACACAAAAACACTTTAAAAGTCCTCTTTTGGGGAGAAGCTTACTGTCTAGACGGAGACATCTATTTGTTGAATAGAGACACCTATGTATATGCAGTAATAAAGAAATACATATGCAGTAATAAAGACACACACATATATAAAACAGTATATATGCGCAGTAATAAAACAACAGAAAAGGCAGTGTGTGTTTAAGTGCCAAATGCGTGACGGATCTGAATAGTAACA
The DNA here is from genome assembly GCF_000951045.1 of Mandrillus leucophaeus. Taxonomy (NCBI): domain Eukaryota; kingdom Metazoa; phylum Chordata; class Mammalia; order Primates; family Cercopithecidae; genus Mandrillus; species Mandrillus leucophaeus. The sequence continues at coordinate 3,458,006 of NW_012102798.1, forward strand.
CAATCTCAATTCAGAGAATGAAATTCCACTGAGTTGGGGTGGTCCAATAAAGTTTATTGAAGAAACTGAGGCTTAAGACAGGTCTTGAAGGAAAGGCAAGTCCTGGATACATGGGCAATGGTATCAAGAAGTCCAAGCAAGGAGAATGGTATGGAAGAGAGGTGGGAAGTACAAACACCTGCAGTGTAACAGGGAGTGGAGGTAGGATGAGGTTGAACCATCTTGCTGAAGTAGAAGGCATAGGGGGTAGAGTGAGGGAGGCAGCTAGTTTCTGAAAAGAGGAGTCTGTGGAAGGCCTCAAATGCCATGATTTGCACTTGATCTACAGATGCTGGGGAAAAGAAGCAAAGCTTTTGGGCAGAGGGGTGGCACAATGAAGGAGTGTTTGGGGAAGCTAAACCTGATGGCAAAGACAGGTGGTACCAAGTGAGGCAATCTCTGTCCTGGGAGAGTTCAGACTGTCTCTAAAGGAATATGGACAAATTGTGCCCCAAACACTCCCCCAGGACTGTCCCTGAGGACTGCCAAGAGGGCAAAGTGAGAGCAATTTTGCATCCCAAGCCCTCTCTTCTCCTCATCCCTTCCTAGCAAGGGCCTGTCTGGACCCCAGCTTTTGCCTCAGTGCCTACGCAAACACTAATAAGTGCCAAAGTGTTGCCATAGAAACCGTTGCTTCATTTCTCTCAGAGAATGCTCTGCAGCCGCAAGGCTTCCTGCTTTGGGAAGCTTTTAGCAAATATTTGAAGAAAGTGGCAAATGCGTCAGCCAGGAGTGTATGTGTTGAATTGGCTGCTGTGATGGGGGCTGGAAGAAAGGAGCTATATCGTGATACAGGGTCCACTGAGGAACTGACTCAGCTCTGGGAGGCCACTGGAAAACAATTACCTTCTAAAGCCACAGTGCCTTTAGTTAACAGGCTGGGTTCCTAACAATGCTTTACCCCATTTCACTACCACTGGATTATACCCTAGCGCCTGATAGTTTCAATCTCAACTACCCCCACCCAGGAAACTGCCAGTGTCACTTTGAACTTCCCTGTGGTACAGCTCGTAATAATGGGCTAAAGACTGGCAGAATCAAGTGGAACACAAGAGGACTGAGAGTTGCAGAGGAAAACCCATAATGATAATAACTAGAAATAAATCTTAGTTTGTTCTGTGAAGGGTACTATACTAAGCACTTTATGGGGGTTTCATCATTTAATTCTGACAGTATCCTGCACAGTTGGTCCTTTGAGCCTCAAGAGGCCAAGTGATTTACCTAGACACTCACAGGGAATAGGTGGTCGAGCTAGGAGTGTGAACCATGATTTGTTATACATTCTTAACCACTCTGTCATACTGCTTTTCTTTTTCCTTTTTTAAATAATGGTTTTATTGGGAAATATAGTATGCATTGAAAAGTGTATAAAATATATCTATATTTTCTTAAAGTTATGTTTGTCTGTTTCTAGTAATTGATCCATTATGATGATAATAATGATTAAAATAGTTAATATTTACTGGGCACTTAGTTTTTGCCAAGAGTGCTAAATGCTTTACCTACATTCTGTATAATCTAATTGTCACAACAACCCAATGAATCAGGGGCTTTTACTAGTATCTCTAATTTAGAGAAGGGGAAATTGAGGCTTGGTGAGATTAAGTAACTCATCCGGTGGAACTTGGCTAAGCCAGAACACGAACCCAGGTCTCTCCGATTCCAAGGCCATACTTGCAGTTGCTGAGTGGCAGTCTCTCTGGAACTAGGTTGAGTCTTCTAGTTCGGGGAAACCTCCACCTTCTACTTCTCTGATGGTGTCTTGGAGACATTTTTTTCTTTCTTTCCTTTTTTTTTTGCTACATCTACTTTTCCCAGAGTGGTTAAAATACTCCAGGGCCTCAGCCCTTCTCTAACATGCAGGAAATCCCCTGGTTTCTCAGGGTTGGCAGGCTTGCTTTAGTCAAGACCCTAGGAATTATGTGCCTCACAGGACCCCTTCTGAGCTTGGGCCTCTGCTTGTGGGAGATTCCTTCACCTATGTGCTCACACCTTGCCTTGCCTTCCCCGTTTGGATTCCAGCCTAGAGCAGGGCTGGGAATACTGAAACTCCTCCAATCATTCATGAGGCTGCATCTGTGTGGGCTGCAATCTAGTCTGATTCTCCAAGTAAAAAATCATTTCTGCCCTAGTTCTTTCACTGTCCTTTGTCTACATGGTCTATTAAAGCATTAGCCTGGTCTGCTGAGCTTAGAGTAACTCCAGCGCTCTTTCTAGTCCATCACCGAGAAACCTCACCTGGAGGCAGACTTCTTCTGGTCTTTAGTGAGAGTGACAGGTGGTGGAGGGTGGATGAATGGATGCTATTCTCTGCCCAAATAAGAGGCTAAAGTCAAATGGCAGATGCAGGTACAGCTAGGTCAGATAGAAAACTGACTAGCTGATGGCATTCGTTTTATGACATGATAATTCCTCTCATTTAATAGCATCAGGGACCTCACAAATGAGGAGACTGTAAATCAGCAAGTGACATCGAGCACATGAATGAAACAGTTTCACCAAAAGCCTCTTGTCAATCAAATTTGGCTAACACTGGACAAAAAGGCAGAAAGTAAAACTGGCTTTCAAAGTAATAGCTGCTTTGTGAGCAAGGGAAGGGTGGCAGGTTTAAGTTGCCCTTCATACCTCTGAATTGTATTGATCAATTTTCAAATGTCATCCAAGAAAACACAAGTGTAAATGAGGGTGACAGCAGCAGAAGAGGAAAAAACTCTACTAAAATGTTATGGCTTAAGTTGGGTCTAAGTCTGCCACGCTATTGCCTAGCAGGGTGACCTTGGAAAGCAAGTCATAGAACTTTTGATCAGGAAATGATGATCAAGTTTATCTTGTCCAATCCTCTTTTGATGCTTGAATATATTTAATACCACTAGCCTCTGATGATGTCCTGAGAGTGGAAGGAAACTCACTGCCCATCAAAGAACTCCCTCCAATTCTTAATGAGCTCTTATTTTTATCTATTTTGCTATTTAAAAGCTCTTATATTGTGCTTTACATGTGTCAGATACTGATCTAAGCAAATTATAAATATTAAAGAGTTAATCTTCATAACAATCCTATGATGTAGATACTATTATTATCCTCATGTCACAGGTAAGAAAACTAAGTGTCAGAGAGGCTAAAATACTTGCCCAAGGTCAGCAGAGCTAGTAAACGACAGAGTCAGAATTCTAACCTGGCCTATGTGGCTTCTGACACTATGCATTTAACCACCACACTGTGGAAAGCTCTTTTACTGGGCAAAACCCATCTACCTCCTTATAAACTGCACCCATTGACCTTAGTACCTACTCTTCCTGGAGTCCCATACACCTCATTAAACTTAACCTCAGAAAGGATTTTGTCATGCTTGACTGCTGTAAGAAGGGTGGGGATGGTATCCCAGTCCAGGTGAGCAGAGGATGGCAGGGCACTTACTGTCAAAGTACCAGGTTCACAAAAGGAAAGGAACTTCTCCAAAGGAACAGGGTGATCATAGAATTTGAATGTGAATCTATGTGTTGGGACTTCACGTTCAATGCCCTTTGTGCTATAGTCCCTGATACTAACCTCATCCTTGCTTCCTGCCCCCAACACATAATACATTGTTGTTGATAATCATTGTAGCTACCATTAAATGAGTGTTTATTTACTCTTTGCCTGATGCTTTGCATACATTATTTCACTTAACCCTCAGAATCACCCCTACCCTGTGAGTTTGGGACTACTATCATCTTCATTTCACATATGTAGAAGTTGAAGCATAGGGAGGTCAAATAATTTGTCAACAGCCAAACAGCCAGTAAATCACAGAACTGGATTTGAACTCACATCTTTTGGTCACTAAAGCCTGGGATTGTAATCACTATGTTGTAAGCCTCTCCATAATATTCACAAGAAACCTGGGGCACCTTATGAGCCCCTTCTTGAAAGGGAAATTATTAGTGTTAAAGGTCTATGAATACCTATAGATACCCTGTTCCTGATATAATCAGGTTTTTAAAAAATATTGAAAACGAAGAGTTCAAGAGACAAAAGAAGATAGTTTGCCTCATAACTGAGGTGATGAGACATGAAGCTATAATTGATAATACATGGTTCTTGGGGAGAGATTCATGCATGCTTTAATTTTACAACAAACTTTTCATCAGCACGTACTATGTACCAGGCACTATACTAGGAATACAGTAGGGCTTCACTGTCTGCTACTTGATGGGCTCGATTTAGTTTCTTGCCAGGGTTATGCTGAGTCTCTATAATTAAGTGGAAGACAATATTCATGCTATTTCTGCCCAGAACTGAAACGCTTGCTTTTCTTTGAGTGGTAAAAGCCACAATACCAAGGAGAGACCACTTTTTGAATGAACAACGGATGTGAGAAGATTAAAAGAGCCATTCACACCAACCCAAACAAGTCCGGAAAGGAAATCCTCTCAATTTCAAAATATTTGTAGGGAGTCAGTAAGCTTTAAAAAATAGTCACCACAACATGAGAGAGGGTTGATGGCCTTCACATATAAAGAGCTTATACATTTGTTAAGAAAAATACTAAGACTTGGCTGGGTGCAGTGGCTCATAATTGTAATCCCAGTACTTTGGGAGGCTGAGGTGAGCAGATCACTTGAGGTCAGGAGTTTGAGATCAGCTTGGCCAACATGGTGAAACCCCATCTCTATGAAAAATACAAAAGCTAGCTGGGCACGGTGGTGCATGCCTGTAATCCCAACTACTTGGGAGGCTGGGACAGGAGAATCACTTGAACCTGGGAGGCAGAGGTTGCAATGAGGAGAGATCATGCCACTGCACTCCAGCCTGGGTGGACAGAGTGAGACTCTGTCTTGAAAACAAACAAACAAACAAAACCTAAGACTCTAATGGTTAAATGGGCAAAAGATTCAAACAATTTCTAAAGGAGGAATTATAAATGGCTAATGAGTATGTAAAAACCATTCAACTTTACCTAGTAATAAAACACATAAAATGAATCAACAGTCAGATATAAATTCTACCCATTAAATAAGAGGTTTTTAAATTAGAGGACTAAATGATGGCAAGGAGTCTCGAATGGGCACTCTCATGCATGGTTTCTACAAATTGGACAAGATTTCTGTAAAGAAATTGGTAATAAGCTAATATGGTTTGGCTCTGTGTGCCCACCCAAATCTCACCTTGAATTGTAATAATCTCCACACATCAAGGGCAGGACCAGGTGGAGATAATTGAATCATGGGGGGCAGTTTCCCCCATGCTGTTCTCGTGAGAGTGAGTTCTCACAAGATCTGATAGTTCTATAAGGGGGTTCCCCCTTAGCCCGACTCTTATCTCTCTCCTGCTGCACTGTGAAGAGGTGCCTTCCACCACGATTGTAAGTTTCTTGAGGCCTTCCCAGCCACTTGGAACTGTGAGTCAATTAAACGTCTTTTTTTTTAAAAAAATAAATTACCCAGTCTCGGATATTTCTTCATAGCAGCATGGGAATGGACTAATACAAAGCATAAAAAGCCTACACACATTTAGACCATTTCTCACATAATGATGTGCTTTGGGCTTGTGTGAGGAAACAGCTGTGGTTGGGGCCACAAGCCTATCTACCTACTTAATAGACTCAGCATGCTATTTTGGACAGCTGAGCTTAGCCTCATGTAATTCTTAGTGTCTGAATTGGACTGTGGTCTGTGTTCAGCAAGCCCTCTGCAGTACATGTTGAGGAAATGGCTGCCTAGAGATTGATGAATTGATGGATTTGGCAATACACTGGGAGCCCAAGGTCCACATTTTACATTATAGGGAAAACAAGAATGGGCTTTGGCATCAGGCTCTTCCATTGACTGGCCATTTAGCTTGTTTAGCTTTATGAAAGTTATTTACCTCTCTGTTTCAGTCTCCTGACCTGTAAATTGGGGCTAGTGTTATCCATCTCTCAAGATGATCTTAGACTTTGGAGTAAGGCTTTGCCAATTCTAAACAGGCTAATCTTGAGAAGCCTACTTAAACTTTCTCTCCAAACTTCAATTTTCTCATCTATTTAATACTTCCCTCAAGGGCTGAAGCAAAGATGGAATGACATACAGTATGTAGAGAACTTAACATGGTGCCAACACAGAGTTAAGAATAATAAATGAGAGGGGCTAAAACATAATATCTTGTAGTTGCACAGCACTTAAAATTCTATTTTTTAAGAATTTTATTTCTATTCTCTTTCTCTCTCTAGGAAAGTCTGGAAACATCCAGCTAATAATGTTTCACAGCCGTGACCACAGCCTCTGCCTGCTGGCACACCACACCACTTCCACCCTCCTCTCATGCCAGGCACCATTCAGTCCCCAGCATGGCGTCAGCTACCCACAGTAAAGAACAACAGGTGGCTTGGAAAAATCCAGCCAAATGCTTACAACTCCCTCTGGGCATTGCAATGGCTATTTAACGGTGAACAAACTGAGGCTTAGAGATTTGGGTAAGTCCCCACAGAGTGCAGAAGTTGAAACAAGAGGCAGAATCCTTGACTTTTGTTGACCACAAGTACATACATTATCACAGCACTGTTTGTGTTTCAGGATGCTTTTCTGACATCTTAGTTGAGCCTCACAGCAAAGCAATGAGGTTGGCAGGGCAGATATTACCCATGTCTTTTTCTTTCTTTCTTTTTTTTTTTTTTTTTTGAGACAGTGTCTCACTCTGTCACCCAGGCTGGAGTACAGTGGTGCAATCTCGGCTCACTGCAGCCTTGACTTCCTGGATTCCAGCGATCCTTCCACCTCAGTCCCCGAAGTAGCTGGGACAACAGGTGGACACCACTATGCCTAGTTAATTTTTGTATTTTTGGTAGAGATGGGGTTTCACCATGTAGCCCAGGCTGGTCTTGAACTCCTGAGCTCAAGCCGTCTGCCCAATTTAGCCTCCCAAAGTGCTGGGATTACAGGCATGAGTCACTGCGCCCAGCCACCATTTCTATTAAAAGATGAGGAAGTAAGGCCCAGAGAAAAGTGAACTTGCCTAAGGTCATATAGTTATCAGCAGAGGTGAAATTAGAACTTACGTCTCTTCTCTGTTAGTCTGGAGGTCATTCCTCTACATTATAAGTCCTAACACATCTGTCAAGGTCAGTTTCAAGGGGGTGCGGCACCTCAGACAGGATGCAGATGTTCTCATGGAGAAAAGACCAGAGAACTGGTGACAGCAAGCCCATTCTTTGGCCCTTTGTAATATACTGGTCTGGACCTGGGGAATTACTGAAGGACTGAAACAGAAGCACCACTGTGTAATAAAGAGGTTGTCTAAAAAACCAGCCAAATAAGCTTATGTAAAAGCTGTCAGAAGGGGAGGAGTGAAGAATGACAATGTGGTCATTGAAGCATTTGGCCATAGTCTTGCTTATGGAAGGTGACCTCCATTTGCTCTCAGGATCGACTTTTGAAAAATCTCCTCTGGGATTTTTCCTTTTCAGTTTCTCTGTCTCTCTATCTCTCACTGTTTTTTTTTTCCCCTCTCACTTTCCCTGACCCCCACCCGCTCTGAGGGAGCTTCTCTCCCTTTGGACATAGTTTAGCCCTTCAAGTAGGTTACTGTGACTATCACCCAGAAAATAAGCCATCCTTCAATTTCACTCTCTAGCTGCCATCCTCATGGAAAACAAAATGCAGAAATAAAATAAAGAAGAAGAAATGTATGGTAGAATTGTGCACACACACTTGTGTGTTTGTGTGTATGGCAGGGAGAGGGGAGATAAGAATTTGAAACTGAAACAGAGAGTGCCCAGTTTTGCTGGGGTGATGGCACAGGAATGACCTAAGGGATGAGACAGTGGGATTCTTTTTTTAAAAGTATATGAGATAATGCTCCTCTCACATAATTGCAAAATAGTAATAATAAAAACAACACGGGCCCACCCAAGCCATCACACCAAGCTGTCTCCATCCTAGCAACCAAAGCTGCTTCCCAACCACTGCCCCAACCATACTGCTGTTTTGGGATTTCTAACTGAGTGTGGGCTGGAGTAAGTGAGGGGTTTTAACAGACTCCTTAAAAGCAATTAACCAAATAGGAATCACTTAAGCGCAATTGGCTAATTTGGTGTTGGGGAATCATCTTAAAAAGCGTGTGTGGCAGACACCCCAGCCTTTCCTGTAACTATATAGCTGGCTAGCTTAGCAAAGGGAGCTGCATTCCCAAATACTGAGAAGTCTTATCAAGGGGGTCCACCTGAGTTCTTACTTTGTCAGCTCGGATGTCTACCAAAATTAAAAACAAGTTAGGGCAAGTTCCATTTCATTGAGTCAGCAGTGACAGCAAGGTGAGTGCAGTCAATGTGGGATCTTGCAGATCTGTACAGTGCCTGTGAGGCAAAGGGTACCTGACCTTGACATTTAGGCTTGTGCATTATGAATACCTGCGTGTGTGTTTGGATCTGTAGGGATAGATGAGGAAGGAGAGGAGGGGGCACAGCACATTTGGAAATGCATGCTTCTCACAGACATGAGTGCTTGGACAAATAACACCTCTCACAGAAGAAGGTGATGGGTGGGAAGATTTGGTTTGTCACAGCTGTTTGTGACACAGATGTCTAGAGGGCTATGGCCATAAAGAATCTGTGTGTTGCCCCTGTGTGTACAGAGAGAGGGAGGGTGTAAATGTGTGAGCTTACCAAGCTCTCTTTCACTCTATAGATTTGGGATGTTTCAGGGCCAGCATATCTAAATCTGCTGATAATAAATCAAGTGGAACTGTGTATGTATATCATGTCTCAAATCTTCTGTGTGAGTCATTCACTGACGTGTACGCCCAAGTGTACCTTCCTGTGGGTTTGTAATGAGGGGAAAGAAGACAAGTACATAAGCATGGGGGACAAACTGACAATGAGCCTATGAAGAGCCCTTTAAGAAGAGGACAAGGAGAAAGATCTGACTCACTAAGACCCTACCTCATTAGGGCTTGAGTTACCCGGGAGCTGACCCAAACTACCTCATTTCCTTGACAATTGAGCCAATCTTCCTCCCTTCTCCCTTCACTTCAGTAATCAGGAGAAAGGGAAATGGAGCAAAATTGCCTCCATCAGATTAAATTTACATGTCTTCCATGCCTCTTTCTTTTCCAATAAGTGTCTGCAAGTGCCTGCCTTGTCTGTGCTCAGCATTGGGCAGTTTTCATTTTGTTTTTCACTATCTTTATTTGACCTACACAAGTACCTTGTTCAAAGGGCATCCTGGGAAGAAGAATGGTTAAATGTAATATTGTGAGCTACCCAAATCTCAATTTCTGACTGTCCCTACAAATATCAGGAACAGTAGCTACAAGTAGAGCAATATGTGAATTATCTTACACCCAGAGGTCTGGTGCCCTAAAGAATAAGGCTTGGCTGAAAACCAGAGTTTTCCCATACTGTTCCTTTAAAAAAAAAAAAAAAAAAAAAACTAGTTACACAAATGCAACGAAGATTTAATGGTCTTCAAGAGCATTGAGCTAAATGTTTACAAGCTTGGGAAAGTTTCTGAATGAAAGCTGCCAACATGGTGGCCGAAAAGTAATGTATTATTCCTTACTTTCTAGAACGAGCAATTATAAGAAATGCAATGTAGAGCCTCTTAACCGTTTTTGTACTATGCCCCCTGATGAAGCCAGTAAATCCCTCTCAAAACAATGTCTTTAAATGTATAAAATTAAATATATAAGATTACTAAGGAAATGAACAATATTGAAATGACTTTTTAAAGATTTGTGATATAGTCATTTATGTGCTTCATTAGCATATTAAACAAGTTACAGTAGTCGGTCTCATAACTACTGTAATTTTGAAAGAGTGATGCACACAAATGATATTTCAAGACATCAGTCATGGCTGTAATGTTACAGGAAAATGTGATTTCTATTGTTGATAAAGTCACAACTATTGCTAATACTGTTGTTTGTTGCCTACACTGGTAATTGAGGGAAAAGCTAAATTTCAGTTAGATATTAGTAAAAATACAAATCTCAGTTCATAGACCCACAGAATTCCATCTGTGGGTCCCTAAACGGTTAAGTTCTCTTGCACTTGAGAGGAAGAGAGGGCAAAAGTTGAAAATGAGGTTGCAATAGTAACCCCTAAATAAGACAATGTTCTGTCCACTGCTGAAAAGTGAAAGTAGGCTGAAAAAGATGAAGACATTTACTGTATTGGAGACAAAAAGAAACAACAAGTACACAATCAAACAAATAACAACAAAGGAAAAGCTGCTCCCACCTCTGATTTTGTTCACCAAATGCCTGGAAATCAGAACTGATTTAACCATAGATATTTAGTAACTACAGTCACTAAGCATGATGGGCCAGCAAACCAGAAAGGGTTAAAATGTATGTTGTCTCTCTTTCCTGCTCAAAGAAGCCCTTCATTTGTTGCCTTTTCTCTACAGGAGGATGTCTAATCTTTTAGGGATGGTTTCCAGGGATTCCCAGTACCTCCTTCCTATACAAAGCCTTCTCTGACCCTCTCTAGCTCATCACCCCTTGCTCAAGACTTGCCTAGCTCTCTCTACCTACTTCCAATCTAGTCCTCACTTACTGTATTCTAGTTCCTTGTTCCACATATCTATTTCTTTCACTAGACTGTGACCTCCCCAAAGATAGGAGCTATGCGAGACAAATGTCTTGCAGCAGGTAATCAATTTGTATGTGTTGCATGTGTATGCTAATGAGTGAAATGTCTTGTTTCCACTAAATCAGTCATTTCAAACAACTGGCTTTGACCGCATCACTAGTTCATGCTGCAATTTGGTTGGGACAAGGGTAAAGGTGGGTTCTGTGGAGTTAGTTGTTCGCCAGTTGCCAAATTCTAAGACAGTGACTAGTACAGCTGACTACAAACTGGCTTGTAATGTAGCTTAAACTTTCACAGTGAGAATTAACATCATTCAAATGTATTAACACTAAGCTAAATGCAGCATTTGTATCACTGTTAGGTACATTTAAAACCTAATGAAAGAAGTGGAAAATAACCAGGAAGTATTTCATGATGTCTTGAGGCAGGTCTACCTGAACTTCAAAAACAATCAGGAAACAAGCAGATGAAGCTGAGAATTTTTTTCTTTATCTCAGTCTAGCAAGAGTCCAGCCATCCTTCCATCTAGCTCCATCCATCCATCCATCCATCCATTCGTCATCCATCCAACATCCCTTCAACTATCCATTTATTCATCCATGATCCATACATTCAACATCCCTTCATCCATCTACCCACCCATCTATTTGGCCAACATAAATAGAGAATTTTAATCTTCTTGGAATCTTAAAGCCAAATAAACTCCACAATTAATGTAGTCCCTCAAAGGGAGTGTCATGTGAAAATTCTGGTGGCAAATATGGAAATTGGATCTTTAACAATTGTTGAGTTAAACTAAGCAGCCCTTCTCTTAAGCTTCCTAGATCTTTTCAGTCCTGTCCTTCCTTCTCACTACACATTCCCAATAATTCTCAAAAATCAACTCTACCACTCTTCTACACAAAAATTTCTCATCAGTGAACACGGGTAAGAAAACTCAGAGATGAACCATGTTGCCTAGAAATATTTTTTAAAAAAGAAAAATATATGTTATGAATGCATAAAATATATGTAGATACTCATATATTTTACCATTTACTCCCATAAAACTACACAAATCTATTATAAAAAGTTAACATTTATCAAAACTTATGCACACACGAACCATACATGGCACCATTCACAGTTGAGAGAAATGTAAGCAGATGTAATGATGCAGTATTAAATCATGACTGCATAAAATTAATTGTAGTACACACTGTACTGCTGTAATATTTTGTAGCCAACTTCCTGCTGTTCTTGTAGTGAGCTCAAGTATTATGAGTGTTCTTTAAAATGCCATGTGATGCTAATCATCTTCAAGTAAGTAGATCCTCTCTCCAGTTAATTGTGGATCACAGTAAAAAGCGATCCTTGTGGTTCTTTCGTGTTTTTCATCGCATATAGTGCAATGCTGTAAACCTTGAATAACACCAGGAGATCCGCATGAAGTGCCATTAGTCATGCTGGACGTGCTCCCAAGAAGCAGAGAAAAGTCAAGATACTACAACAAAAAGTTGATTGCTTGATATGTACTGTAGATTGAGGTCTGCAGCTGCAGTTGCCCACTATTTCAGACAGACGATTCATCTTTTAAACAGATGATGCAAACTTACGGTATTGATAAATGCAGTACGGTACCATAAATGTATTTTCTCTTCCTCATGACTTTCTTGATAATATTTTATTTTTCCTGGCATACTTTATTGTACTTTATTGTGAGAATACAGTATATAATGCATATAACACACAAAATACATGTTAATTGACTGTTTATGTTCTCACTAAGACTTCTGGTCAATGGCAGGCTATTAGTAGTTAAGTTTTGGGGGACTGAAAAGTTACATGCTGATTTTTACTGTGTGGGGGCTTGGCAACCCTAACTCCCACATGGTTCCAGGGTCAACTGAAATTGCATCTTCGTCTGTTCTATTGTAGCATTTCATACTTACATTCCTTGCAACATATATGATGCTGTAGAGTTTTATCATTGCCTATAGGCTTCTCTTTGCTGATTGTGATCTGCTCAAAGGTAGAGGCCGTCATTTATTTGTTTCTTTATTATTTTATTTATTTTTGAGACAGGGTCTTGTTCTGTCACCAGACCGGAGTGCGGTGGCATGACCACAGCTCACTGTAGCCTACACCTCCCGGGCTCAAGCAGTCCTCTTGCCTCAGCCTCTCAAATAGCTGGGATTACAGGAGTGCACCACTGTGGCACAGCTAATTTTAAAAAAATTGTAGAGACAGGGTCTCCCTATGTTTTCCAGGCTGGTCTTGAACTTGTGGCCTGAAGCAATCCTCTGGCCTCAGCCTCCCAAAGTGCTTGAATTATAGGCATGAGTCACTGTGCCCAGCTGAGACTGTTTTAGAGGCAACATAGTGAAATTCCTGGTTTCAACAGAGAGCCTCACTTTCCTCATCTGTATATTGGAGATAATAACAGTAGCTTCCCCACAGGTGGTTGTGAAAATTAAATAATGTTTGCAAAGTACTTGGAACATGGCAAGTGCTTACTAAGTGTTTGCTCCTATTATTACTTTTTATTTAACTTATCAACCCAACTTTTATTAACAGATGTATCTAGCTGACTTCCATATTGGTTTAGTTCTACCACAGAACAGGCTTCAATTTTTAATTGCTTTTTTTTGTTAAATTATTATTTTCCCCTTATACTAAAATTTCAACTTGTATGTCTAACAAATTCTTTTTTCATTGTGGTAAAATATACATAAAATAAATTTACCATTTTAACCATTTTTACTTGTACAAATCTGTGGCAATAAATACACTCACATTTAAAAAAAATTAATTTCAATACGTTTTTGGGGAACAGGTGGTTTTTGTTTACCTGAATAAGTTCTTTAATGGTTATTTCTGATATTTTCATGTACCCATCACCCGAGCAGTGTATACTCTACCCAGCGACTAGTCTTTTATCCCTCACCCACCTCCCACCCTTTCTCCCAAGTCCCCAAAGTCAAATGTATCTTAAGCCTTTGTGTCCTCATAGCTTAGCTCTCACATATGTGTAAGAACATATGATGTTTGGTTTTCCATTTCTGAGTTACTTCACTTAGAATAATAGTCTCCAGTTCCATCCAGGTTGCTGTGAATGCCATTATTTCATTCCTTTTTATGGCTGAGTAGTATTCCATGGTGTGTGTGTGTGTGTGTGTGTGTGTGTGTGTGTATCACATTTTCTTTACCCACTCATTGATTGATGGGCATTTGGGCTGGTTCCATATATATGCAATTGCAAATTGTGCTGCTATAAACATGTGTGAAAGTATCTTTTTCATATAATGACTTCTTTTCCTCTGAATAGATACCTAGTAGTGGGATTGCTGGATCAAATGGTAGATGTACTTTTACTTCTTTAAGGAATCTCCACACTGTTTTCCATAGTGGTTGTACTAGTTTACATTCCTACCAACAGTGTAAAAAGTGTTCCCTTTTCACTGCATCCACATCAGCATCTATTATTTTTTGATTTTTTATTATGGCCATTGTTGCAGGAATGAGGTGGCATTGCATTGTGGTTTTGATTTGCATTTCCCTGATAATTAGTGATGGTGAGCATTTTTCCATATGCTTGTTGGTCATTTGTATATTCTTTTGAGAATTTTCTATTCATGCCCTTAGCCCACTTTTTGATGGGATTGTTTGTTTTTTTTCTTGCCGATTTGTTTGAGTTCTTTGCAGATTCAGGATATTAGTCCTTTGTCAGATATATAGATTGTGAAGATTTTCTCCCACTCTGTGGGTTGTCTGTTAATTCTGCTGATTATTTATTTTGCTGTGCTGAAGCTCTTTAGTTCAGTCCCATATATTTATCTTTGTTTTTGTTGCATTTGCTTTTGGGTTCTTGGTCATGAAGTCTTTGCCTAAGCCAATGTCTAGAAGGGTTTTTTTTCTTTTAAATGTAATCTTCTAGAATCTTCATGGTTTCAGGTCTTAGATTTAAGTCTTTGATCCATCTTGAGTTAATTTTTGTACAAGGCGTGAGATGAGAATCCAGTTTCATTCTTCCACATGTGGCTTGCCAATTATCCCAGCACCATTTTTCTTTTACATAGAGTGTCCTTTCCCCACTTTATGGTTTTGTTTGCTTTGTCAAAGATAAGTTGGCTCTAAGTATTTGGCTTTATTTCTGGGTTCTCTATTCTGTTTCATTCACCTATGTGCCTATTTTTATACCACTACGATGCTGTTTTGATGACTATGGCTGTGTAGTATAGTTTGAAGTCAGGTAATGTGATGCCTCCATATTTGTTCTTTTTTGTTAGTCTTGCTTTGGCTATGTGGGCTCTTTTTTGCTTCCATATTAATTTTAGGATTTTTTTTTCTAGTTCTGTGAAGAATGATGGTGGTATTTTGATGGTAATTGCATTGAATTTGTAGACTGCTTTTGGCAGTATGGTCATTTTCACAATATTGACTCTACCTATCCATGAGCATGAGAAGTGTTTCCATTTGTTTGTGTTGCCCATGATTTCTTTCAGCAGTGTTTTGTAGTTTTCCTTGTAGAGGTCTTTCACTTCCTTGGTTAGGTATATTCCTAAATATTTTATTTATTTTTACAGCTATTGGGAAGGGGGTTGAGTTCTTTATTTGATTTCAGCTTGGTCACTGTTGGTGTATAGCAGAGATACTGATTTGTGTACACTAATTTTGTATTCTAAAGCTTTGCTGAACTCATTTCCCAGTTCTAAGAGCTTTTTGGAAGAGTCTTCAGAGTTTTCTAGGTATATGATCATATCATCAGCAAATAGGGACAGCCTGACTTCCTCTTTACCGATTCGGATGCCCTTTATTTCTTTCTCTTGTCTGATTGCTCTGGCTAGGACTTCCAGTACTATGTTGAATAGAAGTGGTGAAAGTGGGCAGCCTTATCTTGTTCCAGTTCTCAGGGGGAATGTTTCAACTTTTCCCCAATCTGTATAATATTGGCTATGTGTTTGTTGTAAATGGCTTTTATTACCTTAAGGTATGTCCCTTCTATGCCAATTTGCTGAGGGTTTTAATCATAAAGGAATGCTGGATTTTGTCAAATGCTTTTTCTGTGTCTATTGAGATGATCATGTGATTTTTTGTTTTAAATTCTGTTTATGTGGTGTATCACATTTATTGAGTTACATATATTAAACTATCTGTGCATCCCTCATATGAAACTCACTTGATTATGGTGGATTATCTTTGTGATATGCTGTTGGATTTGGTTTGCTAGTATTTTGTTGAGGACTTTTGCAACTATGTCCTACTTTGGGGATATTGGTCTGTAGTTTTCTTTTTTTGTTATGTCCTTTCCTGGTTTTGGTATTAAGGTATTAGGCTGGCTTTATAGAATGATTTAGGGATGATTCCCTCTTTTTCTATCTTGTGGAATAGTATCAATAGGATTGGTACCAATTCTTCTTTGAATGTCTGATAGAATTCAGCTGTGAATCCTTTGGGTCCTGGACTTTTTTGTTTGGCGATTTTTAAATTACCATTTGAATCTCACTGCTTCCTATTGGTCTGTTTGGAGATTTTGTATCTTCCTGGTTTAATCTAGGAGGGTTGGATATTTCCAGGAATTTATCCATTTCCTCTAGGTTTTCTAGTTTATGCACCTAAAGGTGCTCATAGTAGCCTCGAATGATCTTTTTTATTTCTGTGGCATTGGTTGTAATATCTCCTATTTTGTTTCTAATTGAGTTTATTTGGATCTTCTCTCTTCTTTTCTTGGTTAATCTTGCTAATGGTCTATCAATTTTATTTATCTTTTTAAAGAACCAGCTTTTTGTTTCATTTATCTTTTGTATTTTTTTGTTTCAATTTCATTTAGTTCTGCTCTAATCTTCGTTATTTCTTTGCTTCTGCTGGGTTTGGGTTTGGGTTGTTCTTGTTTCTCCAGTTCTGTGAGGTGTGATCTTAGATTTGTGCTCTTTCAGACTTTTTGATGTAGGCACTTAATGTTATGAAATTTCTTCTTAGCACTGCTTTTTGGTGTATCCCAGAGGTTTTCATAGGTTGTGTCATTATTATTGTTCAGTTCAAATAATTATTTTAATTTCCATCTGAATTTCATCATCGACCCAAGGATCATTCAGGACTATGTTATTTAATTTCCATGTATTTGCATGGTTTTGAGGGTTCCTTTTGGAGTTAATTTCCAACTTTATTCCACTATGGTTTGAGAGAGTACTTGATATAATTTTAGTTTTCTTAAATTTACTGATACATGTTTTTTAGCCTATCATATGGTCTGTCTTGGAGAACGTTCCATGTGCTAATGAATAGAGTGTATATTCTGAAGTTGTTGGGTAGAATGTTCTTTAAATATCTGTTAAGCCCATTTGTTGTAGGGTATAGTTTACGTTCATTGTTTCTTTGTTGACTTTCTGTTTTGATGACCTATCTAGTGCTATCAGTGGAGTATTAAAGTCCCCCACAATTATTGTCCTGCTGTCCATCTCATTTCTTAAGTCTAGTAGTTGTTTTATAATTGTGGGAGCTCCAGTTTTAGGTACATATATATCTAGAATTGTGATATTTTTCTGTTGGACTAGTCCTTTTATTATTATATGATGTCCCTCTTTGTCTTTTTTAACTGCTGTTACTTTAAAGTTTGTTTTGTCTGACATAAGAATCAGGAAAATAGCCATACTACCCAAAGTAATTTATAGATTCAATGCTATCCCTATCAAGCCACCACTGACTTTCCTCACAGAATTGGAAAGAACTACTTTAAATTTCATATGGAACCAAAAAAGAGCCCACATAGCCAAGACAATCCTAAGCAAAAAGAACAAAGCTGGAGGCATCACTCTACCTGACTTCAAACTATACTACAAGGCTATAGTAACCAAAACAGCATGGTCCTGTACCAACACAGACATATAGACAAATGGAACAGAACAGAGGCCTCAGAAATAACACCACACATCTACAACCATCTGATCTTTGATGAACCTGACAAAAACAAGAAATGGGGAAATGATTTCCTATTTAATAAATGGTGCTGGGAAAACTGGCTGGCCATATGCAGAAAGCTGAAACTGGATCCCTTCCTTACATGTTATACAAAAATTAACTCAAGATGCATTAAAGACTTAAATGTAAGACCTAACACCATAAAAACCCTAGAAGAAAATCTAGGCAATACCATTTAGGGCACAGGCATGGGCAAAGACTTCATGACTAAAACACAAAAAGCAATGGCAACAAAAGCCAGAATAGACAAATGGGATCTAATTAAACTAAAGAGCTTCTGCACAGCAAATAAACTATCATCAGATTGAATAGGCAACCTACAGATTGGGAGAAAATTTTTATAATCTATCCATCTGACAAAGGGCTAATATCCAGAATCTACAAATAACTTAAACAAATTTACAAAAGAAAACAAACAACCCCATCAAAAAATGGGTGAAGGATATGAACAGACACTTCTCAAAAGAAGACATTTATGCAGCTAACAAACTTATGAAAAAATGCTCATCATCACTGGTCATTAGAGAAATGCAGATCAAAACCACAATAAGATACTATCTCACACCAGTTAGAATGGCGATCATTAAAATGTCAGGAAACAACAGATGCTGGAGAGGATGTGGAGAAAAAGGAACACTGTTGGAGGGAGTGTAAATTAGTTCATCCATTGTGGAAGACAGTGTGGCGATTCCTCAAGGATCTATAACTAGAAATACCATTTGGCCCAGCAATCCCATTACTGGCTATATACCCAAAAGAGTATAAATCATTCTACTATAAAGACACATGCACAGGTATGTTTATTGCAGCAGTGTTCACAATAGCAAAGTCTTGGAACCAATTCATATGCCTATCAATGATAGACTGGATAAAGAAAATGTGGCACATATATACCATGGAATACTATGCAGCCATAAAAAAGGATGACTTCATGTCCTTTGCAGGGACATGGATGAAACTGGAAGCTATCATTCTCAGCAAAGTAACACAAGAAGAGAAAACCAAACACCGTGTGTTCTCACTCATAAGTGGGAGTTGAACAATGAGAACACATGGACACAGGGAGGAGAATATCATACACCGGGGTCTGTTGGGGGATGGGGGTCTGGGGGAGGCATAGCATTAGGAGAAATACCTAATGTAAATGAGTTGATGGGTGCAGTAAACCAACACGGCACATGTATACCTATGTAACAAAACTGCATGTTGTGCACATGTACCCCAGAACTTAAAATATTTAAAAAAAAAAACAGAATAGCTACTCCTGCTCGCTTCTGGTGTCCATTTGCATGGAATATCTTTTTCTACCCCTTTACCTTAAGTTTATGTGAGTCCTTATGTGTTAGGTTAGTCTCCTGAAGACAGCAGAAACTTGGTTGTTGAATTCTTATCTATTCTGCCATTCTGTATCTTTCAAGTGGAGGATTCAGTTCATTTATATTCATTGTTAGTATTGAGATGTGTGGTACTACTCTATTCATTGTGTTACTTGTTGCCTGAACAACTTGTTTTTTTTTTTTTTTCATTGTATCATTGTTACATAGGTCCTGTGAGATTTATGCTTTAAGGAGGTTCTATTCTGTTGTATTTTGAGGATTTGTTTAAAGATTTAGAGATCCTTTCAGCACTTCTTTTAGTGCTGGCTTGGTAGTGGTGAATTCTCTTAGTATTTGTTTGTCTGGAAAAGACTGTATCTTTCCTTCATTTATGAAGTTTAGTTGCTCTGGATACAAAATTCTTGGCTAATAATTGTTTTGTTGAAGGAGGCTAAAAATATGTCCCCAAACCCTTATAGCTCGTAG
Source organism: Mandrillus leucophaeus (assembly GCF_000951045.1). Lineage (NCBI taxonomy): Eukaryota > Metazoa > Chordata > Mammalia > Primates > Cercopithecidae > Mandrillus > Mandrillus leucophaeus. The sequence goes on from NW_012102798.1 coordinate 3,477,353, forward strand.
GGTTTCTGCTGAGAAATCTGCTGTGAATCTGATAGATTTCCCTTTATAAGTTACCTGATGCTTTTGCCTCACAGCTCTTATGATTCTTTTCTTTGTCTTGACTTTAGATAACCTGATGGCTGTGTGCTTAGGTGGAGATCTTTTTGTGATGGATTTCCCAGGTGTTTGAGCCTCTTGTATTTGGATGTCTAGATCTCTAGCAAGACTGGGGAAGTTTTCCTCAATTATTCCCTCAAATATGTTTTCCAAACTTATAGATTTCTCTTCTTCCTCGGGAGCACCAATTATTCCTAAGTTTGGATGTTTAACATAGTCTCAAACTTATTGGAGGCTTTGTTCATTTTAAAAAATTCTTTTTTCTTTGTCTTTGATGGATTGGTTTAATTTGAAAGCTTTGTCTTCAAGATCTGAAGTTCTCTCTCCTGCTTGTTTTGATTCTATTACTGAGACTTTCCAGTGCATTTTGCACTTCTCTAAGCGTGTCCTTGATTTCCTGAGGTTATTTTTTAAATTCATGTTATCTACTTCACTGAAGAATTTTCCCTTCATATCCTGTATCATATTTTTGATTTCCTTAAGTTGGACTTTATCTTTCTCTAGTGCCTCCTTGATTAGCTTGGCAATTGACCTTCTGAATTCTTTTTCTGGCACTGCAGAGATTTCATCTTTGTTTGGATCAATTGCTGGTGAGCTGATATGATCTTTGGGGGGTGTTAAAGAACCTTATTTTGTCATATTACCAGAATTGTTTTTCTGGTTCCTTCTCATGTCAGAAGGAATATCTAGGTTTCAATGGCTGCTGTTCAGATTGTTTTGTCTCATGGGTGCTCCCTTAATGTGTTATTTTCCCCTTTCCTCTAGGAAAGAGACTTCCTGAGAGCTAAGCTGTAGTGATTTGTTTTTTGCTCTTCTGGGTCTAGCCACCCAGTGGAGCTATTGGGCTCCAGGCTGGTCCTGGGGAGTTTCTGCAAAGAGTCCTGTGATGTAATCTGTCTTCAGGTCTTGCAGTCCTGCATACCAGCAGC
>NW_012102798.1:3478427-3496133 GCF_000951045.1 Mandrillus leucophaeus
GAGTATAAATCATTCTACTATAAAGACACATGCACAGGTATGTTTATTGCAGCAGTGTTCACAATAGCAAAGTCTTGGAACCAATTCATATGCCTATCAATGATAGACTGGATAAAGAAAATGTGGCACATATATACCATGGAATACTATGCAGCCATAAAAAAGGATGACTTCATGTCCTTTGCAGGGACATGGATGAAACTGGAAGCTATCATTCTCAGCAAAGTAACACAAGAAGAGAAAACCAAACACCGTGTGTTCTCACTCATAAGTGGGAGTTGAACAATGAGAACACATGGACACAGGGAGGAGAATATCATACACCGGGGTCTGTTGGGGGATGGGGGTCTGGGGGAGGCATAGCATTAGGAGAAATACCTAATGTAAATGAGTTGATGGGTGCAGTAAACCAACACGGCACATGTATACCTATGTAACAAAACTGCATGTTGTGCACATGTACCCCAGAACTTAAAATATTTAAAAAAAAAAACAGAATAGCTACTCCTGCTCGCTTCTGGTGTCCATTTGCATGGAATATCTTTTTCTACCCCTTTACCTTAAGTTTATGTGAGTCCTTATGTGTTAGGTTAGTCTCCTGAAGACAGCAGAAACTTGGTTGTTGAATTCTTATCTATTCTGCCATTCTGTATCTTTCAAGTGGAGGATTCAGTTCATTTATATTCATTGTTAGTATTGAGATGTGTGGTACTACTCTATTCATTGTGTTACTTGTTGCCTGAACAACTTGTTTTTTTTTTTTTTTCATTGTATCATTGTTACATAGGTCCTGTGAGATTTATGCTTTAAGGAGGTTCTATTCTGTTGTATTTTGAGGATTTGTTTAAAGATTTAGAGATCCTTTCAGCACTTCTTTTAGTGCTGGCTTGGTAGTGGTGAATTCTCTTAGTATTTGTTTGTCTGGAAAAGACTGTATCTTTCCTTCATTTATGAAGTTTAGTTGCTCTGGATACAAAATTCTTGGCTAATAATTGTTTTGTTGAAGGAGGCTAAAAATATGTCCCCAAACCCTTATAGCTCGTAGGGTTTCTGCTGAGAAATCTGCTGTGAATCTGATAGATTTCCCTTTATAAGTTACCTGATGCTTTTGCCTCACAGCTCTTATGATTCTTTTCTTTGTCTTGACTTTAGATAACCTGATGGCTGTGTGCTTAGGTGGAGATCTTTTTGTGATGGATTTCCCAGGTGTTTGAGCCTCTTGTATTTGGATGTCTAGATCTCTAGCAAGACTGGGGAAGTTTTCCTCAATTATTCCCTCAAATATGTTTTCCAAACTTATAGATTTCTCTTCTTCCTCGGGAGCACCAATTATTCCTAAGTTTGGATGTTTAACATAGTCTCAAACTTATTGGAGGCTTTGTTCATTTTAAAAAATTCTTTTTTCTTTGTCTTTGATGGATTGGTTTAATTTGAAAGCTTTGTCTTCAAGATCTGAAGTTCTCTCTCCTGCTTGTTTTGATTCTATTACTGAGACTTTCCAGTGCATTTTGCACTTCTCTAAGCGTGTCCTTGATTTCCTGAGGTTATTTTTTAAATTCATGTTATCTACTTCACTGAAGAATTTTCCCTTCATATCCTGTATCATATTTTTGATTTCCTTAAGTTGGACTTTATCTTTCTCTAGTGCCTCCTTGATTAGCTTGGCAATTGACCTTCTGAATTCTTTTTCTGGCACTGCAGAGATTTCATCTTTGTTTGGATCAATTGCTGGTGAGCTGATATGATCTTTGGGGGGTGTTAAAGAACCTTATTTTGTCATATTACCAGAATTGTTTTTCTGGTTCCTTCTCATGTCAGAAGGAATATCTAGGTTTCAATGGCTGCTGTTCAGATTGTTTTGTCTCATGGGTGCTCCCTTAATGTGTTATTTTCCCCTTTCCTCTAGGAAAGAGACTTCCTGAGAGCTAAGCTGTAGTGATTTGTTTTTTGCTCTTCTGGGTCTAGCCACCCAGTGGAGCTATTGGGCTCCAGGCTGGTCCTGGGGAGTTTCTGCAAAGAGTCCTGTGATGTAATCTGTCTTCAGGTCTTGCAGTCCTGCATACCAGCAGCAGCTCTGGTGGAGGTAGCAGGGAAGTGAAATGGACTCTGTGAGGGTCTTTGGTTGTGTTTTTGTTTAGAGGGCTGGTTTTGTGTTGGTTGGCCTCCAGCCAGGAGGTGACACTTTCAGGAGTGCATCAACTGTGGCCCTATAAAGAGGATGCAAACTTGCCCTAGGGACACCTGATTAAGTATTCAGGTTTCTCAGGAGGTGGGAAGGGCAATAGAGCTTCCAAGAGATTAAGACCTTTGTCTTACCTGGGCGGGTAGAGAAAGACCACTAGTTGGGGATAGGGATAGGCATGTCTGAGCTCCGCCTCTCCTTATGCAGTGTTTGCTGTGGCTACTGTGGGGGATGGGGGTGTGGTTCCCAGTCCAGTGGCGTTATATACCCAGGGGGATTATGACTGCCTCTGATAAGTCACACAGGTCGCCAGGGAAGTGGTGGAAAGCTGGCAGTCACAGGCCTCACCCCTTTCCCACAGAGCCCCCAGTCCTAAAGGCCAGTCTCACTTCCACCATGACCCTACAACAACACCAAGTCTATTTCTAAGCAGCCAGTGATCAGGGCTGAGAACTTATCCCAGACCACAAGCCTCCCCACTGGCTGAGAAAGCAAACAGACACAGGTTTTTGACATCTCAGGGAACCTGCAGTGGTGATCCAGTTCCTTCAAAGGGTCTGTGGATTCTCTCGGCTTCACCATTATGTACCTGTGGTAGTTCTTGGAGCAAAAGTTCATGATGAGAGTCTCTATACACTGCTCTCTCTGTCCAAGTGGGAGCTGCAAGTTAGTCCTGTTTCCTGTCTGCCATCTTAATCCTCCCACAGGTCTACATTCACATTGTTGTGCAATCATCATCACTATCTCCAGAAATTTTTCATCTTCCCCAACTGAAACTCTATACCCATAAACCAACAATTCCCCAATCTCCCCTCCTCTCAGCTCCTGGAAACCACCATTCCACTTTCTGATTGTATGGATTTGAGTACTCTAAGTACTTTATATAAGTGGAATCATACAATATTTGTCCTTTGGTGTCTGGTTTATTACACGTAGCATAATGTCTTTGAAGTTCATCCATTGCGGTAGAATATGTCAGAATTTCCATTCTTTTTAAGGATGGGTAATATATACAACATTTTCTTTATTCATCTGTTGGTGCACACTTAGGATGCTTCTAAGTTTTAGCTATTGTGAATAAAGCTGCAATGAACATGGATGTGTAAATATCTACTGACATCCCTGCTTTCAATTTCTTTGGGTATATACCCAGAGGTAGAACTACCAGATCATATGGTAATTCTATTTTTAATTTTTAAAGAAATTATCATACCATTTTCCATAGCAGCTGTACCATTTTACATTCCCACCAGCATTGCACAGGAGTTTCCATTTCTCCATATCCTGGCTAACACTTGTTATTTTTTGTGTATTTGTGTGTGTGTGTGTGTGTGTGCGTTTGTGTTTGTAAAATGGCCATCCTACTGGTGGTGTAAGGTGGTATCTCATTTGTTGTTTTGATTTGCCTTTCTCCAATGACTAGTGATGTCAAGCACCTTTTCATGTGTATATAGGCCATTTGTGTATCTTCTTTGGAGAAATGTATATTCAAATAATTTGCCCCCCCTCCTTTTCTTTTCTTTTCTCTCTCTCTCTTTTTTTTTTTTTTTTTTTTTTTTTTTTTTTTTTTGAGACAGGGTATCACTCTCTCACCCAGGCTGGAGTGCAGTGGCACAACCACAGGTCACTGCAGCCTCAACCTCCCAGGCTCAATCAATTCTGCCGCCTCAGCTTCCTGAGTAGCTGGGACTACAGGAGACATGCTTGGCTAATTTTTGTGTGTGTGGTTTTTTGTTTTTTAGACGGTGTTTTGCCATGTTGCCCAGGTTGGTCTCAAACTCCTCCTGGGCTCAAGCGGTCTGCCTGCTTTGGCCCCACAAAGTGCTGGGATTACAGGTGAGAACCACTGTGCCTAGCCTTTGCATACTTTTATAATTGAATTTTGTGGTTGTTGTTGAGTTATAATAGTTCTTCTTTGCAATTCTGGATATCAATCCCTTACCAGATATAGGATTTGCAAATACTTTCTCTCATTCTGTGGGTTGCCTTTTTACTCTGATATTGTCCTTTGATGCATAAAGCTTTTTAATTTTAATGACATTCAACTTATCCATTTTTTTGTTGCCTATGTTTTTGGTGTCATATACAATAAATCATTGCCAAATCCATTGTCACGAAGCTTTTCCCCTGTGTTTTCTTCTAAGAGTTTTAGTTGTTATGGTTAGATCTTTTATCTATTTTAAGTTAATTTATGTGTATGGTGTAAGGTACAGGTCTCATATTATTCTTTTGCATGTGGATATCCAGTTTTCCCAGCCATCATTTGTTGGAAAGATTGCTCTTTCCCTATTGAATGAACTTAGTATCCTTGTCAAAAATCATTTGACCATCTAATGAGGCTTTATTTCTGGGCTCTCTTCTACTCCATTGGCATATGTGTCTGTCGTTATGACAGTGCCACAATATTTTGATTACTGTAAGCTTTGTAGTATGTTTTGAAATCAAGAAGTGTGAGTTCTCCAACTTTGTTCTTTTTCATGCTTGTTTTGCTCATCTGGGGTCCCTTGAGATTCCATATAAATTTTAAGATGGATTTTTCTATTTCTGCAACAAAAGTCACTGGGGTTTTAATAAGGATTGCACTGAATCTGTAGATCACTTTGGGTAGTGACATCATAAATATGTTAAGCCTTTCAATCTAAGAGCATGAGATGTATTTCCATTTATTGGTGTCTTTAATCTCTTTCAGCAATGTTTTATCCTTTTCAGTACACATTTCTTTGTCTCCTTGGTTAAGTTTATTCCTAAGTATTTTATTCTTTTTGATACTATTTTAAATGAAATCGTTTTCTTCATTTCCTTTTCAGATTGTTTGTTGTCAGTGTATAGAACTACAACTGATTATTGTGTGTTGATTTTATATCCTGCCAATTTCCCAAATTGATTTATTAGCTCTAATAGTTTTTAAAATAAAATCTTCAGCATTTTCCACATAGAAGATCATATTGTCTGTAAAGAAAGATAATGTTACTTTTTCTTTTTCAATTTAGATTCTTTTTATTTATTTTTCTTGCCTAATTGCTGTCTGTCTAGGCCTTCTAATACTATGTTCAATAGAGGTGCCAAAAACCTGACATCCTTGTCTTGTTTTGATCATTGAGTAAAAGCTTTTAGTCTTTTACCATTGAGCAGGATGCTAGCTGTAGGTTTTTCATATATGGCCTTATTATGTTGAGGTAGTTTTCTTCTATTTTTCGTTTATTGAGTTCTTTTTAAAAATCACAAAAGGGTGTTGAATTTTGTAAAATGCTCTTTCTATGTAACTTGAGATGGTCATGTGGCTTTCCTCTTCATGCTGTTAATGTAGTGTATTATATTGACTGATTTTTTAAATGTTGACCCATCAATGCATTTGAGGAATAAATCCCACTTACTCAAGGCATATAATCCTTTTAATATGCTATTGAATTCTATTTGCTAGTATTTTGTTGAGGATATTTGCATCAATATTCATAAGGTATATTGGTCTGTAGTTTTCTTCTCTTGTAGTGTCTCTTTCTAGCTTTGATATCACGGTAATGCTGGCTTCATAGAGTGTTAGGAAATATTCTCTTTTCTTTAATTTTTAAAGAGTTTTAAACAAATTGATGTTAATTACTCTTAAAGGTTTTGTAGAAATTAGAGGTGAACCAATTGGGTCTTGGCTTCTCTTCCTTTGAACTATTTTGATTACTGATTTCATCACTTTACTAGTTATAGGTGTATTGGGTTGTCTATTTCTTCATGATTCGATATTGGTAGGTTGCATGTTTCTACAAATTTGTCCATTTTATCTAAGTTACCACATTTGTTAACATGCAATTGTTCATTGTACTCCCTTATAATCTTTTTATTCCTTTAACATTTTTGATAATGTCTGTGCTTTCATTTCTGATTTTAGTTACTTGAGGCTTCTCTTTTTGGCTTAGTCGATTTAGCTAAAATGTCAATTTTGTTGATCTTTTCAAAGAGACATCTCTTCAGTTCGTTGATACTCTCTATTTTATTCTATTTTATTTATTTTATTTTCTATTTTCTATTTTTATTTATCTCCGTTCCAATCTTTATTGTTCTCTTTCCTCTGCTAACTTTGGATTTAGCTTGTTATTTTTTAATTCCTTAAGGGATGAAGTTAGGTTGTTGATTTAAGAACTTCTTTCTCAATGTAATCATTTATAGCCATCAATATCACTTTTAGCACTGCTTTCACTGAGTTCCATAAATTTTGGTATGTTGCATTTTCATTCTCATTCATCTCAAGGTATTTTCTAATTTCCCTTGTGATGTTTTCCAGCCCAAAGCAGGGACTACTATCTTTGTTGAGTTTTCTCTATTTAGCATTGAGAGCCCCAAGGGCAACACCAATTTTAAAATAAAGTAACAGGTCAGAAAATCCAATCAATCTCCAAGAGTCCTAGGGCAGATGCTTTAATCATCTCATAATTATTCCTTTCTTCTTTTGCCTCCTCTCCTCTCCTTTTCTCTCTTCTTCTCCCCTCCTTTCCTCCCTCCCTTCTTTCCTTCCTTCCTTCCTTAGCACTGATGCTGTATATGTGAGATAAGTAATGCATGGACATTACCCAAAAATAGTTCACTGAATAGTAATCACATTTGTGGTCCTCCTCACTACCTGCATTAATGATTACTCTTGGAAATAATGCACACAGTTAATTATCTTCCTGGTCACAAAACAAATTTGGATCTTGGCACTTGAGCACATGTGCACGTATATATGTACACACACACACACACACACACACACACACACACAGTTTTAAGGAGGCAAGCTATTGAAAAGTTTCTCTTTTGAATTTCTCTTATTTCCATTCCGTTATCCCAGCACTGCCTCTCCCTGTCTCAGGCAGCTAGTGCACAAATAATGATACCAGCTAACATTTACGGGTAGCTTTCCCTATGTCAGGCACAATGTCCCCACCTGCTGCCATAGAGTCCCCTCTTCCTGAGAAGGCCCCATGCTTTCTATTCACTCCTCCAACCTATGTCTCTCCTTTGGCCCAATCATAGATGCTATCCTCTAAGCTTCCAGTTAACAAAAAAAAGTTTTTCTAAGGCACTCATGACTGATAATAGGTTAATGTGCATATGGAGATTCAATTAATTGGTCTGTACATATTTGTGAGCACCTACTATGTGCCTGGCACAGGGCATGGCACAACAGAAAACACAAGAGGAATCATACACGGTCCTTACCTTCGGAAAGCTTTGAGTCTCACTGAGAAGACAGGATATAGACACATTAAAACAACACTAAAAAGCAAAAATAGACAAGTGTGACCACATCGAACTTAAAAACTTCTGTGTGGCAAAGGAAACAATCAAGAGTGAAAGAGCAACCCATTGAATGAGAGAATATATTTACAAACCACATATCTGTTAAGGGATTAATATCCAGAATATATAAAGAACTTCTACAACTCAACAGCAACAACAACAACAAATAACCTGATTTTAAAATGGTGGAGGGATTTGAATGGGTATTTCTCCAAAGATGATATAAAAATGACTAATAAGCACAAAGAAGATGCTTTACATCAATAATCATTAGGGAAATACACATCATAACCACAATGAGATATCACCTTACACCCAATAGGATGGCCATTATCAACAAGAAAACAGAAAATAACAAGGGTTTGTAAGGATGGGAGAAATTGGAACCCTTATGCATTGCTGGTACGGATGTAAAATGGTGCAGCCACTATGAGAAACTGGATGGAGATTCATCAAACAAACAAAATAATAACTACAATATGATACAGCAATCTTACATCTGGGTATATATCCAAAAGAATCAAAAACAGTATCTCAAAGAGATACTTGTACACCAATGTTTATAGCAGCATATTCACAATAGTCAAAAGGTGGAAGCAACCCAAGTGTCCATCAACAGATGGATGGATAACCAAAGTATGATATATCCATACAATGGAATATTATTCAGTCACAGAAAGGGAAGAAATTCTGTCAGATGCTACAACATGGATGAACCTGGAGGAAATTATGGCAAATTAAAGAAGCCAGTCACAAAAAGACAAATACTGCATGATTCTACTTATATGAAGTATCTAAAATAATCAATCTCTTAGAAATGGAAAGTCAAATAGTTTTGCCAGGGACTGGGGGGAGCAGGAAAAAGGGAGCTGTTATTCAATAGGTATAGAGTTTCAGTTTTGCAAAATGAAAAAGTTCCAGAGATCTGTTGCACAACAGTGTGCAATGCAATGTGTGTGGTTAATGTTAACAAACTTTACACTTAAAATGGTTAAAATGGTAAATTTTATGTCATGTGTTTTTTTACCACAATAAAAAAAAAACACTAAGGATATTAAAACAGCATAGATAAGGATGGCGACTATTCATCTTGGGGACAGTCCCAATTTCAAACTTACTAACAATAGCTCACAATTGTTGAGTATACACTTGTAAGAATTGAGCACTGCTGATAGGAGCCTTATGGGAACCACCTCTTAGGGTACCTCCTTCACACCTGGTGGTTTCTTTATTTTACTCTGTGCACTATTTTCTACCTCTGGATCCTCCAACAATTCTGCCCTCAGTGGACATCCCCTGACTCAGCCTTAGCTCAAACCTTCACATCAACTCATATCTGCCTTAGCTCAAATCTTCACATCAACCCAGATATAAGTTGTATAACTAGCAAGTTATACTACTTACTAGTTAGTGGTATAACTAGTAAGTTATACCACTTACTAGTGCCAAACCCTGGGCTAGGAGCTTGATATAACTTAATCCTTGCATAACCCTATGAAATGACTACTATTATTGTCCCCATTTTACAGAAGAGGGACTTGAGACAGTGGTAACTTCCCCAGAGTTACACAGCTAGTAAGTATCAGAGCCACATTACAAACCCAGAGAATCTGCTCCCATATCTAATGATTACACCATAAGCTTCTCTAGCCAGAAGGAGCACATAAAAACAGAGTTGATAGGAATTTATTTCCTGGACTGTTTCTCTTTTGTTTTGTTCTTTTGGAAGATAAAGTCATTACAGCTCCAGTAAGTGAGTCCCTGCAGAACAAGGAAGCCAGCAAAGATTTCTTAAAGTAAGTAGAACTAGAGCTGGTTTTCAAAGGGTGAGTACAATTCAGACAGGAAGCGAGAACAGTAGTGGACATTTCAGGCTTGGAGGCTTAGCAGTGCAAAGGTAAAGAATGTCCCAGTTGTGTGGGGAAGACAGAGAGCAGACCTAAGGGCTGAAGCAAAGGGTTCCTTTAAGGACAATTGGAAGTCTCATAGGAGTGTCAGTTTAGGGCCAGATTAGTGCAGTCTTGAATCGCAAGCGAAGGCATTTTAAACTTATGAGCAGGTCAGTGGTCTTCACACTATATTTCCTGAGGACCAAGGGTCCTGCCAGGAGAAAGGGGCCCAGTGCTTCCCTACTTTCTCACCCCAACTTCTCACTTCAACTACAGTGTGTCTACAAATTTTTTAAGACATGTCTACTTTTATCTGCTTTACATTTTGGGATCTTAACTACCTAATTTTTTTTACTTGGAAAAAAAGGTGCTCCTGCTGATTGGAAACCAAAGAACAAACAGACAAATGAACAAACAGACTTTGAACACCACTGCAACAGGCAGTGGAAAGCCATCTATGGTTTTTGACCAGGGGAATAACATAATCAGAGTTTTGTTTTAGAAAAATAATTTTGCCAATAGAATATAGGGTAGACTAGAGAAAAAGATGCTAAGTAGGGAGATCTGCTGGGACTTTGCTGTTTAAGATGACAAAGCCAGTGGCAAGTGGGAGTGGTTAGGAAAAGGAAAGATGTTTGAAACATTTCAAAGGATATACATACAGCCTGGTTAATGGATCATGTAACTGACACAACGTGAAGAGGCAGGAAGTAGTCAAGGAATCACATCTTCAAAGAGGATATTTCTGCTGATAAGGATGATATTTAGGGTCACAGAGACCATTCAAGTGTACCTCAAGTCATTCCATGTTGGGCGAACTGAACTTCTGACTCCTCAGAAGAGAAAGCTGGCCTCTATATGTTATTCTGGAAGAGAAAACAAACTGATGCATTCATCTTCAAGAGTGAGTCAGGCAAAATAAAGGGCTGTTTTTTAAAACTACTCAGAGACCAGTTGTGGGATATTCCTGCCTGACAAGAAGAAATTCCGTTGGGGGTCCTAAAGAAAAATGGTGAGATACAAACTGAGATGGGAGAAATGTTCTTATAAGCCTGTACTATCTGTGCAGAGCAATAAGTATTTTAGATTGGGCTCCAACAAATTCAGAGTGGGAGATACAGGGCAGCAACCGGATTTAATTCAATGGTCCTAGAGCACCTAGTGCATTACTGGTTCTCAATCAGCGTTATATTAGCCATGGAAAGAAGCATGGATCTACATGCCTGAAGTAAAACAGAAATTGAGATAGGCCAAATAAGACTCAAGCAGAGACCTAATGAGAAATGGAATTAGGGTCTCATGTTCTACCCATCTTCCCCAAGTGAGACAAATGCTGGATGGGGAATCCCTAAGTTAAGGCTTAGCTCTGCTGCTAATTATGTATGTGACTTTTGACAAGTCATTTACCTCTCCAGGCCTAATTATCTCTGTTGTCAAATGAGAAGAGTGATTCCTGTCATGCTAGGATGCTGTGAGGGTGGAACTGGATTGTGAAATTAAATTGCTTTAAAAAGCATGAAGTATCACACACAGCAAAGTATCTTGATACAGATATTTTATGCCTGGAAAGTGGCATGTGAGCAGAATTTTTATAAATCAAACCACATATAAACATCTTAACAGGGCCGGGCACAGTGGCTCATGCCTGTAATCCCAACGTTTTGGGAAGCTGAGGTGGGAGGCTTGCTTCGGCCCAAACATAGAGAGACCCCATCTTTATAAAAAATTTAAAAATTAGCCGGGTGCTGTGGCACATGCCTGTGATCTCAGCTACTCAGTAAGCTGAAGTGGGAAAAATTGCTTGATCCAGGAAGGTCAAGGCTGCAGTGAGCCATGATTGTACCACCACACTCCAGCCTGGTTGACAGAGTGAAAGACCCTGTCTCAAAAAAAATGCGAATAAAAAAAAATCTTAAAAGTTTGTAAAACAAATGTGAAATAATTTTACAGTGAACCCCCATGTACCCACCATGTCCTTGGTACCTAAAAGCACTATTCAGCAATACTCTTGCAAAAGTAATTCCTTTAGTAAAGCAGATTGATGTTCCTCATCTTCTGTTAACTTGTGCTCACCTTACTTTTCCAGCCTTTCCAATTCCTTTTTTATTGTCCTGCAAAGGAAACTTTATCTGAGGGAGAACCAGAACATGTCTACTGCCAACAAAATTTGTTTTCTTTTTGTTTTTCAAGGTTGAGTCTAAGGTGATCGTGGCTAGAAAAGGCAGGAGAATAATTGGATTGCATCAGTGAAAGAAGGCATCAGGAGAATTTAGTCCCGTTAGATAAATTACAACCCACCATTTCTGGGATCCCAATGAAGAGAAGATCATATCCTTGGATGCCCACTCTTTACAACAGTCCTTTACTATGAGGTCATACGTTGATTATTGGGAAGGCAAATTAAATCTGTTTAACTGATCAGCAATAAACTTTTTGATAATAGTATAGCAGGATGAACCGTGGACAAAACCCCTCAGACACCGACATAGTGAAGGGAGTGGCTTTAATCAGCTGGGAGCATCGGCAGGCTAGCATCTTAAAATCCAAGCTCGTCAGCCACTCAACTTCTGTCCCCTTTAAGGGCTCACAACTCTAAGGGGGTCCACGTGAGAGGGTCGTGATCGACTGAGCAAGCCAGGGGGTGATCACGTACCGACTGAGCAAGCCAGGGGGTACGTGACAGGGGCTGCGAGCACCGGTGGTCAGAGTGAAACAGAACAGGAGGTTTCACAATCTATAGGTAACAACAGTTACTAGGTTAGGGGTCGAATTTTAACTACCAGGCTTAGGTCAGGCAGACCCAGGCCTGGTTTTGGGTCTGGTTCCTTGGTTTCGGGTCTGGTTCCTAGGTACCGGGCTACCTGCCTTTAGCCTCATTTCTCTTTCCCTTTCTGAGTATAAAACAATACAAAGCAATATGAGAGGGTCTCTCTCATCCCTCAGTAGGATGAGGGAATCAGAATGCAATTTATGAATATCAGCCATGCAGTTTTTCCATAGGTAAATTAAAACCCTTTGACCCAGCAATCTTTCCCACCATATTTACCGACACTGGTAAATATGTTTACCATATTATAATTAGTTAAGGTTCTTCCTGTTCCACCACACTTCACCTCCCTGACATGCAAGTGGTTTAGCAGCAAAGCAGGCAGACAAAAAGTCTCTGAGAATGACTACAATGTTGTAAACAGCCCAAGTGCTTATCAATAGATGTACAGTTTAATAAATCCTGACATATTCATAATATTCATGTTATGAACTATCATGTAGTGGTTTGAAAGAATGAACCAGATCTATAACTACTGATGCGCTAGGAGGTCTGTGATGCACTGTTAAGTGCAAAAGCCAAGCTGTAGAGAAACATATATCTCACAATCCCATTCTAGGACAAACAGCAAAATCCCCTATAGATGTCTTACATGCCTGAATACAAAGAAGGTTGCATGTGCACAAAGAAGATTGTGGGAGGATTCAAACCCAGGCTGTTAATACTGCTTACACTGCAGAAGGGGAAGAACAGAGAACATTCCTGTGCATTGTTTCACTGAGGGCAATGAATACGTGGAAAATTTACAATTTCTGAAACACTTAGTAATTCTTTAAAAGAATGATATGTGGTATTTAAAAGACTGCCACCCTCCACTGCTTCCTAGCCTTTCTAGTCCACTGTTCTGCATGTCTACATTGAGGGACAATAAAAGTTATTTCTTGCTCAGATACTTTTTGTCTGCTTGCTTTGCTGCTAAACCACTTGCATGCCAGGAAGATGAAGTGTGGTGGAACAGGAAGACACTTCACTAGGCTTCATGTTCCTACCCCTTCCCAACATTTCTGGGAAACACAACGCACATGGGAAGTCAGACACAGCCTTGTGCATAAACTGCTTTTGTGTGAGTAAGAGGCAGCTGTGTTTCAAAATCATGCCTTCATTTCGAGGAATCAGGAAACTGGCAAGCCCTGTGGTCTAGGAGTCCCAACTGCCCAAACTGCCTTCCCCTTGCTGCAGCCTCTCTCCTCTTTGGCATCCTACCTAACCACCCCAAGCCCCAAGAATAACAATCTGAATTACAAAAGAGCCGCCATCTTTTGAGTACCCACTATAAGGCAAGCACTGTGCAAAGCACTTTCAAATGTATCACCTCAAGTTAATCTGCATCGCAACCTCTGTGATAGGTAGGCTGTGATTTTTTAAAACTAGAACAGGCAGAAGACATCTCATAAGACTTTCCCTGGGTTTATTCAGCCCCCATATATCCTAAACGTGGAGGATTTTTCCAGTGCTGTTCCAAGTACACTTTAAAGACACAGATTAGGAGTTTGGAGAAGTTGGCTAGTGCACTAGACCATTTTTGCATTGCTGTAAGGAAATATCTAAGGCTTGGTAATTTATAAAGAAAAGAGTTTTAATTGGCTCACAGTTCCGCAGGCTATATAAGCATGGCACCAACATCTGCTTGGATTCTGGTGAGGGCCTCAGGAAACTTACAGTCACGGCAGAAAGTGAAGGGGGATCCAGCATATCACATGGTGAGAGAGAGAGAGCAAGAGAGTCGGGGAAAGGTGCTGCACACTTTTAAACAACCAGATCTTATGTGAACTTGGAATGAGAACTCACTCATCACCAAGGGGATAGCACTTAGCCATTCATGAGGAATCTGCCCCAATGATCCAATCACCTCCCATCAGACCCCACCTCCAACACTGAGAATTACATTTCAACATGAGATTTGGAGGGAATACAGATCCAAACCATATCAGCTAGCACTTTAGAGTTCACACAGCCATGAAGCGTAGAAATGGGTGTGGCTTGCCAAGGATTTGATTTGGCTAGAAGAACTTGCAGCTTCCCAGGGTTATCACAGAGCCCCTAAGGAGCTCTAATTCCCCAGCATGCAACTGAGTGGTCTTACACAATCCCAAGAAGCCATTATTCATGATGTCAGTTCCTGACATTGGCCTAGCACTTCACATTTTGCAAAAACATTCCCTGCATGTTTTTATATTTTATACTCATAAATCTGAGAGAGGTAAGGCAGGACAGTTGCCACAATTATATAGACAAAGTAACAGTTTCAGATGGGTTAAGTGACTAGCCTAAATTTTAACTAGGAAGTTCATGAACCAAGACTGAAGTCCAGCAGTGGATTAAGGAAGCTACTGTCTGTGATTGCTGAACATTTTTTTTTCTGTTAATTATCCGTGGTGGGATTATGGGGCCACAATACTACTCAGCAGTGTAAAGCATGGGTTTTGTCACGCTCTTGGACAAATCAGCCACTGTCTCTGTACCTTAGTTTCCTGATCTATTAAAAGTAGATATTAACAATGCCTGGCCCCTAGAGTCATTGTAAGAATTCATTTATGAGATAACTCATGAAACACATTTAGCATTGTGTTTGGCGTGCAGGAATAATTCAGCACATATACAGTATTATTCTTATTGATTAATATATTTAAGATGTAGCTCTTGCCCATAGGTAGAAATATAAAGCAGATTCTGTGAGGCTATGGAGCCTACGAAGGTTATTTTGCAATAGATGCTTTAATATGAAGCAAATTTACTCATAATAACGGGGAGGCCAAAGATAGAAGACATGATAACAAACAGGACTGTGATTCTCAGATGTCATAATTGATAATAAGTCTTTTCAGGTTGTCTGTTGCCCCCGGGGCCACCAGAAGACTAAGGTCAATGGGCAGCTGACATTGTGCTGTGCCTGCTTTCAGGTGTGCCAAGCCTGTCCTGGCAAGAAGTGGCTTCACCAGTCCCACTGTGCACTCTTACAGCGCCATCTTTTAGATCTGGGATCTTTCCAGTGGGTCGATATCCTCGCTCTTCCTAAAAGTACATGTATATTAGAGATACATATCCCGTTGCCCCCAAAGAGCAGGAGAATGAAGAGAGAGAGTACGATTGAAAAAATGAGGAAGGAGAAACAAAGTGGGGATGTGAAGAGGTATGAAACAGTGACAAGAAGGGTGACAGAAGACAATGAGCCCTGCCTTCCTCTGGATACAGCCAGCTTAAAGGGGTAATCAGTTCAGAAGAGCTGTGGTTCTGTAACACTGTGAATGTACCAAATGTCACCGAATTCTTCATGTTAAAATGATAAATTTTCTGTTATATGAATTTTACCTCAATATTAAAAAAAAAAAAAAGAACCTCAGGGGCTCTCAGCCTCATGGCTCCAGACAGAATTTTATGCAGACACTGGCCCCGGCCTGGGGTTCAAAGAGGCTTTCATGGGCAATAAATGCCTATTTGTGTCTTCCCTGTAACCTGTCCTCTCAGTGCTGCCCACTCATGTGTGTCTATGCATGTGTGTGCATGATTTCTCAGAGTAGCTCCTGTGATCCTTGACTGTAAGACTTTTCTCAAATAATAACAGCAATTAAAACACTCAACCCTTATTAAGCTCCCACTATGTACCCAGCTTTAATCCTCTCAGCAATCCTCAGAGGTAGGAATTATTATCACATCCTTACTACATGTGAGACAATGGAGACTCAGAGAAGATCCAGGAGTTGCTAGAAAGTCACCCAGCAAGTAAAGTGGACATGCTAAAACTTGAACCCAGGCAGTGATGTTTCTGATGGCTCTGCTTGCCGCATAGTGCTCTCTACTTCATGCACTGAACACCTACTCACTGCCAGGTGTCATGGAGACACCAGAAATGGTATAAAGGATGGGGCCTCCGCCCTCAGGGAAATGACAGTGAAGATTGGAGAGGGTCTACTGGAGGAGGCTGCAAAGTGTGCTTGACTGCTAAGTAAATCTCATAATACAAAGGTGCTCAGAGAAGAGCTGACATAATAACCACAACAATTATGATAATTCATGTTGGCTGAACGCATTTATATGTGCCTGACATGTGTTTAACATGCCTAACTTCGTTTATTCCTTATGGCAATCCTGTGATTTATATACCAGCACCAGCGTCACTTAAGAGTAAGAGAACTGAGGCTCAGAGAGGTAAAACAGAGTAACTCATCCAAGGTTGCACAACTAGCAAGTAGGACTAGACTGGATTTGAACTACTCTTTGTCTACACATAGAAGAAACTTAATAAATGCCCATCAAGTGCATGATTATCTTCCATTTCTTGAGCACTTGCTGTACTCGCTATCTGATTTAATACTCACAACTCTATGAAGTCAGTACAATTATTGACCCTGCTTCATAGATGAGGAACCCAAAGCTCAAAAATGTTAAGTAACTTGCCCAAGTTCACACAGTTTTTAAGTGGTAAAGGGAGGATACAAACTCAGGGCTGCCCAACTCCAGGGCCTTTCTCATTTGTCTTCTAGAGCTTTTCTCTGGGGTTGCATGCTCAGTAAAGCTCGGTTGACTTCTGTGCATTCACATTAGTTGGCCTTGATTTGGATGTAAACAAGGGAGATATAAATAACAGAATAGCCTCTAATTCAATGCATGGAAAGCACAATCACAACATATAGGCAGAGGGGAATGAAGCTACTTTGAGGGGGAAATGGAAGAGCAAGCTTTGGGAAGTTCTGATGGAAGCAGGGTCCACCAAGCGAGAGATATTTTGGTTCTCCACTTACAGTGGAAGCAACAAACTCAAAGCATGCCACGGCCAGCATGAAATGGGAATCCTCCTTGGAATTTTATTTCTAAGAAAGGGGTCCTCACCTAGAGGAGGCAGCTGGACCCACACAGCCTGTGCCCTGACACTTCATCAGAACTATGTTGCTCTCTGTAAGAGCCTCAGCTTGGCTCCACCGCCACCCATTGGAAAGGGCTACGCTTTTCCTGGGACTTGTATCATGAACTTGCTTTTGAAGAGACCATTCATACCCTCTTCCATTTGCTGCAAGCCTTTGTTTATGCTTATTCTTGTAGGTGCTCTGTTCTGTTCTGTGGATCAGAGTGACTCCCACAGGGCAGGTTGGGCCCCACTACAGACTTTCTGAATCCCTCACAGGGAGTTGCCATGGTCAAGGGGTCAAGATGATGGGCTGCCAATCCATAGAACTCTGCATGCCGATTCCACTTAGAGAATTTTTCTTGCAGTTCCAAAACACTTGTTTACTGACTGACAGATTTATAGTGGGGTAATTCAGTCCAAGAACTTTGCTACTCTGAGGGTGGCCCACGGAAAGCCTCATTGGCATCACCAGGGAGTCGATTAGAAATGCAGAATCTCAGCGGGGCATGGTAACTCATGTCTGTAAACTCAACATTTTGTTTGGGAGGCCAAGGTGGGGAGATCACTTGAGCCTGGAAAGTTGAGCTTCAGTGAGCCATGATCATACCACTACACTCCAGCAGAGGCAACAGAGGGAAAATTTGTCCAAAAAAAAAAAAGAAAGAAAGAAAGAAAGAAAGAAAGAAAGAAAGAA
>NW_012102798.1:3496183-3524083 GCF_000951045.1 Mandrillus leucophaeus
AAAGAAAGAAAGAAAGAAAGAAAGAAAGAAAGAAAGAAAGAAAGAAAGAAAGAAAGAGAAATAAAGAAAAAGAAAAGGAAATGCAGACTCTCAGGCCCCACTACAGACTTTCTGAATCAGAAACTGAATTTTAACCAGACCTCCAGGAGATGTGTATGAGCATTAAAGTGGAAGAAACACTGATGTAGAATAATGTCTCAGAAAGGCTTTCACTCTCACATATCTAGAGCAGGTCCCCATTTCTTCTATTTGACTGAACCCAATGGTTTCCAAATTTGGTTGGGCTTTATTTCATCAGGGGATCTGTCTTATTTTTTATTTTTTAAAAATAATTTTGTATTTCAAAATAATTTTAAACAGAAGAATTCTAAGAATAGTACCAAAAAAACCTTGTAAACCCCTCACCCAAATTAGCCAAATTGTTAGCATTTTGCCGTATTTGCTTTATTCTCCTTTACATTTCTAGGTGTTTTTCTCCCTAATCCATTTGAGTTTGTTGCAGACATCATGCCTTTCACCCCTAGATACTTTAGTGCATATTTCCTGAGAAGGAGGGCATGCTCTTACGTAATCACAGCACCATGGTTACCAAGTTCAGTAATCTTAACACTGACACAATTATATTACCTAATATATAGTCCATAGTCAAATGTGGCTAATTGTCTCAATGATGTCCTTTGCAGCAATTTTGTTTTCCATCTGGGGAGCTTTTAAAAAGTACCAACGCTGTGGCCCTAACTCCATAGCAATTAAGACATAATCTCTGAGGGAGGGGACTGTGCATAAATATTTTTTAAAGTTTTCCAAGAGATTCTAATGTGCAGGGCTGAGAAATACTGTGCTATAGGCTTTTTCTGTGACCCTTGTCTATTGCAGGGATAGGAACTGTTGTCGGCAGGGTAAACCCTGGGTATAATTTGTCTAGACTCCCATGTCTCCTTTAGTCTGAGTTCTGACATAGTTAACTGCCTATGAGATGTCCTGGGCCTTTCCTCGTTGCTTTCTATGCCACCTCGCTAATGTAAACAAAACATTCATTTTTGCATCCTATTTTTTCTTACAGCTGCTTAGCACAGTCCTTATGAAAAATGAAGCCTTGAAAATGGTATATCCTTTCGACAAAGCTAAGCCTGAGAAGTTGGCTGCATCACCTAGAATTAGAGAAGAGCAAAGGCAGATGGTGGGAAAAGAACACCAGGAATATAGCAAATCAATTACCATGAGGGCCAAATTTCTCCTCGGGCTTGCCACAAAGTTTCCCTAGCATTGGACATTGCTTTCTCACAACTAGACTCTTCTCAAATTATCTTGTCGTGGAAAGCAAGCTGCTGAGGTGAGCAGATGTAGCAAGCTGGGGCTGCACTGGACAAGAAGGAAATGTACAGATGGGTAGCGATTCAAACACCAGCCAGCTAATCCCATGAGCCAGCAGGCTTTTGCATTTCCTAAAAGAATTTGGGTCAATCTAGCTGGTCAGTCTACCGGCTTCAATGTATCTGTTATGTTTCCATCCCTTGGCAGACGAAGGGAAAGCCTGGAGGGTCTGAGTGGGAGCTGACAAAGAATTCATGACATTCAGTCTGTTGGGTGCAGCACTGTTTCTCAAGCATTGAACCAGCATCGCTTCCACCACCCTCCACACCCCCTCCCACCCAAACATCTTTGTCATTGCAGCCAAAGAAGGTGAGCTTTCTTTACAAAGGGTCTGTTAGAGGGAATTTAGTTCAGATTTGTATGTGTTTGTGAATATCTTTTAGAAGGGAAGGGAAGGCAGAAAAGGGATCATTTGGCTTCAAAGTTGCTTTGTAAATGCTCAACAAATTGACTTGCTTTTAGTATATATTGATATTCTTTAATATTCGAGAGAACTAGCCAACTCAGATGGATTGCTTTAACAGATGCATCTTTGCAGTTAGTCAATAACGAAATATTTGTGAGCTGTTAGTATCTTTCCTCTTCTCAGAAACTCAATAATGTGCCAAATGAGATCATTCCCTCTGACCCACGACTCGAGAACATTTTGAATTGTGTTCACTCTGATTAAGAACTAAAGAATACTCTAGTTATCACCAAAGCCCAAATGCAGGGCACTTGTATTCCTAGACAACCATTAGAAAATTCCTTAATTGGAGCTCAGTGTGCACTGCTATTGCAATCTCTAATCATCTCTTTCACTGGAGGACTCCTTGTCTTATTACAGATTTTGGTGCCTGCCAGTAAAACAGAATGTGCTTAAATTGATCAAGTATGTGTGAATTGCACATATCCCAAATTGTCTTACAAAAAGGCCAGCTTTAGGAAGTGTTTTCATAGGACATAATATTTCACATAGCTTCACTTGAGCTAACAAAGTATTGTCTTTCACAATAGAACAAATGGCCAATATTCTCTCCAACCATTAATTTTTATTCTCTAAGTATTTAATAGACACATGTGTACATTTCAGGCTGTTAACCCAAAGTCAGGTTTATGTGACAGTATAGTTCAGACATATACTCACTCAAATATCTCTCCTCTGCACCTGATTCTTGACCTGTTCCTTTCAGGTCACTTGTCACTGCCATAAGTAAGATCGAGTGGCTTCTTAACTCTCCCTATCCCTTGCCACTGTTCCCATTCATCCTCCTACTACGCATATCCCCTGCCTTCAAGAATAAAAGCCTCAAATTCTTAATTTGGCACTCTAAGCTCTCTCCACAACCTAGTATCAAAGATTACCTCCACTACTCTCAGTCCTATTGCCAGCGCTCCGAACAAATTTCCTGTCATACATGAAGAAAGCTTGCCAAACTGTCCTGGAGCACTTGCTATATGCCAGACACTGTGTTAGCTAGTTCATAGCATTATCTCATTTACTCTTTCCCCCAACCCAATATGATATACCACAGGTATGTTGTATTATTTTCATTTTACAGGTAGGAAAACATAAGCCAAGAGATGTTCAATAATTTGCCCAAAGTCAAGTGGTCAGTAAGTTGCAGAGTCAGTATTTTAAGCTAAGCAGTCTCGTTGCAGAGTGTGTCCTCTCAACCTCGCCTGCCTAAATAGTTTTGTGAAATTTGTTCTGGATTTTCATTCCTCCAAGTTTTTTTCATGATATTCTCTTCTTTGGAAATAACCTCTCCTACTCCACCATGTCTGCTTGCTGAAATCTTGCCCAGCTCAAAGGACACCTCCTCCATGAAGTCATCCCTGATTTCCCACAGCTAAAATGTATTCCTCCTGGCTCTGTGTTCTTATGGCATTGGCTCTAACACTCATACTACTTTTTGTAATGGTAGTTACCTGTGTGTAAGTTCTTTTCTCCCTCCCACCTGCAAGCTCTCCTGAAAGAAACGAGCTCACTCTCACTATGGCCCTGTAATGCTGAAGCTGAGAGAGTGCCAGTCAGGGATGCCATTACCAAGGAGTGGTAGAGGTGGATAATGGAGTAGATAATCTCTAAGCTCCCTCCCAATTTGGAAGCTCTATAATCCTGGGTGGCAGTTTCCGTGGGGGCAGGGACTTCACCTTCCACAGCACCAAGCCAAGTAGCTGGCATGTCTCTAGTGAACTGCTGAGCTGGCAAAACTACATTATCTTTAATGCACATGAAGATCAACAAGAACTGGCTACACCCTCCCTCCCAGTCTCTGTGTATCTATCTGTCACTGTCGTGTGTGTTTGAAGGTGACACTGTGCTGCAGGTGCTGCTCCAGGGCTGCAGTCCTTTCCACATTCCTTCCCTATGAAGACTATCCTTTGTGCTGCGCAAGTTGATGATCCACATGCGTATTGATATCTGCAGCACTCAGTGCTTTGCTTGACAGTCTAGACCAGTGGGTTTCAAACTTCAGCATACATTAGAATCAATCAAGAGGGCTTGTTACAGCACACATTGTGGGGCGCCAGCCCCAGTTGGTCCAGGGAAAGACCCAAGAATTGGCATTTCTAACAGGTTCCCAGGTGATGATGTTGCAGGTCCCTGGGCTACACTGAGAACCACTGCTCCAGACAATAGCTTCACTCAAAAGGAGATGCCTTCTCTCTGACTGCTGCCCACTGAATGTGAGGGGCTAGCGGGGGTGGGGCTGGAGGATAAGCACTGAACTGGGAGCCTGAAGACCAGAGTTCTACTGCAGCTGCTGGCTCTAGAGAACCGTGTGACCTTGGGCAAGTCTCAGCAGTGCTCTGCCTCTCTAATTTCCTCACAGACACAAGGATGGGATAAAGTGGGTGACAGCTATTCTGGGTAGTTCTAGAATTCAGAGTTTGTCTGTTACTCTTCATTCTAGCTCAGTCTTTCAAGTTGGGATGCCAGACAGCCCCTTAGCACCTCTTCAGACATCCAAGTACATTACTCTGAGCTCCAGCTGCCCCACATGCTTGGCGGCCTTCTTAACAGTTATCCTTGTGTATGGAGCCCCAAAAGCAGAGCTGATGCCTTCCCTCTTGGAGACCTAAATCTGCCTTTTCCAAGCATGTGTGTCCTGCATCCCCTATTTTAAATGGTACTTTAGCACAGAAGTAAGGATACAGATTTCTAGAGTCAATCTCCTGCATATAATTCTGGTTCTAACCACTTACTGTGCAACCTTGAGTAAGTTATTTAACATCTCTTAGCCCCACTTACCCCAACTTTAAAATGGAGATATCAACAGTACCTACTTCATGGTGTTATTGTGAGGACCAAATGAAATAATACACGCAAGGCATTTATTATAGTGCCTGGCACATTGTACGTGCTCAAAATGGTAGCTGTCATTTCTAAAAAGAGGGTAATGGCCTCCTTCATAACACCAAAGAAGTAAGGAACCAGAAAACACTATAGCTATAGATCTTTTAATTTCTTTAAACCTCATCATACTACATAATAATAATAATATTAATAGTAATATCTTATACGTATGCAGTATTTTACACTTTTCAGAATACTAAGCACTAAATCCTCTCATCCAATCTTTATAATGTCATAAAGACAAGGCAAGCACTCTTGTGTGGATTGATCAAAGATGTTCCTAAAACAACATTGCTATCACCAAGCCTCCCATGAATTAGGCTGGCTCTCCCCATGTGGATTTCTGCTTCTGCATAGTTGGTGAAGAGGAAGCATCCTCAGTCAAAGCTACCAGCTGAGAAACCCTTAGGAAACCCCACTGGTACCTGGCCTGTCTTTTGTAAGTATACAGCAGGCCAGGGGGCTCTGCTTGCCAAGCAACATCATTGACTGCATACTGTTTAGTGCATGCATTACCAGGCTCCAAACATCCAAGTGATGCTACCTCAATAAGTCGAGAACTTTTGATAATAAACATAAGCCAAATCAAAAGGATGTTCTGGATTTTTCATCATTTCCACTCATTAGTCCAAGAAAAATCAGCCCACTCATTTGTGCTACCAATTACACTTATGATTTTACACAGCGCAAAATCAGGAAGATGTCACAGGCTGTGATACCAGTGCCACACTCAGCATTAATTATAGTTCAGTGCTTGGAGAGGAATAAAGCACAAGAGACTCAGAAACTTGTTATGGTGCTTAATAAGGATCTATTTACTCACCAGAAATTGGACAGTGATTCCAGACTTCAGTGGTTTTACTTCACTGCTCTTTCCTTCCCTTCATGTTTCTGTCATCTGTGACTTGGTTGGAAACAGATGATAACAGCAGGCCTTCCATTTGATGTCCTTTGTTTGACTTCCCTAATCTTTCCTCTGTGGTCAGTCTCTTTCCGATACCTTTAAAACCACAGAATGCGGCAAACTGATTTTGCTCATTGGGCTTTAGCCACACTAGGCTTCCTGTGGTTCTTTAAACTGGGCAGGCATTGCATGCCCTCAGCGCCTTTGCATTTCCCTCGTACTGGTGTGCTCTACCTTGTGGCTCTTGCACCCTCTTCTTTAAAGACTGTTCAAATGTCATCTCAGTGAGGCCTTCCACGACCATCCTACTTGAGTACAGCCCCTCTACTCCTCACTTCCCTTTCCTAGTATATTTGTCTCCATAACATCCATTGCCTGCTAATATACTGTATAATATCCTGATTGTTTTACTTATTGTTTCTCTCTCTCCCTCCCTTCCTCTCTCTCTCACTCTCAATTCCAGCACTTAAGCCCCAGGAGGGCAGGGCAAGTTTTAATTTTTTATTTTGAAATAATTTTAGACTTTACAGGAAAATTGCAAACATAGCACAGAGAGTTACCATATATACCCTTCACCCAGCTTCCTGTAATCTTAACACCTAACATAATAATACTAAGATTATTGGAACCAGGAAATTAATATTGATACAATAAGATTAACTCATCTACAGACCTTATTCACATTTTCCCAGTTTCTCTACTGATGTCCTATTCCTGTTCTAGGATTCAATCCAGGATCTCATATTGTATTTAGTTGCCATGCCTCGTTAGCCTCCTCTAATCTGTGATGCTTCTTTGGCAAGAATGCTGTGGAAATGATGCTGTGGAGGGTGGGTTTTTTAAAAAATTGTTTTGGTCACGGCTATATCCTCAGTTGACTAGAACAGGACCTGACGCATACTAGGCACTCAGTGCTTGTGAAGACACAAAGCAACAAAACCAACAGGCATCAACAAAACCAACAGGCATCCATATTCCTTTCTGGAAATAGAAAGATTATGTTCTGTGGGATATTAGGATTCTTGGGAATCTCTTGGTTTTGAAGAAGGGGAAGGTAATCTGGTTGGGTATGGTAGGAGTTCCCTACCAAAAAGCAAAACAATAACAGGCAAAGGAACCCAAGTAGTATGTGCCCCAGTGTGAGGGAATATGGATGTAACATTTGGATAATGCTATAGCAAGACTTTTTTTAACTTTTATTTATTTATTTTTGAGACAGAGTCTCACTCTGTCACCCAAGTTGGAATGTAGTGGCGCGATCTTAGCTCACTGCAACCTCCGCCTCCTGGGTTCAAGCGATTCTCGTGCCTCCCGAGTAGCTGGGATTACAGGCGCCTGCCAACATGCCTGGCTAATTTTTGGATTTTTAGTAGATATAGGATTTCACCATGTTGGCCAAGCTGTTCTCAAACTCCTGACCTCAAGTGATTCACCTGCTTCGGCCTCCCAAAGTACTGGGATTACAGACATGTGCCACTGTACCTGGCTTTTTTTTTTCTTTTTTTTTTCTACTTTTATAAAGAATAATACCACTACCACCACCATTCCCCCAGTAAAACCCAGTACCTTGCATGTATGAGTTAAGTGGCTGAGTCTATAGGCCCTGAAGCCAGACCGTCTAGATTAACAATCTGGCTCTGACTGAGCCCTGAAGAACACCACAAAGTAAAGAAGCATTATTTCCTCAGTCCCAAAGGGTTTATTTATTCAAAACTTGCTGAGCACCTCCTATGTGCCAGCCTGGAGTGGGGCCATGCCATCTTTCTAGCAACGACTGAGTCACAGGCACCATGCGAGAGCCCCATTGGGCCAACCCATCACCTTAAATTGTGGGGATTGTGCAATGCAGCAACTGAGATGAGCCAGGTGCCAAAGCTTCCAGTCACTGCATGGGCATGCGTTTCTTCTTCTTAAACTTTGGTTTAGCTGCTCCTTGGCCTGTGCTACATGAGGTTATTAACTACCCTCCAGCAAGCAGGAGCAGGCTGAGATGCCAGTGCAGCATGTGTCTCACCGATGTCCTGCACCACAGACAGACCAGGACCAGAGAATGGTGATGATGCAAAGGAGTGTCTCTTTTACACACTCCTGGACTCTACAGTCTCACCTGGCTGCACCCAATTCTTACAGTCCAACAGCCTGTCTGCTCCCTGGAACAAGTGACTACACAGACATAACATGGCCTCTTAGCAAAAAGAGTTGTGCCATGCCAACTCATTCTCAAGCTGTCTGGGCCTGGGATAAGTTCAGTATGCCAGGAGTGTGGCAGGAATGACTAGAACTAAAGCCAAGGTGCTACTCAATTCACCTGCCACTCTATCCTGCTAGTATTTCTTGCTCAACTGTTTGACATCTACTTTTGTTTATTTATTCACTCCTTCATTCATTTGATCATTCGCAATTCAACAAAATTTATTGAGTACCTACTATGTGCTAGGCACCATGGAAGGTGCTAGAGATGCCCAAGACAGAGTCCCTGCCCTCAATAAGCTTGCATTCTAATGCAGGAGGCTGGATCTTTTCATTTGAATATTTTTTCTCCTACCTCAAAAAGGTAATAAACCCTCTCTAGACCCTAATTCCTCTGCCAGATACTGCTACTGCCCCATTGCTGTCCTCCTCATTTTACCAAAACCTTGAAGCAGCATTTGTTTATACTTATAATCTCCAAACTGTCTCCTTCCCTTCTCTCTTGCACTCACTCTTATTACTGCTCTGATCAAGATCACCAATGACCTTTAGGTTACAAAATTCAACAGCCAATTCGCAGTCCTCATCTTACTTGAGCTATCTGCAGTGCTTGATATAAGTGACCACTCTCTCTTCTTTGAATCACCTTCTCTTGGTTACCAGGAACCACATTCTATTGGTTTTCTTCTTTCTTCTCTGGCTGCTTCTTTCCAGTCTCCTTTGCTTGTTGCACTTCAACCCAACCTTTAGACGTTGGAGTGGTTTAGGGCTCAGTCCTTGGACTTCTTCTCTTTTCTACCTGAACTTATTCTCTAGGTGACCATTCAGTCTTATGACTCCCAAAGTTCTGACCCCAGTCCAGACCTCTCCTATGAACTCAAGGTTTGTATATTCAACTCTCCAGCTTGGATGTCTAATGGGCACCTGTCTTAGTCCATTTGGGATACTATAATGAAATACCACAAACTGGATAGTGCATACACAATAGAAATGTATTTCTTACCGTTTCAGAGGCTAGAACGTCCAAGATCAAGGTGCTGGTGGTGTCTGGTGAGGGCCTGCTTTCTCATAGACGACATCATCTTGCTGTGTCCTCACGTAGTGGAAGGAGTGAATGGTCACTCTCAGGCCTCTTTTATAAGGGTACTAATCCCTTCCATTCATGGAGGCTCCACCCTGATGACCTAATCACCTCTCGAAGTTCTCACCTCCTAATACTATCACTTTGGGTGTTACCATTTCATCATAGAAATTTTGGGAAGAACACAAATTTTCAGACCATAGCTGTACATCAAACTTATCAAGTTGAAAACTAATCCCTTGATATTTCCCCCTAAAACTTACTTCTCCCACAATTCTTCCCAACTCAGGTAAATAGCAACTCCATTATTATAGATGCTTAGGCTAAAAACCATGGCATCATCCTTGACTGGGTACTTTGTCTCATGTCCTATTTATAGGTCTGTCAGCAAATCCCAAATACTCTACCTCTCAAAACACATACAGTTTTTGTCCATTTCTTATTGGTTCTCATATCACTGCCATTTCTGTCATCCTTCTTCGAGCCCCCATCATGTCTCACGTGGATTATTAAAGTAGTCTCCTAGCTGGTTCTTCTGCTTCCACTGTTTTCCCTCTTCAGTTTATTCGCAACATACCATATATAGTAAGCCTACTAAAATCTAAGTCAGATTATATTACCCTCTGCTCTATGATACCCCTTCTTACTCAGTAAAAGCCAAAGCTCTTACAATAACCTTCGAAGTTCCAAACACCTGCCCCCCACCCCATTACATTCCTGAATTTATCACCTACCACACTTCCCCTTCTCCTCAAACCTTCAGCCATACTGGCCCCCTTGCTGTTCTTCAAACATACTAGGTATGATACAGTCTTAGGACCTTTGCACAGACTCTTCTTTGCCTTAAAAGTTTGGCATCCAAAGAGCTGCAGATCTGTATCTGTCACTTCTTTCAGGTCTGTACTCAAGATTTTCTGTCGAGGTCACTCTGTCTAAAGTGTTTCTCTCCTCCAAAAAAATTTATATCTCCATTATCTACTTTATTTTTCTCCCTAGCACTCATCATTCTCTAACATACTATATGTCTTAATGTGCTTGGGCTGCCATAACAAAATACTACAGACTGGGTGGCTTGAACAACAGACATTTATCCCTGACAGTTCTGGAGGCTGGAAGTCCAAGATCAAGGTGCCAGAAAGGCAAGTTTCATTCTGAGGCCTCTTTTCTTGGTTTGTAGGCAGTCACCATCTCATTGTATGCTTATATGACTTCTTTGTGCACAGTGGGTGGTGCGGGGGAGAGAGCGAGAGAGAGAGAGCGAGAGAGAGAGAGAGCAGGCTCTTTGGTGTCTCTTCTTATCAAGGCACTAATCCCATTGGATCAAGGCCCCACCCTCATGACCTCATCTAACCCTAATTGCGTCCCAAAAACCACATCTTCAGATACTATCATATTGGATGTTAAGATTTCAACACAATAATTTGGTGGGGAAGACACAACCATTTAGTCCAGAACATTATACAAATTTCACTATATATTTTATTGATCCTGTTTATTGTCTGCCTCCTCCACTAGAATTGAAGTTTGATAATGGTTGGGATTTGTGTTTAGTATGTCCACTATTTTTAATTTCCATGTTTTGAGTAGTGCCTGGCACATGTAGGGGAATAATAAATATTTACTAAATAAGTTGTTAAAACAAGCAAAATAATTACAGTTTGTGATAAGCACTAAGAATGAAATAAATAAGTTGACAGATAGAACAAAGGCTGTCCACCTTGGCTGCACATTAAAACCACCTGAGGAGCATTTAGAAATATAGATAGCTGAGTTCCATTCTCAGAAATTCTGATTTACTTTATCTAGAAGAGGCCTGGCCATTGTTTTGTTTTTTAATGCTCTCTGAGTGATTCTCAATTTGAAGCAAGCCCGAGAACCAATGAGTTTGAGAATCAAGTGGGGACAAGGACCTACTTGAGACAGTGTGCACAGGGAAGGTTTTTCATGTATTTCTGAGAAAGTGTCATTGACATGGAAACCTGAAGGACAAAAAGAAACATGGAGAAGTGGGGGCAAGGCTGGGATTCAATTGTTGGTAGAGGGTCACAAAAAGATTAAAAGCATCGAAGCAGGGATGAGCTTGGTGTATCCTCAGAACAGTAGATCAGTGCAGGTGGTGCACAGGGGGCAAGGGGAAGAGTGTAACAGGGTGAATGTGGAGAAATGCACAGAAGTCAGATTATTCAGGGTCTTTTAGACCATGAGAAGGAAATATGAATTTATATTACATGCGATGGGAGCCATGGGAGGGTTTTGAGGAGAGAAATCATATGATCTGATTTTTTATTTTCTAAAGATTGCTCTTGCTGCTGTGTGGAGGCATGAGTGAAAGCAGGAAAAAGCCTAGGAGACTGTTTTGGTACTCTAAGAAGGACTCGATAGTGGTCTGGACTGGGCTGATGGCCTAATGTTGTTCCTTTCCATCTAGATAGCAGAAGCCTGAGAGTGGTACATGAATCCATTCTGCCCAGGTAAACTCATACGCAAAGCCATTGGTTTCTGAAACTCTTTCCAAAGCTAAGATTCTATAGCTTGCTAATTCTGTTATCAGTGGCTCAGGTGTTGGAATATGTATGCCATGACTTGCCCTAGAAAGGGGTCCCAGTTGATCAGTTAATGAGACAGCTGCTTTCTAACTAGAAAATAATCCAATCAGAAAGGAGCTTAGACAAAGTGATGGCGGCATTCATTGATGGCACCTAAATTTGAAAGAGCCCTATTAATTCCCAGCACTGGTTCTTTTATGCTTTCTTGCGGAGAGGGGTAGGAGGAGGGAAGAGGACAAACACTGTGCTTTTGAAGGGACGTATTAATTAAAGGAGGAGATCAAGACATAAACACAAATAGGAGTAACATAAGAGAGTAAGATAAGTATCCAAAGGAAGATATGAATACAATCAGTAATTGCCATCATTTATTTAATACCCATTTTAGGCTGAGCACTGTGTTGAAGGCTTTACATATGTTCTCATTTAATTTTCACAACAGTGGAGTAGGTAATATAATCACATATGGTAATTATGATAATAATAGAAGCAAACATTTGGTAAGCCAGGCACTGGACTAGGTGTTTTAAAATATATAGGCATATCATCATTCCATAGATGAGGATAACTAGGCCCAGAAAGGATAAATGGCTTATCCAAAAATCACAGAACTAGGTTCAACTGCCAAGCTCTGATATTCAAACACAGGTTCAACTCCCAAGCCCATGGTTTTAAAGAATTCTGGGAATTGAGAGCAGATGGCTCCTACCTTGTTCTGGGAGGTACATGTGTGAAGGGAGGAAGACCCTGTGGAGGAATAAAGGTGTGAAGATGAAAAAGGAGGAGCTTATTCAGGGACCAGCAAGTGGCCTGCTTGGTCAGGGTTGAGGGTGTATAACAAAGAATTGTGGTTCAATGGCAAGGCAGTTCTCCTTCTCCTTTCTGCTCCTAATCACTTCACATGTGCCAAACAGGGGTTGCAGCCTCCTATCAAGCCTGTCTGTCCCTCAAGTCTTGATCTTGGGGTGCCTCGATCCTCTAAATGCCCCTGGCAGCTCAAAAAGCCTTAAACACACTTGAAAGTAGGGCAAGTATAGATTTTCAAACTCAAACCCTAATGAGTGGTAATTTGGCCCCCTCATTAGTTCTTTCTTAGGTGGAAGCAGCCCTTTGGCATTTAGGACATTGACAACAAGATCTGAAAAGGACAAGAGGATGGGAAATACAGAGAAGGCAACAACCAGCATCTAGCACAACATTTCATCAAGCCAGCAAAGACAATTCAACATGTAATACTACTTGTAATGGCAAAAATTTGCCAATGATCTAAATGCCCATCAATATGAGATTGATGAGATAAATTATGAAACATCCAAAGAAAAGAACACTATCTCATTGTTTAAAAGAAGGAGCTAAAACTGTACGTTCTGACAAGGAAAGATGTTTCCAAAGGATTGTAAGTGAAAAGAGCAGGTCATGTAACAGTCTCTATATCATGATCCCAGTTAAACCCTAGATCTGTGTTTATATATGCATAAAACTGCCAACCACAGTTGTCTGGTACAGTGTCGGTGTACAGAATTACAGAGGAAATTTCCCTTTGCATTTTGTATACTTATGTATGCTGTTGACCTTTACAACAGGCCAATATCACCTTATAATTGGAGAAAACAATACTAGAATTTCCATTTTACAAAACAAATCATCCTATCTTAGATCGCCTTCATGCATGCTATCTTTTGCTATGACAACATATCTTGGATTCGGCCATGCATTTGAATTTGTCTCATAACTTTCTCATGAGTGAACTAAGGCAAGATAGTAACATATTGACCAAGTTATAATACCGTCAAATGGATTGGCAATCCAGCAGAAGGTCTCCAGAGAAGGGCCACAAGGCTTTTTCATTTTTATTAATAACTTAGGTGATACAAAAAATGTGCTTCCTGTGTTTGAAGATGACCCAAACCTGGCAGGGATATTGGAATATGTTGAAGAACAAAATTGAGATTCAAAATAAGCTCAGACGGGCTGGAATACTGGGCTAAAATTTAAATGGTGAAATATAAATGAGATAAAGAAAAAAATCATCAATTCAAATTTTAAAAGTCCATTTTGTGAGGCCAAAATAGGGGAAGTACGGCTTCACGCAACTCACATCAAACAAACAAACGAACTAAAAAAGATCATGGGGCTTGAATTGACCCACAAGCACAATTCGAGCCAACAGTTCAATGTACCTAAATTATTTAGTTGCTAAAAACAGAGCACGATTTTAGATTGCATTAATCAAAGTACAGTTTCTAGATTGTAGAATATAATCGTCGCACTGTAACCTCCTCTGTTCACTCCTGCAGTCTCCTGTTCAATTTTAGACACCACATTTTAAGAGAGTCGCTAAGAAAGTGGAAAACCTCCAGAAGAGGATTGCGAGATTGACAAAAGAAAACCATTCTATAATAGGAGTTGCTCTTTAAGGTAGAATAGACAATAGGTCCTGTAAAGGAGAAACGTTGGGGGATATATGATATCCACCTGCCTTCAAATCTCAAGTGTTTTTCTGTGGAAGGTATGCACTTACTCTGGGTTGCTCAGGTGATAGAACTAGGACTACTGCCACCCAGTGGTGAAAAGGAGGCAGATTTTCAGTAAATCCATCAAAAGGCTTTCTGACCTTGAGAACGTCCTGCAAGAAGAGGCTGAGCAAGCTGATAAGGCAGTGACGATTTTAGTCGAGTCTGAATGAACAGATGCCCAGTGGCAGAACTGCACTAACTGAGTCCCTTTCAGCTCTAAGAGATTACATCTTTTTCCCCTATTCTTCGTGCCATCAATTCCTCTCTGTGTCGCCCTCAGGATCAATAAGTCCACTCTCTGCAGTCTACAGAGTGGTAAGGAGAGTTCTGTGGGAACGGTGGGAGTTGCTGCCTCTTGTTTGTTATTGCCCAGGGTCTATGGGGCCAAAACCCACTGCTTATAGGAAGGCCAATATAAGGCCTTGTCCGAAGGCTGATATAAGTCGGGTCATGTCCTTCACTGAACAAGCTCCTCCGTGGCTTTCCATCTCACTCCCTGGAAATGGCAGTCAATACCCTAAACAAGCTGGTCTCTGTGACTTCTCTGACCTCCCATCCCATTACTCTTCCCTTCATTCACTCAATTGCTGCAACATGGGATTCTTGGGAGTTTCATAAAGGCCAAGTATCCTCCTGTTTCAAAGACTTTGCTCTTGCTGTTCTCTCTGTTCCCAATGCTCTTCCCTGAGATACCTACATGGACCCACTCCCTCACCTCCTTTAGGGCTGGATTCAAAAGATTACCTTTTTGGTGAGGCCTACCCTGACCACCCTCTAAAATTATAGGCTCTGCAGGGTTCACTTTCCAACCCTCCCCTGACCATTTTACAACTCCTTATCACCCCATCTGAAGATTTTTTTTCCATAGTACTTAATATCACATAACACAGTATTTTATATTTATTATTTTGTTTTCCATACTCTCTCTATTGGGCTATAAATTCCTTAAATACAGGAATAATGCCTGTCCTGTTTTTCTTTTTTTCTTTTTCTTGTCGTATCTCAGCTT
Source organism: Mandrillus leucophaeus (assembly GCF_000951045.1). Classification (NCBI taxonomy): domain Eukaryota; kingdom Metazoa; phylum Chordata; class Mammalia; order Primates; family Cercopithecidae; genus Mandrillus; species Mandrillus leucophaeus. The sequence goes on from NW_012102798.1 coordinate 3,511,147, forward strand.
CTGGAACACAGGCTAGCACACAGTAGTTACTCATTAAGTGTTTAATGACATGCCTGCTGCATCCCAAATCCATGCCATCTCCTGCAGTCTTGATTTTCTCAACAAAAGAAATTTTAAATTTAAGAACTGAATCCAAAAATAATAACAAGATGTGTCTTAGTAGTAAGATTTGGCATGATTGCCTATTTTTCTCAATTTTCTCATTTTTTAGTTATGCTGTCATATTACCTTAATGGTCAACTGGCCATAATAACTGTAGCAGCTAACATCTATTGAATGCTTATCATGTACCAGGCATGGTGTTAAGTACTTTACTTGGATTAACTCATTTAATCCTCACAATAGCCCTTTTCATTTGGCACCACTATCATTCCCATTTTAAAGACCAGGAAACTGAGAAACGAGGAAGTTATATGACTCTACCAAGGCTACACAACTAATATTAGATTCCAAAGCCCATGTTATTGCCCCCTAACTTCAGTATAACATGAAAACTGGTGATGATGATGATAGCTAACATTTATTGAGTACTAATCATGTATCAGGTGCTATGCTAAATGTTTAACACACATCATGTCATTTAAAGTTGAGAAAAGTCCTATGAGGCGGAAATAATCATTATGATCATTTTATAGTATTAGGCCCTCCTGTAATGTAATTAACCAAACCTGTGCCCATGCTTAACCTCTGGCTTGGTTTCTTTTCTTTTCCCTTTCCTTTTTTTTTTTTTTTTTTTTTTTTTTTTTTTTTTTGAGACAGGGTCTGGCTCTGCCACCCAGGCTGGAGTGCAATGGTGCAATCTCTGTGGCTCACTGTAACCTCTGCCTCCAGGGTTCAAGCGATCCTCCCAGATCAGCCTACTGAGTACCTGGGACTACAGGCCTGCACTACCACACTCGGCTAATTTTTGTGTGTTTTGTAGAGATGAGGTTTTGCCATGTTGCCAATGGCTGGTCTCAAACTCCTGGGCTCAAGCAATATGCCTCCGTGGGCCTCCCAAATTGCTGGAATTACAGGCATGAACCACCACGCCTGGCCCCACCTTGGCTTCATAGCAAGCATCCCTTGACTTTCCCTTTTGCATTTCAGGCCAGTGAAAAACCTGGAGAAGCAATAATCTGACAGCCACTACTTGAACCCTCCCCTCCATGTAGATTAGACCTCCAGCATACATTGTGATTTCAGCCCTTATTTGTACTGTTGCCCCCGTCCAGTAGAAGAATGTCCTTTTTTTAACACCTGTGAGCCCTAGCCTGCCAATTTTTTTATCCAAAGCTTAGTTTAAATGCAGCTCCCTCCAGGAATCCTTCCATGGTCACCACTTTCTACCACAATTTCTTTCTCTCATTCTACAGTCAATATATCTCCTTCAGCCCTGGTCTCTAGCTTTGCATTGCTGGCTCTCTTCCCACTCAGGTATGTCTCTTCTTCTCAGGTAGACTATAAGCTCATGGAGGCAGCTAGGCCTATGCTCCTTGGCATGCCCTGCATAAATGGTATGTTCACTGGCACATAGTAGGTGCTTAATCATTATTTTGCTGATTTAATGATACTATATCCTCATCATTGTAAAATGTTTGTCTCTTTTCAAGGTGTTCTTATACATATCATCTCACTTTAGCCTCACAGCAGCTCTGAGACACAAGAGAGACAGATCTTATTTTTCTCATTTTTACAGTTAAGGAAATTGAGGGCTGGAGAGGCTAAATAAGTTGTTTCAGGTCACACATCTGAGAATTGAGCCCAGCTGTCTGGATTTTGAGCCCCAGATTCTTTGCATTAGACCACACCAACTCTGTGACTCTACCGGAAGGCACCAATGGCTGGGAGCAATGATAATAACATTCCTATAAAGACCTTGTCTTGATTCTATCACTGGAGCAAAAGCAATAAAGTGCGCCAAGAGGCAATATCCTCAGTTGAGATTGGGAAGGCAGGTAAATTCATACACTCTGGTGAGAAGTGCCTGGGGATTATCAGATGGGTGGTGATGCCTCTGTTATACTCTTTAGGAGGAGGGGACTGAGGACTGAAAACTGTCCTCTATACAAGGCAGATTAACTCAACCCTCAGCAGAAGGGAGGCAGCCTAGCAGCCAGCATGGTGACTATGACAGAGCAACTAGGAGGAAGGAAAACTGGGTTCGAGATCCAGTTCTGCTACAAGCCAGCTGTGTGATCATGCAGAATATACCTAACCTTTCTGAGGCTGTACTTCCTCATTAGAAGCTGCCAATTTACAAGGCTTCTCATAGCACCAGTGTTCTACAAATCTATGACACAGATCACAATAGGGTGAGGCTTGGACTCTATCTGGATCACAGACATATTTTCTTTGGTGCAAATAGCGTTTAAATTTTCTATGAATTGGTAACCAACATTGAAAAATTAGAAGATTTTACGTGAATATTCAGATGTCCAAGCTCTCTAGAAAAATCAAAATATCTGGCAGCATTAAAAATCGGAAAACTTCACATAAAAATTGATTTTCAATCTTCTTAGGAAAAAAATACCTGGGCACATGGGATTATTTTCATCATCTGTTTATTATTTAAAATATACTATGTTAGGTTGTATGATAAGTACCATCAGGAAAATACAAAGTCAGGTAGGAGATGAAGAGTTTTGAAATGGTAAGAATAGCAGGATCCTGCAAGGCCTAGAGCATCACAGAGGGTAGACACAGAAGACCTCACTGGCAAAGTGACCACATTCCCACAGGACCATAATGAACTGGAACCCAGAAATAGCTGCTCCCTTTAGACAGAGCATGTGGATAAAAGGTCAGGGGTGCTAATATCTTCAACATATGAAGTCGGGACTGAAAAGATGATGCAGGTTGATGTGACTGGAAGCATAGTTTTGAGCTAATTATTTGATTTTACAGAGGCAACAAAAGAGTTTCAAATGGTAAAATCAATATCAAAGTCTGGGAGAAGAAAAGGAGGAGCAGTTGTTTGCACAAGAGCTTGGCACCCTTATACAAAGCCTTCACTAACCAAGAGCAGCTAAACATCCCATAAACCCAGATGCATTTTCTGTCTAATGGGGTCAGTGCAATTAGCCTGATACCTGCAGTTGCCTCCCTAACTTGCCCTTACATCTTAGGCCAGGGCCATTACGTGATATTAGAACTGATTCTAATTAGAGAACCACCAACTCTGTTGATCCAAGAATAGCATGGGAGAGATGGGGAGAGAGGAGAAATGGATCCTACTCCATTCCCTTGTTGGTCATTTCTTGTCTTACCTGGGACTTGACAGATTAATTCTCTGGATGCCAGTTTCTCCAAATAAAAAATGAGTATTTCAAACAGTTCTGTCCTATGTCAGGGTATCTACAGTGAGGGTAAGCATTGCTTCATGAAATGTTTGTGTGTATATATATACACATACACACAAACTATGTATATAAAATTAAATATAAATGATATGTAAAACTGTGTTTATATTTAAAATTACATGTAATTATAAACATTTTATAACTCAGTATTTATCATTACTGTGTGCAGTGTACCCTGTTATTTCCCATTCCATTCCTGTATGTGTGTTTAATGCTGGTCACTATCCACTAAATTGATTTTCTGAGCAGTGGGTAAAAACTGGCAGCTTGAAAAACAGTGCTCTACATCAATGGTTTCCAAATTGGACCCACATCAGAATACCTTGGAGTCCTTGTTAAACACATATTCTTGTTCTCCATTCCAAACCTATGCAATCAGAATTTCTTTAGGGCAAGGCCAAGGAATCCATATGTTTTAACAAGGACTATCTGTGCACTGACATTAAGGAATCACAGTTATTCTCAGCACACAGATGCAAATAACATGAAAAAGAATTATTATCAAATGCATACTCCATACCAGTTCTTCAGCATAATAGCTTTCATTTATTATCTCACTTAAATTCCCATAACAACCCCACTTTAGAGATAAGGAAACTGAAGCTCAGAGGTTTGATAAGCTGCTGGAAGACATACCCCGGGAGATTAATGAAGGAGCAGGGCTGTGATTTCTGAGGGGTCTGTTTGAACCCAGCGTTCAACCTGCATTGACTCTTCCGACAGTTCTTCTTTCTGCAGATCCAGAGGCCTTTGACCTATCCTGAAATGTTCTATACCAATTCAAATTCCAGACCAGATACCCAAATTCCAGATCAACCACCAGAGGAAAAAGAGCAGACATAAAACAATGACAATAAAAATATTTTGTACTAATATCAGGTTTTTACTGTTTCCAAAGCATATGTGGGTCTATTTTCTCTACATTTATACCTTTAAATCATTCTGTGAAGCATGAGGGTTAAATGAAAAAACAAAGACCCAAAGAGGGGAAGCAACTTACTCCGGGTCTCACAAGTTCACAGCCAAGCTGCCACACTCTGACTCCCTCTGGCAGGGTCTAATACTGCACTTGGGCTGGATTTCTCCAGGGCTCACAGGTCCAACACATTTTAGGTCTAGTTCCCTTTAAGGGAGAAGAGGAAGGGATGGGTTGCTTTCTGCCTCCTTCCCTATAGGATTTACCATCATGTTCGGAAATGAACACACTCTCCATCCACACTGCCTGAGGGACAGTTTGCCCCGACTTCCACAAGGCTGTGCTGAGAAATGGCTGCATTTCTATTTTTGCCATGCAATTTGTAAAAAGCTTTGCAGTATACTTCAAAGAAAAATAATGGATTCCATGATGAAAAGAAAAAGCGCCATCCCTCACACAGAGGTTAAATGCCACCAGCCGCTAGTGAAGCAGCCTTGGGAAGTCTCTGCTGAGCAAAATGTTGACAGCCCACAGAAAACCTAGGCAGTGGACTGGACCAATCTTTGCCAATGGCAGAAAGGGTCTGAAGGGATGAATGGCCCTTAGTTAGCCTTCTTGGCTGAGACCCTCCCTCTGTTGAGAACATCCCTCTGTTTCTGCCACAGACAGTGGTGGTGGTGTTGTTTGCAGTGTGTATATGTTTATTTGACAAATTACTAGTTATTTATCAAACACTGTATTGATTCTAGCATTTTTCACCCCTTTCCCTTTAGAATACAGATCTTTCCATCTCTCCCCTTAACAGCTCCTGAAGCAAACCTCCCGCTCATGCAACACACGAATGGACACATGGACACACACACACACAAAACACACACACACACACATGTGTACACTTGGTGGAAATGAAAGCAAGACTCCTTTCTCTTGGCCTCAGTCTCCCTATCTAGAAAGTGTGAATGAGTTGAACCAGATATTCTATTAGGTTCCTTCTCTGGTTCTAAGAATCTGATAAAATAAGTGGGGGAAAGCCCTAAATATAGCCTATGAATTTGTGATTCAGGCTCTGAGCATGAAGGGGTAAACTGGCCTCAAATTGTGTTTTCAACAGTTGTCTTTTGTTAAAGGGAATCATAAAGTGAGATAAAGAACAATAATTTCTTCTACGCCCATGAGCATGCTAACATCTTAACAATAAGGATTACACTGTGTTTTCCCTCTCTTGTTTTATTTTTCATTTTCTTTATGCATAGTCAGTGCTGCAAAGACTGCCTAGTCAGTTGTCTCTTCCCCCTATGTCAATTTCTCTTCCCATGTGAAGGTGGCAGATACAATCCAGCCCTGTAATAGCTGAGGTTTCAGCCCTGTAGAGCTTCAAGCTAATGCCATTCTCACCTCAGAGGTAGTGCTTCATGTGATGTCAGAAAGATTCCAAGAGGTGTTAAATTTGCTACGTGGTTGCAACTCCCTTTTAGTTTGGTGAGGTTGGCTTAGGATTTGATGTTTTATTGATTTCATTATCAAGATAGTACAGGATATCTCAGCTTTTAAATTTATATTGTCAATCATTGAAGTGGCTCCTAACCTGTGGGGACACTAACTAGACCTACATGCACTGCTGCTTGCCAATGTAGTACGTGGCTCTTTTCTACCTGCTCCTCAGGGCTGGATTCAAGATTATGAGGTTGAAGAGAAGGCAGGGGGATAGAGGGATAACTCTAGGGTTGTTTGAAAAAGAAATCAGTGGAAATGAGACTGTTCTCCTTCTCACACAACACAGCAGAAAGCTTTGAATCAAACTGCCTGTGTCTGCATCCAAGTCACTGAATCACCTGGGTTTCAGTCTGCTCATCATCACATGGGGATAATTCTATACTAGGAAATACCTTATAAGGTTACTGTGGAGACTAAATGAGAAAAAAGCCTAGAGCAATGCCCAGCACACACTAACATCTCAATAAGTGCTGCTTATACTGATTATTATTCCTCTTGACCAAACTGATCTTGCAACTTTCTGATGTTTAACTACCTTGCGTTTTCTGGCCATCTCATTTCACCAGAGGATCTCAAAGCACGCTAGAGATGAGTCTGAGTTGAGGTTCATCTTAGAGTCAATCAGTGGGACTGGGAGCAAAATTGATCATTTTCCTGTTCATTTATTTATTCACTCAGCAAATACTTATTGACCACCTATAAAATGCCAGGAACTGTGCTAGGTGATGAAGATATAATGATGAACAAGACAAAGTCCCTGCTTAACAGAGTTAATACTCTAGAAGCAGGGAGGTAGGAGGAAGGGGGAGGCAGATAAACAAGAAATACAATGATATGTGCTTGGTGAACTCAAGGGACAGAAAGTCAGTGTGGGTGGGGTTGGGGGCAGTCATGAGAGGGAGGGTGATATAAGATGAGGTTGCAGAGGAAGGCAGGGGCCAGATCATTCAAGCTTTGTAGGCCATCTAAGGAGTTTTATCTTTATCCTAAAAACATTAAAATACAAATGGAAGGCTTTAAGTAAAGGATCAACATACTCAAGTATTTGTTAAAGTTCTTTTTTTTTTTTCTCAGCTCACTGCAGCCTCGGTCTCCAGGGCTCAAGCGGTCCTCCCACCTCAGCCTCCTGAGTAGCTGGGACTACAGGTGTGCACCAACAGGCCCGGCTAATTTTTGTATTTTTAGTGGAGACGGGGTTTCACCACATGACCCAGGGTGGTCTCAAACTCCTGGGCTCAAGCTATCTGCCCGCCTTGACCTCCCAAAGTGCTAGAATTACAGTCGCGAACCCCTGTACCCAGACTGTTTGTTAAAGTTCTTAGTGACTGTTATATAGAGTAGAGATTGGTTGGAGTTGAGATTTGGGAGGGGGTGGGGGTAAGCCTGCCACTATCTGATACACTGTCTGTGTGAATCACTAAAAAAGACACCCCTTCCTCAATTTAAAAATGACAACAAAAAAATATGTTAATCTTTTCTTGTACAACCTAAACAAATTTAAGTCCTGCTCAAGAAAATTTGCCAGAGTTGTGGCGGGCAGCAGCCTGGGTTGTGAGCACCCACATTATTCCTCTCACTCATGCATTTCTTGTCACTGGAATAGATGCACCATCAACAACATTTTGCACCCCACTGTTCTATCCCCTCTCCAGATGAGGCAGCTGGAAGTGGGAGGGATGGGACTTCAGCCTGTGAGAGCAATGAGTAGTGGAGAGAGAAGTAAACTCAGGGGACACCCAGAGCTTGGGTAGGATAGAGTCCACGTGTGTGTGCCACTGAGTATGTACATTTATGGATGTATATGTGTGTGCATGTGTGTGTGTGTGATTGTGCTTTCCTGAGTCTATGTAAGGCCATGTGTACTGGTACAGTTTTAAGTAGGAGCAGGCTCTCTTCCGCTGTTCTCAGACTTACAGCCAAGAAGCCCAGAATGTCTGCACCCATCTGCACAATCTTATGTAAGTATGTATGTGTCTGTTATATAAATGGCACACCCATAGCTATGGTGCCCTTGTGTAGTATGCAACCTGAACATCCATACATGGCAGGCCCGACAGTAAGAGTGGAAGCAAGTAGATTATTTAGGAGACTGTTGCGGTGGTTTGGGAAAGAGATGATGGTGGCTCACACTAATGGCTGAGGAGGTGGTGGAAAGTTATGAAATTCAGTAAATATTTTGAAGGTAAATGAACAAGATTTGCTGATGGCTAGGATGTGATGTGTAAGGGAACAAAAAGAACTCAGGATAACCACCAGGAGTTTGACTTAAGCAACCAGATGAGCGGTAGTGCCATTTACTGAGTGGGGTTGACTAGAAGAGGAATGGATTGGCAGAAAAAAATCATAAATTCTGCTTTAGGCAGCTTATATCAACTCCAGCTGCCTACCTATGGTGGCAGATCAATCAGTCTCTGTATCTTAAGCTTCTCCTCACTGAGGATCTTAAAGCTCTTTATGTGTGGGGGGCTCTGGAAAATTGGTAATCCCTGATATCTATCTTCACCTCAGCAGTTTTCTTTCTGTACCTTCTTTGACTTGAGAGGAAATAATAATTTTACTTTGTTCCTAGCAGTTTCTCAAGATTTCTCTCTCTCTTTCACACACACACACAAGCACACATACACACACAAGTACACAAACACACACATTCTCTCTCTCTCTCTTTTGCCATTTCCAAATGTCCTTTTCTAAGATTCCTTTTTGTCAAAACCCCAAAACCTTTCTCTTTGGGGAGTATACTTTTATTCAAGGACAGGGATTCTCCATCTGCCACTACCAGACAGCCCAGAATGCCATCACTCCACCCAAACCCTCTCCTCAGTAGAGGAAAAAGGTACTAAGGTGCTTGGAGCATGGAACAGAGCCAGGTGAGCTGAGAACATGAGCCAAGTGCTGAGAAATTAAAGAAAGTAATGCTGACTAGGGGAAAAAGTGAATTAATCAGGAAATCTTAAGGTCATTGTGATCTCATTGATTGCATTAACATCTAACAGCAGAAGACTGCAGATTGATTACTGCTTCAGCAGGAGGGATCATATGTAAGCTAGGAATGTGGTGTACAGAGCTACATCTTCTGTAGGGAAAGTCAGTGCCAGCAGGTGAAGCTAAATCTCCTCACTCAAGGCACATTGACTTAGAACCCACTGCCTCTCTAGACATGCATCAGGCAGCCTAGGCACCAAGAACCTTTCATAAATACAAATCATCCCCTTGTGCACAGTGCCCATCACTCACACTAGATCATGCCATCCCACTTCCTCCAGTGTTTCTCGGAATGGCCTAGGAAAAGATTCGGAGGAATGAATCATCACTGATGATCTAGATGAGTCTTTGGGGTCTGTCCTTGCTCCATCAGCTGCAGTTCCACCTTTCCCTTCCTATAGCTCCTTGTGTTTTTCTCTTCATCTGCCCATATTGACAGAAGAAGAAAAAGTTCACCCCTTTCAGTAACAGGGTGTGGACCCGCCCTCCATAAGCAAAAGATGCAATGCTGTGGTCGCCTTGCCTCATTCCCACCAGCAAAACAAAACAAAACAAAACAAAACACACAGTGATCTGAATTGTCAGGGGTCTTTTCAGGAGATGGCTGCCTAATGCAGAAAAGCACATGAAAGGAAACAGCAGTAACAATCATAGCCCCAATTTCTTCAGCTCAACCTATGTTTCAGGCGATGAGCTAAGTGCTTTATATATAGGTTATTTCATTTAGTCCTTACCACAAGGCAGGTGTGATTAGTGTCACCATTTCATAGCTGAATAAAAGAAAAGAGGAGGGCCGGGAGCGGTGGCTCACGCCTGTAATCCCAGCACTTTGGGAGGCCGAGGCGGGTGAATAACGAGGTCAGGAGATCGAGACCATCCCGGCGAACACGGTGAAACCCCGTCTCTACTAAAAATACAAAAAAAAACTAGCTGGGCGTGGTGGCGGGCGCCTGTAGTCCTAGCTTCTAGGAAGGCTGAGGCAGGAGAATGGCGTGAAGCCAGGAGGCGGCAGAGCTTGCAGTGAGCGGAGATCGCACCACTGCACTCCAGCCTGGGCAACAGAGCGAGACTCCATCTCAAAAAAAAAAAAAAAAAACAAAGCGGAGGCTCAGAGAGGTTTAGGCACTTGTTCAGCGTCACAGAGCCAGGCATGAGCAAAGACAGGATTTAAACCTAGATCTGTCTGTCTTCAGTGCAAGTGCTCACAACCAACTTGGTGTGCGGGAGTGGACCCAAATATATCGTTCTATTTGCAGCCTCTTTCTTCCCATTACAACAGGGATTCTAAATACATCCAAAACAATGGTGATGCCTCCCAAACCTCTGGCTCCAGCCCTGACTTCTCTGTTCAGCTTCAATCCTTAACCAATTCCTTTCCACTAGATGGTTCCCTTTCACTCATGTCCTCTGTTCACTCAAGCTCAGAATTCGTAAAACATATTTTTTTTTCTCCCACTCAGCTCTCCCCCTATTTGCCTCTTTCTGCCAGCATTATCCCAATTTCTAGGCTCCCAACTTCAGAATCATCCCCAACCCTTCTCTCTCTATCCATATCTAGTCAGGGTAAACACCACATTGTGGCAGTTTTCTCTCCATAATGTCTCCTGAATCTACCCTTTTTTCCCACTTCAAATTCTTCTTACACACCATTGGCCTCACTTTTAAAAAACACACAAATTTATTTTCGTACACTTTCTGTAGATCAGAAGTACAGGCACAGTATGTCCGAATCTTCTACTTAGGGTCTCATTGCGTTGAAATCAAGGTGTCGGCCAGGGTTGTGATTTTCATCTGAAGTTCTATTAGTAGAAGGTATAAATGTATAGTACAAGGAATTTCCACCTACTCCTCACTCAGATTCCCAAAATGTTAACCTTTGCAACATTTTCTTTATCCTTTTATCTTTTTCTGTACACACACACACACACACACACACACTATTTTTTTCTCAATCATTTGAGAGTAAGGTGGAGATCATGCCCCTTTATCCTTAAATACTTTAGTTCATGTTTCTAAAAATCAGAGCATTCTCTTACGTAACCACAAGACAATTATCAAGATCAGGAAATTAATATTCATGCAACATTATGATCTAATCTGAAAATCTCTTTCAAATGTCACCAATTATCCTAATATCATCCTTTAGAACAAAAGGACAAAAATTATTTGGTAAAGGATCCAAATATGAATGAATTCTTAAGTTTAGTTTCCATATCTCTTTAGTCTCCTTTAATTGGAAACAGTTTTTCAGTTTTTCTTATCTTTCATGACCTTAATATTTTTGAAGAATATACTGGCCTCTGATTTTTGCTGTACCTCACCTTACTGGAGTGTTGGAGCTCAGAAAACAGTACCCCAAAATGAAGGCCTCAGGAGCAAATGTTATTCTCTGACCTTCTCCTGCTCTCTTGTCTCTCAATCCCATCTTCCCTGGAGGCTAGTCACAGAAACTAGAATCTCTTTTCCCTAAGACGAGTCATAGAAACCTACCCCTTCTCCCCAAATCCAGCCATGAAACCTAAAAATATTACTCTAACTTTCCCTCTGTCTTTCTGTGTATAAAACTAACCACAAAGAAATTATCTGACCTACCTTGTTTGACTGCATGTCATAAGATCTCTGTTCCAGAGAGGGTCATGGTCCACACCCAGAAGGAAGGAATTCATGCTCATAGAGGGTTAGAAGAATCTAGACAGAGAGGCTTTGATGTATTTTCCCACTCAGTCTATTGCATTGGATTATACTCTTTTTGTCTAATTGTATTTCTACATGGCTGTCCATACTTTTTTGACCCAAGCATAAAATGGAAAATTTTCCCTGTATCTTTGGGTCTTCATTCTGAAAGCTCCCATATACACCCATGTTAAATAAATGTATATGCCTTTTCTCCTATCCATCTACCTTTTGTGAGTTGATTTTTCAGGGAACATTCAGAAGGCCAAGGGGAAAGCTATCCCTTGGCCACTACAATAGACAGAAAAGCAGAATATTCCATGACTTCCCAACTACAGAATCATAGAATTTGGAATGGACCTTAAAATGAACTACTCCATTGGGTCCCAAACTGTTGTCATGCACTCTTCAATATTTTGGTCATACCATTTTCCCAATGTTTTTCTTTGAATTAGATAATTACTGTGGTAGGCAGAATTTTAACTATGACCCCCCAAACGACCCTTGCTTCTGTATAATCCCCTCCCCTCTGAGTGTGGGTGGAACCTATCAACATGATGAGAAATTACTCCAATGATTATGTCACATTACATGGCAAAACAGATTATCTAAGTGTGTGTAATCTCATCACGGGAACCCTTTAATAACATAGTTTTCTCTGACTGATAAGTGGAAGAGGAAGTCAGGGAGATTGAGGCATGAGAATATTTTGACATGCGAGGTTGCTAGTTGATGGTTTTGAGGATGGAGTGGGTCACTAAGGAGGAATTCAAGTGGCTTCTAGGAGCAGAATGTGACTGTTAGCAGACAATCAGCAAGGAAATGGGGACTTCAAACCTACAACCCAAAGAAACTGAATTCTGCCTACACCTGAATGAGCTTGGAAGTAGATTCATCCACAGAACCTCCAGATAAAAGTCCAGCCCAGCTGACACTTTAAATAGAAAGCCCTGTCAAGCCTACCAGGACTTCTAACCTACAGATCAGAATGAAAATGAAGATGCAACATACCAAAATGTGTGGGACACTGCTAAAGCAGTGCTGAGAGGGAAATTTACGGCACTCAATGCATACATTAGAAAAGAGGAAACGTCTTGAATCAGTAATCAAGCTCCCACCTCAAGAAACTGGAAAACGAAAAACAGCATAAACTCAAAGTAAGTAGAAGGAATAAAATAATAAATATATGAGCAGAAATCAGTGAAATCGAAAAGAGAAAAGTAGGCTGGGCACAATGGTTCCCGCCAGTAATCCCAGCACTTTGGGAGGCTGAGGCCAGATCACGAGGTCAGGAGATTGAGACCATCCTGGTTAACACGGTGAAACCCCGTCTCTACTAAAAATCCAAAAATTAGCCGGGTATGGTGGCGGCACCTCTAGTCCCAGCTACTCCAGAGACTGAGGCAGGAGAATGGCATGAACCAAAGAGGCAGAGCTTGCAGTGGGCCGAGATGGCGCCACTGCACTCCAGCCTGGGCGACAGTGCCAGACTCCATCTCAAAAAAGAAAACAAAACAAACAAACAAACAAA
>NW_012102798.1:3525363-3527135 GCF_000951045.1 Mandrillus leucophaeus
AAAACCACATGATCGTTTCAATAGGCACTGAGAAAGACATTTTACAAAATTTAACACACTTTTATGATAAAGTACTCAACAAGCTACAGATAGGAAGGAACTTCGTCAACATGGTAAAGAGCATCTATGAAAAACCCACCGCTAACGTCATTATTAATAGTGAAAGACTGAAAGATTTCCCCCTAAGATTAGGAACAAAATATATATCCACCTTTGTCATTTCTAGTCAATATTGTATTGGAGGCTCTAGCCAGGACAATTATGCAAGAAAATGAAGTAAGAGCCACCCTGATTGGAAAGAAATAATTTAAATAGTCTCTAATTGCAGATGACATGACCAGTGTCCAGAAAATCCAGAGGAATCCACTAAAAATAATTAGAACTAATAAACAATTAAATAGGGCTGCAGGGTACAAGATCATTGTACAAAATATCAATTTTATTTGTACACAGTAGCAGTAAGCAAACCAAAAATGAAATTAAGAAATTGATTCCATTTACAATAGCATCAAAAAATAAAATATTTAGAAATAAATTTACCAAAATAAGTAGAAACTTATAAAATGAAAAATACAAAACATTGCTGAAAGAAATTAAAGAAAACCTAAGCAAATGGAAAGACATTCCATGTCCTTGGATTAGAAGGCTTAACATTGTTAAGATGACAAAACTCTCCAAATTAATCTACAGATTTAACACAATCCCTATCAAAATTACAGCTGCATTTTTAAAATAGAAATTGGCAAGATGTTCCTAAAATTTTTACAATATTTTGTATGGAAATGCAAGATACCCCAAATAGTTAAAACAATGTTGGAAAGAACAACAAAGTTGGAGGACTAATACTTCCCAATATTAAAACTTACTAGAAAGCTACAGTAATCAAGAGAGTATAGTACTGTCATTAAAAAATATATATCTTATACATATATATCTTATATATATTTTATCTTATCTCAAACTGATTTAAACAAAAGCTAAACCTAATATCACAATGATGAAAGACCGAATGTTTTTCTCTTAAGATTGAGAATGAAGCACTGATTTTTTTATTATTATTATACTCTAAGTTCTAGGGTACATGGGCACAACGTGCAGGTTTGATAAATAGGTATACATGTGCCATGTTGGTTTGCTGCCCCCATCAACTCATCATTTACATTAGGTATTTCTCCTCGGCACCGACACACCCTGGTGTGTGATGTTCCACGCTCTGTGTTCAAGTGTTCTCATTGTTCAGTTGCCACCTATGAGTGAGAACACGTGGTGTTTGGTTTTCTGTCTTTGTGATAGTTTGTTGAAAATGATGGTTTCCAGTTTTATCCATGTCCCTGTAAATGACATGAACTCATCCTTTCTATGGCTGCATAGTATTCCATGGTGTATACGGGCCACATTTTCTTAATCCAGCCTATCATTGATGGACATTTGGGTTGGTTCCGAGTCTTTGCTATTGGGAATAGTGCCACAATAAACATACACATGCGTGTGTCTTTATAGTAGCATGATTTATAATCCTTTGGGTATATACAAACCAATGGGATTGCTGGGTCAAATGGTAATTCTAGTTCTAGATCCCGGAGGAATTGCCACACTGTCTTCCACAATGGTTGAACTAATTTACACTCCCACCAACAATGTAAAAGCATTCCTATTTCTCCACATCCTCTCCAGCATCTGTTGTTTCTTGACTTTTTAATGATTACCATTATAACTGGCATGAGATGGTATCTCACTGTGGTTTTGATTTGCATTTCTCTGATGACCAGTGA
>NW_012102798.1:3530435-3531278 GCF_000951045.1 Mandrillus leucophaeus
GAAAAACCCACCGCTAACGTCATTATTAATAGTGAAAGACTGAAAGATTTCCCCCTAAGATTAGGAACAAAATATATATCCACCTTTGTCATTTCGAGGTGGGCCGAGATGGCGCCACTGCACTCCAGCCTGGGCGACAGTGCCAGACTCCATCTCAAAAAAGAAAACAAAACAAACAAACAAACAAACAAAAAAGTAATAGAGAAAATGAATAAAACAAGAGCTGGTTTCTGAAAAGATCAAGAAAATTGATGGAATTGCTGAATTGATCCTACAAGACTGATAAAGAAAAAGAGAGAAGACACGAATTACCAACATCTGAATGAAAATATCACTGCAGACCCTATAAACATTATAAGGATAAAATGGAGTAGTACAAGCAATTCTATACACATTAATTTGACAATGTAGATGAACTGGATCATTCTTTGAAATGCATAAACTATCACAAATCAGCAAATATAAAATAGATACTTTGAATAGACCTATAACTTTTGAGAAAACTGAATTTGTAATTTCAAAGCCCCCCAACAAGGTTTCTAAGATCAGAAGTTTTCCCTGAGGAATTCTACCAAATATTCAAAGAAGAATTAACACCAATTCTCAACAATGTCTTCCAGAAAGTGGAAGGGGGAGAAAGAACACTTTCCAATTCACTTTTGAGGCTAGTACTTATTCTCTGATAACAAAACCAGACAAAGACAGTACAAAAGAAAGAAGGAAAGAAAGACAGAGAGAAAGAGAGAGAGAGGGAGAAGGAAAGAAGAAAGAAAGAAAGAAAGAAAGAAAGAAAGAAAGAAAGAAAGAAAGAAAGAAAGAAAGAAAGAAAGAAAGAAAGAAAGA
>NW_012102798.1:3531328-3533610 GCF_000951045.1 Mandrillus leucophaeus
TCTGGCCCTGGACTTTTTTTCGTTGTTAGGATATTAATTATTGCCTCAGTTTCAGAGCCTGTTATGGGTCTACTCAGAGATTCAACTTCTTCTTGGTTTAGTCTTTAGAGGGTGTATGTGTCCAGGAATTTATCCCTTTCTTCTAGATTTTCTAGTTTATTTGCATAGAAGTGTTTATAGTATTCTCTGGTGTTAGTTTATATTTCTGTGGGATCGGTGGTGATATCCCCTTTATCATTTTTTATTGCATCTATTTGATTTGGGGTGGAGAGTTCTGTAGATGTCTATTAGGTCTGCTTGTTGCAGAGCTGAGTTCAGGCCCTGGATATCCTTGTTAACCTTCTGTCTCATTGATCTGTCTGACACTGACAGTGGGATGCTAAAGTCTCCCATTATTATTGTGTGGGAGTCTAAGTCTCTTTGTAGGACTCTAAGGACTTGCTTTATGAATCTGGGTGCTCCTGTATTGGGTGCATACATATTTAGGGTAGTTAGCTCTTCTTGTTGAATTGATCCCCTTACCGTTATGTAATGGCCTTCTTTGTCTCTTTTGATCGTTGTTGGTTTAAAATCTGTTTTATCAGAGACTAGGATTGCAACCCCTGCCTTTTTTTTTTTTTGCTTTCCATTTGCTTGGTAGATCTTCCTCCATCTATTTATTTTGAGCCTATGTGCATCTTTGCATGTGAGATGGGTCTCCTGAATAAGCACACTGATGGGTCTTGACTCTTTATCCAATTTGCCAGTCTGTGTCTTTTAATTGGGGCATTTAGCTCATTTACACTTAAGGTTAATATTGGTATGTGCGAATTTGATCCTGACATTATGATGTTAGCTGGTTATTTTGCCCTTTAATGGATGCAGTTTCTTCATAGCATCGATGGTATTTACAATTTGGCCTGTTTTTTGCAATGGTTGGTACTGGTTGTTTCTTTCTACGTTTAGTGCTTCCTTCAGGAGCTCTTGTAAGGCAGACCTGGTGGTGACAAAATCTCTCAGCATTTGCTTTTCTGTAAAGAATTTCATTTCTCCTTCACTTATGAAGCTTAGTTTGCATGGATATGAAATTCTGGGCTGGAAATTCTTTTCTTTAAGAATGTTGAATATTGGCCCCCACTCTCTTCTGGCTTGTAGAAGTTTCTGCAGAGAAATCTTCTGTTAGTCTGATGGGCTTCCCTTTGTGGATAACTCGACCTTTCTCTCTGGCTGCCCTTAAACCTTTTTCCTTCATTTCAACTTTGGTGAATCTGACAATTATGTGTCTTGGAGCTGCTGTTCTTGAGGAGTATCTTTGTGGTGTTCTCTGTATTTCCTGAATTTGAATGTTGGCCTGCCTTGCTAGGTTGGGGAAGTTCTCCTGGATAATATCCTGAAGAGTGTTTTCCAACTTGGTTCCGTTCTCCCCATCACTTTCAGGTACACCAATCAAACGTAGATTTGGTCTTTTCACATAGTCCCATATTTCTTGGAGGCATTGTCCATTTCTTTTTACTCTTTTTTCTCTAACCTTGTCTTCTTGCTTTATTTCATTAATTTGATCTTCAATCACTGATACCCTTCCTTCCACTTGATCAAAACAGCTGTTGAAACTTGTACATACGTCACAAAGTTCTTGTGCCATGGTTTTCAGCTCCATCAGGTCCTTTAACGTCTTCTCTACGCTGTTTATTCTAGTTAGCCATTCATCTAATCTTTTATCAAGGTTTTTAGCTTCCTTGTGATGCGTTCAAACATCCTCCTCTGGCTCGGAGAAGTTTGTCAATATCAACCTTCTGAAGCCTACTTCTGTCAACTCATGAAAGTCATTCTACATCCAGCTTTGCTCTGTTGCTGGCAAGGAGCTACAAACCTTTGGAGGAGAAGAGGCACTCTGATTTTTAGAATTTTCCCCTTTTCTGCTCTGTTTTTTCCCCATCTTTGTGGTTTTATCTACCTTTGGTCTTTGATGTTGGTGACCTACAGATGGGGTTTTGGTGTAGATGACCTTTTTGTTGATGTTGATGCTATTCCTTTCTGTTTGTTAGTTTTCCTTCTAACAGTCAAGTCCCTCAGCTGCAGGTCTGTTGGAGTTTGCTCGAGTTCCACTCCAAATCTTCTTTGCCTGGATATCACCAGTGGAGGTTGCAGAACAGCAATATTGCTGTCTGATCCTTCCTCTGGAAACTTTGTCCCAGAGGGGCAGCCAACTACCAACTGGAAAGTGTCTCCCATTTAGGCTACATGGGGGTCAGAAACCCACTTGAGGAGGCAGTCTGTCCATTCTCAGAGCTCAAATGCCATGA
>NW_012102798.1:3533660-3540292 GCF_000951045.1 Mandrillus leucophaeus
AGATGGTTGTAGATGTGTGGTGTTATTTCTGAGGCCTCTGTTCTATGCCGTTGGTCTATATCTCTGTTTTGGTACCAGTACCATGCTGTTTTGGTTACTGCAGCCTTGTAGTATAGTTTGAAGTCAGGTAGCGTGATGCCTCCAGCTTGGTTCTTTTTGCTTAGGATTGTCTTGACAATGCAGGCTCTGTTTTGGTTCCACATGCACTTTAAAGTAGTTTTCTCCAATTCTGTGGAGAAAGTCATTGGTAGCTTGATGGGAATGGCATTGAATTTATAAATCACTTTGGGCAGTATGGCCACTTTCATGATATTGATTCTTCCTATCCATGAGCATGGAATGTTCTTCCAGTTGTTTGTGTCCTATTTTATTTCGTTGAGCAGTGGTTTGTAGCTCTCCTTAAAGAAGTCCTTCACATTCCTTGTTAGTTGGATTCCTAGGTATTTTATTGTCTTTGTAGCAATTGTGCATAGGAGTTCACTCATGATTTAGCTCTCTGTTTGTCTGTTAATGGTGTATAGGAATGCTTGTGATTTTTGCCATTGATTTTGTATCCTGAGACATTGCTGAATTTGCTCATCTGCTTAAGGAGATTTTGGGCTGAGATGATGGAGTTTTCTAAATATACAATCATGCCATCTGCAAACAGAGACAATTTGATTTCCTCATTTCCTAATCGAATACTCTTTATTTCTTTCTCTTGCCTGATTGCCCTGGCCAGAACTTCCAAGACTATGCTGAATAGGAGTGGTAAGAGAGGCATCCTTGTCTTGTGGTGTTTTCAAAGGGAATGCTTCCAGTTTTTGCCCATTCAGTATGATATTGACTGTGGGTTTGTCATAAAAGCTCTTATTATTTTGAGATATGTTCCATCAATCCTAGTTTATTGAGAGTTTTTAGCATGAAGGGCTGCTGAATTCTGTCAAAGGCCTTTTCTGCATCTATTGAGATAATCATGTGGTTTTTGTTGGTGGTGCTGTTTATGTGATGGATTACGTTTATTGATTTGTGTATGTTGAACCAGCCTTGCATCCCAGGGATGAAGCCGACTTGGTAGTGGTGGATAAGCTTTTTGATGTGCTGCTGTATTCGGTTTGCCAGTATTTTATTGAGGATTTTTGCATCGATGTTCATATTGGTCTAAAATTCTTTTTTTGTTGTGTCTCTGCCAAGCTTTGGTATCAGGATGATGTTGGCCTCATAAAATGAGTTAGGGAGGATTCTCTCTTTTTCTATTGATTGGAATAGTTTTAGAAGGAATGGTACCAGCTCCTCTTTGTACCTCTAATAGAATTCGGCTGTGAATCCATCTGGCCCTGGACTTTTTTTCGTTGTTAGGATATTAATTATTGCCTCAGTTTCAGAGCCTGTTATGGGTCTACTCAGAGATTCAACTTCTTCTTGGTTTAGTCTTTAGAGGGTGTATGTGTCCAGGAATTTATCCCTTTCTTCTAGATTTTCTAGTTTATTTGCATAGAAGTGTTTATAGTATTCTCTGGTGTTAGTTTATATTTCTGTGGGATCGGTGGTGATATCCCCTTTATCATTTTTTATTGCATCTATTTGATTTGGGGTGGAGAGTTCTGTAGATGTCTATTAGGTCTGCTTGTTGCAGAGCTGAGTTCAGGCCCTGGATATCCTTGTTAACCTTCTGTCTCATTGATCTGTCTGACACTGACAGTGGGATGCTAAAGTCTCCCATTATTATTGTGTGGGAGTCTAAGTCTCTTTGTAGGACTCTAAGGACTTGCTTTATGAATCTGGGTGCTCCTGTATTGGGTGCATACATATTTAGGGTAGTTAGCTCTTCTTGTTGAATTGATCCCCTTACCGTTATGTAATGGCCTTCTTTGTCTCTTTTGATCGTTGTTGGTTTAAAATCTGTTTTATCAGAGACTAGGATTGCAACCCCTGCCTTTTTTTTTTTTTGCTTTCCATTTGCTTGGTAGATCTTCCTCCATCTATTTATTTTGAGCCTATGTGCATCTTTGCATGTGAGATGGGTCTCCTGAATAAGCACACTGATGGGTCTTGACTCTTTATCCAATTTGCCAGTCTGTGTCTTTTAATTGGGGCATTTAGCTCATTTACACTTAAGGTTAATATTGGTATGTGCGAATTTGATCCTGACATTATGATGTTAGCTGGTTATTTTGCCCTTTAATGGATGCAGTTTCTTCATAGCATCGATGGTATTTACAATTTGGCCTGTTTTTTGCAATGGTTGGTACTGGTTGTTTCTTTCTACGTTTAGTGCTTCCTTCAGGAGCTCTTGTAAGGCAGACCTGGTGGTGACAAAATCTCTCAGCATTTGCTTTTCTGTAAAGAATTTCATTTCTCCTTCACTTATGAAGCTTAGTTTGCATGGATATGAAATTCTGGGCTGGAAATTCTTTTCTTTAAGAATGTTGAATATTGGCCCCCACTCTCTTCTGGCTTGTAGAAGTTTCTGCAGAGAAATCTTCTGTTAGTCTGATGGGCTTCCCTTTGTGGATAACTCGACCTTTCTCTCTGGCTGCCCTTAAACCTTTTTCCTTCATTTCAACTTTGGTGAATCTGACAATTATGTGTCTTGGAGCTGCTGTTCTTGAGGAGTATCTTTGTGGTGTTCTCTGTATTTCCTGAATTTGAATGTTGGCCTGCCTTGCTAGGTTGGGGAAGTTCTCCTGGATAATATCCTGAAGAGTGTTTTCCAACTTGGTTCCGTTCTCCCCATCACTTTCAGGTACACCAATCAAACGTAGATTTGGTCTTTTCACATAGTCCCATATTTCTTGGAGGCATTGTCCATTTCTTTTTACTCTTTTTTCTCTAACCTTGTCTTCTTGCTTTATTTCATTAATTTGATCTTCAATCACTGATACCCTTCCTTCCACTTGATCAAAACAGCTGTTGAAACTTGTACATATGTCACAAAGTTCTTGTGCCATGGTTTTCAGCTCCATCAGGTCCTTTAACGTCTTCTCTACGCTGTTTATTCTAGTTAGCCATTCATCTAATCTTTTATCAAGGTTTTTAGCTTCCTTGTGATGCGTTCAAACATCCTCCTCTGGCTCGGAGAAGTTTGTCAATATCAACCTTCTGAAGCCTACTTCTGTCAACTCATGAAAGTCATTCTACATCCAGCTTTGCTCTGTTGCTGGCAAGGAGCTACAAACCTTTGGAGGAGAAGAGGCACTCTGATTTTTAGAATTTTCCCCTTTTCTGCTCTGTTTTTTCCCCATCTTTGTGGTTTTATCTACCTTTGGTCTTTGATGTTGGTGACCTACAGATGGGGTTTTGGTGTAGATGACCTTTTTGTTGATGTTGATGCTATTCCTTTCTGTTTGTTAGTTTTCCTTCTAACAGTCAAGTCCCTCAGCTGCAGGTCTGTTGGAGTTTGCTCGAGTTCCACTCCAAATCTTCTTTGCCTGAATATCACCAGTGGAGGTTGCAGAACAGCAATATTGCTGTCTGATCCTTCCTCTGGAAACTTTGTCCCAGAGGGGCAGCCAACTACCAACTGGAAAGTGTCTCCCATTTAGGCTACATGGGGGTCAGAAACCCACTTGAGGAGGCAGTCTGTCCATTCTCAGAGCTCAAATGCCATGAAGCACTGATTTCTACTCTCATTACTGCTATTCGAGGTAGTACTACCCAGTGCAATAAGAGACGAAAGGGACTAAAAGTCATATATATATATGTGTGTGTGTATATACACATACATACCTACGTACATACATAGAGCAATGGAATAGAATTGAGAGTCTAGAAATGAACTCTCACACTTATGGCCATTTGATTTTTAACAAGGGTGCCAAGAAATTTTAATAGGAAAAGAATAGTCTTTTCAACTAATAGTACTGGGACAACTGTATGTCCACACACAAAATAATGAAGTTGTACTCCTACATCATGCCATATAAAAATTAACCCAAAATGCATAAAAAGATAGAAATGTACAAAATAAAACCAGGAAATTCTTAGAAGAAAACACTGGTGTGAATTTTAGTGATCTTGAATTAGGCAATAGTTTTTTGTATCTGACACTAACAGAATAGTCAAGAAAAGAAAAAATAAACTACTGTGTATCATTAAAATTAAAGACGTTCGTACTTTAAAGGACAGCATCAAGAACATGAAAAGACAACCCACAGAATGGGAGAAAATATTTGAAAATCATGTATGAGATAAGGGACTTGTATCTAGAATCTAAAGAACTCTTGTAACTCAATAATAAAAAGACATTATGGCAGCCAAAAAATGGAAACAACCCAAGTATTCAACTGATGAATGGATAAACAAATTATGATATGTGCATACAATGCAATATTATTCAGCAATAAAAATAACTGAAATACGAATACATGCTACAACATGGATGAACTTTGAAAACATTATGCTAAGTGAAAGAAGCCAGTCACAATAGGCCACGTATTGTATTACTGCATTTATATGAAATGTCCTGAATAGAAAGATCCATAGAGACCCACTGGAGACTAGTGGTTGTTTACGGCCAGGGAAGATGGTGGATCGGGTGGTGACAGCTAAGGGGTATGTGGTTTATTGTGAAAGCAATGAATAAAATTGATTGTGGTGATGAATGCAAAATTCTGTGAATATACTCAAAGTCTTTAATCTTGTACTTTAAATGGGTGAGTTGTACAGCATGTGAATCTTATCTCAAGCTGATTTTTTAAAATTAAAGCTAAACCTAACATCGCAATGGTGAAAAACTGAATGCTTTTCTCTAAGATTAGGAATGAAGCACTGATTTCTACTCTCATCACTGCTATTCGAGGTAGTACTACCCAGTGCAATAAGACAAGAAAGGGAACAAAAGTCTTATACATCCAAAAGGAAAAAATAAAATTGTCTCCATTTACAGATTGCATGATCATCAACACAGAATAATATGCCAAGGAATCTGTAAAAATGAGCCTTGATCTAACAATGGAGTTTAAGTTTGCAGGATACAATACCATCATACAAAAACCAATTGTATTTATTTTATTTTACTTTAAGTTCTGGGATACATGTGCAGAACGTGCAGGTTTTTTACACAGGTATACATGTGCCATGGTGGTTTGCTGCACCTTTCAACCTGTCATCTAGGTTTTAAGCCCCACATGCATTAGGTACTATTCCTAATGCTCTCCCTCCTCTTTCCCCCAACCCACAACAGGCCCTGGTGTGTGATGTTCCCCTCCCTATGTCCATGTGTTCTTACTGTTCAACTCCCACTTATGAGTGAGAACATGAGGTGTCTGGTTTTCTGTTTCTCTGTTAGTTTGCCAAGGATGATGGTTTCCAGTTTCCTCCATGTCCCTGCAAAGGACATGAACTCATTCTTTTTTATGGCTACACTGAAGAGCTTCTGCTCAGCAAAAGAAACTATCATCAGAGTGAAAAGGTAACCTATAGAATGGGAGAAAATTTTTGCAATCTGTCCATATGACAAAGGTCTAATATCCAGAATCTACAAGGAACTTAAACAAATTTAGAAGAAAAAAAAAACAATCCCATCAAAACGTGGGCAAAGGATATGAACAGACACTTCTCAAAAGAAGACATTTATGTGGCCAACAAACATCTGAAAAATAGCTCATCATCACTAGTCATTAGATAAATGTATTTCTATACACTAGTAATGAACATGTGAAAACCAACATTAAAAAATACAAGAGAATTTATAATCACTAAAGAAATGAGTTATTTAGGTGTAAATGTAACAAAATCCATACAGGACTTGTATGCTGAAATGTAAAGACAATGATGAAAGAAATCAAAGACCTAAATAAATGGATAGACTTCATGGATTAGAAAACTCAATATAGTAAAATGTCAATTCTTCCAAAATTGACATACACATTTCATACTATTCTTATAGAAATCCCAGCAACATTTTTGGCTATAGACAATATTATCCTGTAATATATTTGGAAAGACCTAGCATAGCTAAAACAATTATCTAAAAATAAGAATAAAGCAAGAGTAATTGCTTTACCTAATATTAAGGTTTACCACAAAATTACAGTAATCAAGAGAGTATTGTATTGGTGGAAGGATGACACACAGGTCAATGGAACAAAATACGCAACTCAGAAATAGACTCATACAAATACGCCCACCTGATTTTTGACAAAGGTGCAAAAAGAATTTAGTGGAAGGGCTGGGTGCAGTGGCTCACGCCTGTAACCCCAGCACTTTGGGAGGCCAGTGTAGGCAGATCAACTGAGGTCGGAAGTTTGAGACCAGCCTGGCCAACATGGTGAAACCCTGTCTCTACTAAAAATACAAAAAAAAAAAAAAAAAAAAAAAAAAAATTAGCCAGGTCTGGTAGCACACGCCTGTAATCCCAGCTACTCAGGAGGCTAAGGCATGAGATTCACTGAAACCCGGGCAGGAAAAGTTGCAGTGAACTGAGATCGTGCCATTGCACTCCAGCCTGGGTGACAGAGTGAGACTATTTAAAACAAAAAAAAAGTCAGTGGAAGAATTGCCTTTTTGACAAGTAATGCTGTAGCAATTGAATATCCATAGGCAAAATAATGAACCTTGACCTAAATCTCATACTTCAATGTGGGCAGATCACCTGAGGTCGGGAGTTTGAGACCAGCCTGGCCAACATGGTGAAACCCTATCTCTACTAA
>NW_012102798.1:3540342-3560031 GCF_000951045.1 Mandrillus leucophaeus
ACAAAAAAAAAAAAAAAAAATTAGCCAGGTCTGGTAGCGCACACCTTTAAGCCCAGCTACTCGACAGGTTGAGGCACGAGAATCACTTAAACCTGGGCGGTAAAAGTTGCAGTGAACTGAGATCGTGCCATTGCACTCCAGCCTGGGTGACAGAGTGAGACTATTTAAAAAAAAAAAAAGGTCAGTGGAAGAATTGCCTTTTTGACAAGTAAGGCTGTAACAATTGAACATCCATAGGCAAAATAATGAACCTTGACGTAAATCTCATACCTCACACAAAATTAACTCAAAATAGATCATAGATTTAAATGTAAAGCATAAAACTGTAAACTTTTAGAAGAAAACATAAGGGAAAAATCTTAGAAACCCAGGGCCGGTAAAGAGTTCTCAGGCATGACACGAGAAGTATAATCCATGAAAGAAAAATGAATAAATCAGACATCATAAAAATTTTAAAACTTTGCTCCATGAAAGACCCTGTTAACAGAATGAAAAGAAAAGCTGAAGACTGAAAAATACATATTTGCAAATCATGCATCTAACAAAGGACTGGTATCTAGAATATATTTTTAAAAACTCAAACTCAATGGTGAAAATCACAAAATTTAATTAGAAAATGAACAAAAGACATGAACAGGTATTTCACTGAGGAATTTATATAGATGGCAAATAAGCACATGAAAAGATGTTAAATATCATTAGCCATTAAGAAAATGCAATTAAAACCACAAGATATCACTAACACCCGTCAGATTGGTTGAAGTAAAAAATTTGTGACAGTACCAAATGTTGGCAAAGATGTAGAGAAATTGGATCACCGATACATTGTTCCTGAAAATGTAAAATGGTATAGCCACTCTGGAGAACAGTTCAGCAGCTTCTTATAAAACTAAACATGCACTTACCTTATGACCCAGCAATCAGACTCCTGTACACTTATTCTAGAGATGAAAGCTTTTGTCCACACAAAGACCTGTACATGATTGTTCATGGCAGCTGTACTTGTAAAGCCCAAAAGTGGAAGCAACAAAAATGTCCTGCAATTGGTGAATGGTTAGACAAACTCTGGTATATCCATACCATGAAATGCTATGCAGCAATAAAAAGGAATGAACTACTAGTATATGCAGCAACCTGGGTGGATCTCCAGGACATTACGCTGAGTAAAAATAGCTAGTCTCAAAAAGTCACATAATATATTGTTTCACTTGTATCATATTCTTGAAATAACAAAACTATAGAGATAGAAAATAGATTAGTGGTTGCCAGGGGTAAGTAATGTTGGAGGGAGGAAAATGGATGTGACTAGTATGTGACAAGGGAGATCTATGCAATGGTAGAACAGGTCTGTATCTTGACTGTTGTTGGACACACAAACCCACACATGAGATGAACTGACATGGAACTAGACATACACATTGTGCCAATGTCATTGTCCTGGTTTGATATTATATGATGGTTATGTAGATGTAACCATTGGGGAAAACTGGGTGAAAGGTACACAGAGACCCCTTTGTAACATCTTGGCAACTTCCTGTGAATCTATAATTATTTAAAAGTGAAATGTTTTTAAATGTGTGACTCACAGATATATTTTGCTAGGTCTGTAGTGTCTTGACATTGAAAAAAACTTAATTGTTGAGAAATTTTACATAAATACCTGAATATCTATCTTCTCTTAAAAATTCATAAGACATGTAAATGTGTGCCCAAATTCCCAGGCTCCCCACTGCTCTTTTCCATGGGAGTCGTTCTCTTCTAGCTCAGGACAGTCCTCACCCAGGCCCCTGCAATCACTAAGCTACCAGTCTGGTCCCCAAAGGCATTTGAATTTGTGGCCCCTAGTTATGCCTTTGTCCCTAACCCTGTGCCCACCTACTCTCTTTTACCTGTCTCCAACACAACCATACCCAAAACAAGAATGTTGCACATGACAACTCAGCACTGACCCCCTCCAGCTCACTGAAGATACTATCCTTCTCTTTCCTGTTGTCAGCTCTGACCTTCCGCACTCATAGTCCCTGATCTGTTTGCTTTTGTCCCCTTGGCCCTGTTCTGGTTTTTGCCCCTATGGCAAGTTTGTAGAATGTTAACTCTGCCACTGGGTTCCCAAACTGTAGTCAGGGACATACAGTATTCTAAGTGGACACACCACAGGTCAGGGCTCTCCACTCCTACTTGTTTGTCTGGGCAAGAAGATCAGACACTCTCGGAGCTGACTGGGAGCTGAGCATGCGCCTCAAAGCTCTCTGTGGTCTTGTTGAGTAGTCTAGCATTCCCTTGCACACAGAATATGCAATTTTGCAACACACACAGGACAACAATCATTTCTCTCTAGTACAGGGCATTCTTGGGGGCATGATCCATCCCTCATACAGGCAGTACTGACATACCCTATACCTGCTTTTTCCTTTTCCTTAGCTCTTGTTATAATTACAAAAAGCATTTATATTCATTTAGAATTCTGGAAAAATTACAGAAAATTTAAAGAAGAAAAGTGATCTACAACTTGACTACCTACAGATGACTACTGTTAACATTTTAGAATACTTCCTTCCAGTCTTTTTTAAATATTTGTATGTACACACTTCAAAATGGTGTAACACTTTCTATTTTGCAGCCTGCTTTTCTCACATAATTGTATATTATAGACATATTTCCTTTTTGATAAACACTCTCCTAAAACTGCAGTCAAAATCTACTTAAGATTAGATTTGAATAGGACTGCCTTGACTATTTTTTCTTCCTTGTTTTCTTTTTAGAAGTGTCTCCTTCCCACCCCGATCTCTCTCTCTCTCTCTCTCTCTCTCTCTCTCTCTCTCTCTGTTCTTGAGCTCTCACTCTCTCTCCTTTCTTTCTCTCCTACCCTCTCTCCCTCCTTTTTTCAGTCCCTCCCTTTCTTTCACATAATAAATGAATCAAATTCACAGGGCTAAAGGTTGTGGGGAAGCAGTGGGCCTGAAGAGGCGGTAGAATGAAGAGGAGGCGGTTTGGTGGGTAGAGATGAAAAGCTGCTCTGGGAATCAAAAATGGTCTGCTAAGCCAAGTGGCAAAATAAATTGTCCTACCCTCCTTTGTGTGTGAATGAATGGAGCTGGAGCCCTGGGGCCAAGAAAGACTATTACTCTTTCCATTATGAAGACTCCAGCTGTGGAAACCCATATTTTTATTGAAAAAAAATACATTCCTTTTTTAGGTGACACATATTTAGCTATTCATTGAAATAGTGAGGCTAAATCAGTTTACTGAATCATAACCACCCTCATTTAGCAAGGACTTATATGTGCCAGGCACTGTGCTCACTGCACTTTAAGTTTGTGCAGTAAAGTATAGTGCATAAGACGTGGTTTCTGGAGCAAACTGCTGGGTTCAATTCTCAGCTCTGCTGCTTACCAGATTTGTGACCTTGGGCAAATTACTTAACTCCTTTGATCCTCAGCTTCCACATCTATAAAATGGGGATAATACAAGTCCCTCTCACAGGATCATTTTGAGGATTTAGTGAATTACAGTGTGTAAAGTACCTAGAAGAGTACCTAGTCCACAGTAGGTGCTCTGTCAGTGTTAGCTTTCATTATTATCAATAATAAATCCTCATAATAGTCCCTGGGGGAGGTACTATTGTTATTCTTCTATGAGAAGTGACAAAACTGAAGCTTGAATGATTGCCTAAGCTCATGCTTGTTGCTAGTGAGTAATCAAGTTAAGATCTGTATCAGGCTGCCTCACCCTGGAGCTGGTCTTCTTATTCACAGTGCTATAGGTCCCCATCCTTTTTGTGAACAGAAGCTAATTTCCTGGTTCCCAAAGCCTGGTCCTGAGGCTGAGCAAAGGAGGAAGGTGGCAATGAGAGCCGGCTGCCCTTCTCTTGCCCTTGGCCATTGCAGCAGACCTTAGACCAAGGGAAGGCTAAGGGCAACAGCACCTGACCAGAGAAGCGGAGCTTGGAGAGATCTCAATAGGTTTTGAGCTCCTGCTTAGGGACTGTGGGCTTAAGCCCCAAAAGTTTCTGACTTTCAGACACTTTGACCTGTTTCAGAAGAACTGCTTACCTGGGTCTGATTTTCTCTGTCCCATTTGCAATGCAAACCCACCTCCCTGAGGCCCACATGGCCTTCAGGGCAGTCAGCCTCACTATGGCCAGAAAAGACAGCTGTCTCAAGGCTGGCGCCTTTGTTTGGGAGAAGCTGGAATATCAGCAGCAATCCCAGATTCGTAGTGATAATCAACTCCCTGTCTGGATGGTCAGGACTGAGCAAAATAACAAGTGCGGCCGCACCTGTTCTGGGGGTCTGGCACTGGTAAAGCAAGCTGCTATGAATGGCCCAAGCACCCACACAAGCAGCAGCTGCTGCCTGGAATCAGGGCTTTGTTAGCATAAGAATGGGACCTGCCACGCCAGCGAGCCAGTCAGCCAGCCAGCCAGTCAGTCAGTCAGCCAGCCAGCCAGCTTGCCAGCTAGCTTCCTTCTCCCCCTCCTCCCCATCTTGCCTTAGAACACCAAATGGGCCACCCTCATTGTGGGCAGACTGTATTTGTGTTTCTTTTCTCAACAGCACTGATTCATTTTCCATTTCTGAGGGAAAGAACACTTCCTGTTCTTCAGACATGGCCCAGGTAGAGGAACTCTGTAGATCTACTCACTATTCACAATGTTCTCATTCTAGGACAAGGGGAGCACAGCACACAACTCAAGAGGCACACTGCACAGAGACTACAATGTGAACAGTGCTCCCTGGAGTTGTGCAGTGCACAGTCTGTGCAGCCCTGCTCCAGGGGCAAATATAGGCCAGAGGATTTCCATATAAAGGTCTCTAGTCTCTTGCTACTTGAAGTGCTGTCCATGGACCTGCTACATCAAGAAGCATCTGGAAGCTTGTTAGAAATGCAGAAGCTCAGGCTCCACCCCAGACCTATGGAGTCAGCAATTTGAATTTAGCAAGATCTCCTGGTGATTCATACACGCATTAGAGTTTGAGATGTACTGGACTAGAAAACATGGTCTTGGGTCTCACATTTTCTCACACTTGAAAATGCTTGAGCTTTTTTGAATCAGAAAAATTATGGTTCAAACCTTAGCTTCATCAATTGCTAGGGGTATGATGGCAATCAAGTCACTTAACCTCCTTGGACTCGGTTTTCTCACTTGTAAAAGGGCAAAAATAATAGTAATAATATATTCATTGTGGGGATGAATAATAAAAAATGTATATGACAGTGACTAGCATGCTGTTTGGCATGTGGTCATGTTTCAATGAATAATAACTCTTATTATTTTTCTTCCCAGCAAACAACACTACCCTGCTAACTTCAGATGATTCAGATGTTGACTTGCCCAGTTGTGTATCAGGGAGGCTCCTTTACTTCTCCTTATGCTCTGTGGGAACTTAAAGCAGTAAGTTTAAGTAATCATAACACCTCACGCTGATATAGCACGTTGAACTTTTGAAAGCATTTACCTAGCAATTATCTCCTAGCATCAAAGATTCAAGGTATCAGAACTGAAAATAATCCTAGAGATCACTTGGTTCAACATTGTCCTTTCTGTGTTCAAATGAGAATTGTTCAGTGACTTGCCCAAGGTCATACAGTAAGTTGAGTGGCACAATCAGCACCTCAATCAGCACCTGATGAAAGCCTAATTTTCAATTCAGTGCTTTTACTTAACGGAAGTTTTAATAAGAATATTTGTTTAGGAAGAGATGACACTAGAGGTTTAGTTCAGTCAAGCCTGGGCACAGCCATAGGCTCCACTCACCATGAACATTCTCTGAACTGGACAAATTCAGGCAATTTTATAGCATGAGCCTGGGAACCACCAGATTTATCAATGGCAAATTTCCCCTTTTATAGGTAAGAGTGTGCATTTTCCCCTTTCCTGGATGCAGATAAAAAGCCTACGGCCGAGCTTAATCACAGTTTGGAAGAGTAAATGAGGGCAACTAAGCTGCCCTGAGAACAAAGAGCTCACTGGGAATTAGTTCCCATGGGGATCACAGCATGAGGACTGGACAGGATGTCTTAAGGTTCTCCCAGTTCTGATAAAGGCAACAGAATTTCATTTCATGAAATAAACATGTAAAAATCTTTAATTCAATGGAGTATTCTGCAGCTTTTAAATAGGCTCTACAATCACTCAGGAGTATATTAGACATATATTAAGTAGAAAATGCAAATTATAGAACTATGTGCAATTTCATATCTGATGCTGACCAGGGATAGTGCCTACATCAAGGCCATGGTTGTTCTTCAGGCAGAGTTCCGTATTTCATGTACATAACAAGCACTAGCAGCTCTGAAAGGCAGAGAAAGGGCCTTACAACACACAAAAGTTCACATCAAGCTGTGAGAGGCCTCATTCTGGGCCTTGCAACCAAATGAATACATCTGGAGGGCATAAAGTTCCTGGACACAAGGCCTGTGAAGCTTTCACATTCTTGATGTCAGAGATACCCTTCTGTTCCTGATAAATACTGAGTTTGTTAGTTATGAAGGTCAATATCAATGGCATTCAAATTTTTCTTTTGGCTGTAGAATTTTCACCCTAACGGAAAATATCTTCAGAGGCCAGGATGATAAACAGATATAAAGCACAACTGTCCTAGTTAAATTAGAGGCTTGGCCCTGTTGTGTGTCCTACTCAGCCTGCTGCCCCCAACCTCACTCCAGAACACACACAGGGATGCATGAAGTATAACATGAAAACCACTGCTATAAGTCCTTGGGAGTCATTAATGATTAATGGCATAGGAGCAGATGAATAACAAGGTAAGTTTTGCATGGTGGAAAGATTATTCAGCTTTGCAAGACAGCTTGAAGGAGGTTGTTATAATGCCAGGAAATCCAGTTAGGAAGATATTGTTGTGGTCCAGATGAGAGATGATGAGAATCTAGAGATGTGGCAGTCAACATGCAAAGGAGCAAATAGATAACAAAGATTTTAGAGATAGCCTTGGGAGGATTGGTAATTGTAGAAGGTGAGGGAGATGAAGGAGGAATCTTGGATGACTCCACTTTCTGGTTTGGTGGAGTCAGAGTATTTACAAAAGGTCAAGTTAAGTTTGGGACACATTGACTTTGAGGTTCCTGTGGAATTTCCAGGCAGAGACAGTCCATAGGCAGTCTGATAAACAAATCTAGGGTTCAGGAGAGAGATCCATAGTAGGGGTAATATATCTGGGAGTCAGGAACATGTAGGTGACACTTGAAGCCAAAGGCATGGATAAAATTGCTGAGAAAGAAATGTGAAGTAGTAAAAAGAGATTCCTTATATTTTTCCAAACTCATATTTCAGGTCTGGGACAAGGAAGAAGAACTCAAGAAGCTGCCAAAGAAGTAGGAGGTAAATCAAGAAAGAATACTTTCATGGACTCCATGAAAGAACAGATTTTCAGGAAGACAGGCAGTATAAAATTAATGACTCAGGAACACCAAGTAAAGAAAAAGACTGAGAGATATTCATTAGATTTGTCACTTGGGAAATCACTGGTGTCCACAGCAAAATGTGTTTCATGTAAGCAGAAACCAAATTCCAGCGGACTGAAGAAGTGAATGGAAGGTGAGAGAATGGGATTGGCTAAAGACTCCTTTTCTTCAAGAAGCTTGGCTGTGAAGGGAAGAAGAGACATAGGGCAGTAGCTCGCAAGCAAGAATCTAGAGTTGAAGAGAAGGTTTTTAAAGACATAAGAGATTGCAGATATTTTGAAAAGAGCCAGTGGCAAGATGTTGAAGAGCTACAAGAATGAGGAAAGTTTTGGAAGTGCCAGAGGAGACAATAGGATAAAAGTGGACACAGGTACATCTAAGTTGGGGTAGAAGGGCAGGAACTTGGGGCCCTAGAAGCTGCTATTTTCTCTATGAAATGGGAAAAGAAGTAATCTTCTAGGAGAGATGGAGACAGAAGTGAGGTTGAAGCCTAGAAGAGGGTGGTGCAGGTTGATTTAACGTAACAGAAAAGTGACATGTAGCTTACTAAGGTCACTTTGTAAGATTTCCAAGCAGTTTACAGGGAGCTGTTGATATTTGGTTTTCTGCTCAGATGTTAAGGTGTAGAAAATGAAGAGGCAGATGCTGGGTTAGTCCAGAGGTTCTCAATCTGGTTGCTCATTACAATCACTTGGGGATCACTAAAATACCCATATCCAGACCCCATCCTAAACCAGTGAAATCAGGTATCAGTATATTTCTAAGCATCCCAGGTCATTCTCATGTGCAGTCAGGAACAAGATCCACTAGAATGATCTATGGTTTGGGTTTTGCTAAACCACTATAATATAGGGTTAACTAGGAAAAAAATATTGACACATGAGAATCGCTGGAAAAGATGCCCTATGGAATTTAGGAGGGAGAGGGAAAGGAGGGAAGCCAGGAGGGACTAACATCCAAGAAGACCTCTGGAGAATCAAGAGATGAGAGATTTAGATGAAATAAAAGAGAAAGTATAATTAGCATGAAGGAGCTGGATATATAAGCTCTCTCAATTAAAAGACTAGAGTTTAAGATTTCAGAGGTAGAACAGTTTGAGGACAAAATCCAGGAGCTGGCAATGGGGACAGGTTATCAAAGTGGAGTAGAGATGAAAGTGAGTGGAGATAACTGATATCAAGGAAACTTCAAATAAAAGTCAGACCCTATTCCATTCCCTACCCAGAACCCTCCCCTCCAGTGGTTCACCGTCTCATTCAAAGTAAGAGCCAGCATCCTTACAATTTCCTGTAAGGCCTAATAAGACCTGTCTCCATTTTACCTCCTTGACCTCACCTTCTAACTCAGCTTAAGCTAGGCTTGCTTCCTCACAGCCAGGTACACTCCTGTCCCAGGACATTTGCACTTGCTGTTCTCTATGTTTATAATGCTCTCCCTCAAGATATTTGCAAGGGTAGTTCAGTGAAGCCTCTTCTTGTTGAAATTTATTCCCTTATATTTAAAATTGATCCCTCTCTCCCAGCATTCCCTCACCCTCTGCTTAAATTTTTCCATAATGCTTATTAACATTTATTTGCCCACTGATTGGTTGATTATCTCCCTCACTGACACCTTCCTGATAATGAGCTTCTTGAGGGCAGGGATTTTGTCCGTATGTTCACTGCTCCATACCTAGTACTTACTTACAACAGTGCCGGGTACATAGGCATTCCATAAATATTTGTCAAAGTAATGAAGGAATAGTAAGTCCAGAATGTTGGATAGATTGTCAACAAAGCGACTAAAGTCCTCCAGGAGAAAAGCAGGACTTAGGTTGGAGAGGAAACTGATAAATCAAGTATTAAACATTTAGGAAAAGTGTGGGTACATGAGGAAGACAAGAGTTGATAAAAGAAAAGTGGGCAATATAGATGCCATGACACTTCCAGGGAGCATTGATGTAATTTTATTTTATTTTAAAACCAATTTATTTTTTTTAAAAAACAATGAATTTAGTTTGCATTTAATTTTGTTATCTGTTGGCATTTTTTCCTTCTTTTCAGGATGAACATAAAAGGCCTAAAAATAGTTCTGGGGAAATCAGAGAGTGTGGCTATCACCCCTCAGCTCTGTAGAATGTGCAACCCAGGAGAATGAGCAGCTTACACTTGATAAGCTGCAAGAGAACTGATGTGTCAGTTAAGGCAAGCAGGTACCAGTGGTGTGAAAACCTGACAGCATGTTAGTATCACCTGGAGTAGCTCAAAAAAGTATGGAAACTTAGGTCCCTCTTCAGGCCAAATGAATCAGAATCTCTAGGGATGGGGTCCAGGCTTCAGTACTTGTTAAAAAACTCCCTAGGTGATGCTAACATGTAGCCAGCACTGTGATGTGCTGAGGTAGTTTATACTACACGAGGGTGAAGGACCAGGGGAGTTTGTTGATGTGCAACATAGATCTCAAAGGATACAGACTGAAAGCCCGAGACAGAAGATAGCGTGTAAAGAGAAGCAGAAACATGTATGAGGATGAAAATCCCCAGGAGAGGAAAGGAACTTACATTTGGGGTAGTGGCAGAGGATGGCACAAATGGAGAGGCATTATGGGGAATTAAAATGTCTTGAAACTCTGAATAGACACTTTTGGGAGGAAATCACTGGAGTGAAGTTATCCCAGAGTTAAAACTAACTGCCTAAACAACTCAGGCTTTTAGGCTACTTCTAGTCTTCTGCTCTGCCAATCCTGAGGTAGCCTACACATGCCCATGACACCATTCTTCTGTGACTCCATAGCCTGTACTGCACTGCTGAAGGGTGTTCTGCAGAGCAAATATATGTGCGCCTTTTGTATCATGCTCATACAGCAGGAGTTATTCAAAAGGTGATTAATGATTGGATGAAGTTCAAAGTCTATATCAAAGAATATAAGTCATTGAGTGTGTCACATTTGTTTTTTAAAAAAGCATAATCCAGAGTCATGTCCCATGCCTTGGCAAGAAGAGTAAGGTTGAAAGAGAAAGGAACCTCTTCCCGTAGTTAATCAATCAGTCAGCATTTAATAAATCATATCTTGGGTGCCTTGGGGAATATAGAGATGAGTAAGACACAGCCACTGTCCTCAAGGAGCTTAAAACCTACCCAGGGAGAGAACAAATGAATTCATGTTAATTATTATCCAAAACAAGGTAATATACCTTATATGCTAAATGAGCATTTTAGACTGAATATGGCACAGGATGAGAGCTCAACTCAATCTGCTTCAGGGTACTTCCCCATGTACATAGATGGACACCATTCATCACGTTATTCAAGCCAAAACATGGAAATCTTCCTCGATTCCTCTCTCCTCTTAGTCCCTATATCCAGTCTAGTAGCAAGCCCTTTTGAAACACATGCTACATTTGCTCTTCTCTTCATGGCCACTGTCACCTCTAGTCCAGGCCATCACCATCTCTTTTCCTGGACTACTGTCATGGCCTCCTAGCTTGCCCCTCTTTCTCTTCTTGCCACTCTTAAGTTCCATTTTATATAGTGGCCAGAGTGATATTATAAAACTATGAATTACATTACCCTGATTCTGCCCATACTTCACTGATTCTACTTCAGTGGCTTCCATCTGCTCTTGGCATAAAAAGGGAACTCATTACCATGGCCTGCAAGGTTCTGCATGGTCTCCAACCTCATTGAGCATCACTTTCTCCCGGTTCACTATCTCTTTTAGTCACTTGAATGTGGAAAGTACCCACGTCAGAGTGTCTGTATAATTTGCTCTCTCTGCATGAAACACTCTTTGTTAATATTTATTCATGTTTCAGGCCTCAGCTTAAATGTCATTTCCCCCAGAAAGGCCTTTCTTCATGCTCCCCAACCATCTCAATGAAGTCTCCCCTGCTATTGTCTCTCATACCCTATACTTTTCCTTCACAGCACTACTATAATTTACAATTATATATGTCTGAGTTTATTTGTTTAATGTTTGTCTCCTCCATTAGACCATAAGCTTCATGAGGGTAGGTTTTATGTCTGTTTTGCTTATAATAATATTCTAAATGTCTATCACATTACCTAGTATATAGTAGGTAATCAACATGTGTCCTTGGGATGAAAGGACGAATGACTAAAGGAATGAAAGAAAGAAGTGACATGGTCTGGGAAGGATTTTTAGAGAAGACCAAGTAGGAAAACACCATGAGCAAGGCATGAAAATTTTTGTGCCTCTACCATAGCCTGATCCCAGATATCCCCAAAACAACCCAGGGTAGGAAAGATTCACCACTCCTTCTCCTATCACCAGCCATGGCCAGGGTCCTTGCAAGATTCAAAATGAGCAATGTCTACTGTACCCAAGCACCTAGTGAGGAAGTGGAAAGGGGTGATGAGGAAGGACTTGTAAAAGTACATCCAAAGTCCTCTTGTGTCATGAAACCCTTCTGAATATTTCATAAGTATCAGGGTTCTCATCCAGCCCTTTACTACCAGAGGCCTACAGATATCTCTATTAGTAGTAATAATGCCTACCTCATACGGTTATCATGAGGATTAAATGAGAAAAAAATATGTAAGACAGCTAGCACAGTGCCTAGCACATGGTAAACACTCAATATATGTTAACTGCTATTATAATTACTCTTCTGTAAAACAGGGATAACAGTGTCTGCCTCATAGAGTTTTTGTGACTATTAAATGAGATAATACATGCAAATGCTAGCACAGCACCTAGGACATAATAAGCACACAATAACTGTCAGCTATAATTTATTGTTATTCATAGAAGTAAAAGTAGCAGGAACAATAATATGATATAGTTCAGGCAAGAAATCATGAAGGCCTGAACTAAGGCAGAGACATTGGGAAATCCAATGAGGTCAGAATTTCTCTGAAATGGTCACTTTGGGGCCGCAGAGATGTGGATTAATGTATAGAGAAAGGCCCAGAGATTAGTATACAGCCAGTGGTGGGTAGGGCAGGTTGCTTCGTTACCAGGCTGAGCTAGGCGATGCCCTGGGAGGAGGCCCTCCACAAAGCAAGTCCTGTCACCAGGGCTTAATTCCCAGCTCTATTGATCAGGTAGGAATTGTCACTATGGCAGCATCTGGTTGCCTTACTCAACATATTATTTGGGGAGGAGACGAAGGGCTCTCTGACCAGTTGTCTTGGAGGAATGTCAGAAGGGAATACATGGCTGGTGGAGCCTACAGGGGAGGCGTGGGGAGGGCAGTGACAGAACTTTGTGCTTCATGGGGCCAGGCTCCTGTGGGAGTCGTAAAGCAGGGTCTGCTTTGTTCCCATTTTTGTCACTGCGTGAACCATTTTCGAGGTCAAGAAATCAGCTGCTCTCCACAAGCAGCCCTTGTGCAGTGCTTTAGCAGGAAGCCCCCTCAGTCTTGGGCCCTTGCCATGCTAAAAGGCCATCTCCTCTACTTAACCCAAACAAGGGTAAATGGGGATAATAGTACATCACAGGCACCAGAAATATTTCCTGGGGTGGGAGCCAGGCCCATAAGTGGTCCAGATATAGAAAAACAGGGACCAAAGGATCCACAAGGTCTCTGAGGATGGCAACCGAATGATAATAGTAATAGCTTATTGAGCACTTCTGTGTACCAGGTGGTGTACTGAGAACTTTGCAGGGATTATCTTATATATTCCTCAAGAAACCCTAAAAGGCAGCTACTGTTATTATCCCCATGACATAAGTGAAGAAACAGAGGTTTAGAGAGGCTAAGTGACTGTCCAAAGTGCCTGAGCCAGGATTCAAACCTCTTCATGGAGCTTCATACATTCAAAATAAAAATAGTTGCCATAAATAAACAGTATCTATTGGACAGACATAGATTATCTCTTTGATTCCTCACCACAACTCTGTGAGGTAAGTACTAATATTACTTTTTCCATTTTACAGAGCCAAGGCAGTTAGGTGGTTAAGGAACTTTCCAAGACCACACAGCTAGGAGAAGGCAGAGCAGGGACTTAAACTTAGGCAAGTGATCTTTTAACCTTTACCCTACTCTCTCTTTTGCTCCAAAACAGCTCTTTTGCCAGGGAAAACATGAAGACATTCATAGTCGTATATCTTGGACCACTTTTCTTTCAAAGTAGTCTGTTTTCAGTGATCTGATTGCTCCAAGTTTTCCACAGAGAAGGGAGAATTAGAATCATTGCAGATAGAAGAACTGAGGCCTAAAGAGGCAGAGTGACTTATCTGGCATTAGACACGGAGCAAGCAATTGAGGCCTTACAAGACCATAGTTTCTTGGTTTCTCCTTTTCTTTCCTTTTTTATCAAGAGACAGGGTCTCACTCTGTTGCCCAGGCTGGAGGGTAGTGGCACAATCACAGCTCACTGCAGCCTCAAACTCGTGGGCCTAAGTGATCCTCCCACCTCAGCCTCCCTAGTAGCTGAGGTGCACTGCAGGTGCGCAGCCCCATGCCTGGCTCATCCTTGGTTTCTTGATGCCTATTGACTCTCATTACTGGAAACGGCAACAAAGAGGACAGATACTGCAGAAAATGGGTGCAAGTCCTCCCCTGAGGGCTCCAATTGGAAGGGAATTTTTAGAGAAATTATAGCCTATAGAAGATCTTTAGGATCTATAGGAAAGAGCTGTGGAAAAGAAAACAAATGGTCTGTTTTTGTGCAGTGATGTTAAATTGCTCAATGCCCTATACTACAGTCAAAGTGAAAAGTTGGGCTACTTCAAAAAGGGCATTAGATTAGGGTTTAAGGATGGACTTGGTCCCATACGTACAGCCTGGAAATTGCAGTGCATGCTTTGGTTATGTTCATGAGTTTGAATCATAT
The DNA here is from genome assembly GCF_000951045.1 of Mandrillus leucophaeus. NCBI lineage: Eukaryota > Metazoa > Chordata > Mammalia > Primates > Cercopithecidae > Mandrillus > Mandrillus leucophaeus. The sequence goes on from NW_012102798.1 coordinate 3,554,547, forward strand.
CAATCCTAGATCGATGAGTCTGTATTGGTGGATGCCAAATATCCTTTGCTGCATGCTGCAAGTTTGACAATGAGAATCAGACAGGAAGAACTCAACTGAGCTGGAAACCCAATAATCCAAGCCAACAACACTGTTGTTCATGTTATTCTGGGTCTTCCCCCTGGTTATCTTCCCCCACCCAGGCCCCCTTTAGCTGAAAACATCCAGGAAGTCACTCCCTGCCTCCCAGAGATCCTCTATACCCTTGGCACTAGTCTTCTGCTGAGAGTAGGAGGAGGAAAACAGAAAGTATGTTCCACATTCCCATGATTTGCGAAGCAAACAATAGTCACACGGATATCAGGAATTTATGTCTCAATGACAATATTTAGAGATTTATTCAGTTAACAATTCACAAAAATCAAAACTAATCTCTGAGTCCCACCCCTACAATGATACACAATAATTCTGGCAAATTTTGCTGCCATTAAAATGAACCTCCCCTTTCCTTCCTGGTCTTTATTGTTGCTTCAAGGCTCAGACTGGTCACACCCAAGAAGATCTGTTGCTTCATACATTCCCCTTTGGTGTAACACAGTCTTATTACCACGGGGAGCACTTAATAGTAGAATACTCTGTTTAACCATTCAGACCCCAAGACAACAAGACAGATTCACTTTGCTGCTCACCATCTGAGGGAACTTGTGCAAATCACTTAGCTGCTCTGAGCCTTAGTTCCCTCCTCTGTGAAATGGAATGCTAACAGTATTAACCTAACAGAGTTGTGGAGAAAATTAAATGAGACAACACATGCAAAGAGCGGTGCAATACCTGACACACAGCAAACACTTAATAAATGGGAGCTATATATAAAAAGAAGCATTTGCTGTCTCTGAAAGTTTGCCTTAGAGAAGCATTTTCCTAGCTCCAACTACTCCCATAATGAAGTAAAGGGTTGAAAGCTGGAGCAGAAGGAAATAGTGGGGCAAATTGGTGTACATTAGTGCTGACTCCTTTCTTTTTGGCATTTAGAAGGTAGGATGGTATCGAGAGAGTGCCTATGGCTGAAGGAAATTGGATCAGTGAGATCAAGGGGAAGTGGGAAAAACCCACTGCAACACTGTGAATTTAATGAAGGGAAGAAGAACAAAAGTTGAAAAAGTCACAGAGGGAATAGAAGTTTGAAATAGGATTCAAAGGAAAGCTTGGACCAAAACAGTCTAAGAGTTATGGAAATCACTGTGCCCTCCCTCAGTAATGTTTCTTCTCAAAGTATTGTGCCAAAGGACTTGAAATATACTCATTATTGAATGTCTGGTCAGTTTGTTCGTCCAAACTCGCTCTTCTTAAAAAGAACACTGTGCTCTCCATTCACCTCTGCAGAAATCAGTCCCGGGGAGCTAGGCCAAAAGCCAGCCTCCTCAAGTATAGTTTCATATCATAGATTTCTAAGCCAGAGCTCCTAGGTGACCTGGACTTCCCCACTTTTGAAAATGGTTTCATTCCCTCAAGCCAGAAAGCACCAGGAGATCTTGCCTCCTGAAAGTTACCTCTGGAGGGTGTTCCAGTCTTCTCCCGAATCACCTAAGAAGCTAGTTAACAAATAGATTTCCTGGGTCTACCCTTGGAGTTTCAGATTCAACTGGTTGAGGTGGGGCCTTCAAAATATATTTTTAAAGTGTCCCCAAGTGATTCTGTCACAAAGCAAGCTTTGACTTTGGAGATGAGAATGCCTTGTTTAAGGTGAAGGAATTGCAATATGGATTATTGATTCCTAACGATGCTCTCATTTTATATGTCAGGAATCTGAGGCTCAGAGACATTTAAGCTCTAGTTCAGGGTCACACAGCTAATTAATAACAAAACCAGAACTCGAACCCTGGACTTCTGCCTCCCAATTTAATGTAAGTTCCACTTACTGACTCTCTTTGCCTCTTTGTTAATGAGGTTTTTATTTTTGGATTAAGTATGGAGTCAGACATCCCTTCCCAGTTCTAATCAGAGCTAAAAAAACAATGTTACCTTTGCAGAATAGTTTATTAGAAAAGAAAAACATGACAATTCCCAATTCTACTTAAAGCAGCAAGCATAGTTTTAAAAAGAAAGATGACCTTTCCTCTTATAACCATCAAAAAGTATAAATATATCATGTGATTTATGCATAGAATCTTTATTTGTGGCTATGATGTTTCAATTTTAAATTATTTGGCAATTAAAAAGAGAAATGCTAGCTTTAAAACAGGACATTCATTAGCATAAAAACTAAAACCACTTTTTTCAAGGCAGCAAAATTTGATAATTATATTATCTGGGCATCATTTCCTCTGTGAACTATGCTTACTCTAGTCCAAACCCTTAAAAAGGAGAAAAAAAAAGACAAACATTAGATACAATCTAAAGCCATTTGCCAAATACCAAGATTTTGAGGTAAGTGGAAAACCACAACTCATAAATGTCAATAGTTCAAGTAATCCAAATTACTCCTTTGGGGACAATAATCCACCCATCTTCTGACAGCTCAAAAGCATCCCTGGGGTGGGCTGTGTCAGTACCGCACTAGGTAAAGTGAATGATGGGTAAGTACAAAGGGCATTATTAAACAACCAAATTGGGAAGCTTCACTTTAAAGGCACCTACATATATCCCTAGAGGAGAGAAGTTGCCAAATCTTTAGCTAGCAAGTGTTAGGGGGTATGCCAGAATCCTTTTCCAGCAGTGTCCAACTTTTGGAGCATTTCTCCTTTCCAGATGTGTTCTCCATCTGTAAAATGGGTAAGCAACAACTATCACCACTTTTTCATGTTTCCCCATTGCCCTGCCACCTCCAAAGGATTTTAGGCTGCTACTGTGCTCTTCAGACAAAAGATATTCATATGCTGCATAAACTACCACTCAGACTTCCATCTTCTAATCCACAGACCCTACCTTTGGCCTAAAGTACACACCAAAATACCCTTGACCATATCTGAATACTGGCAGAAAACAGGCACAATAAGATGAAGCAAGCCCAGGCAGAGTGAGGGGAAAAGCTACACCTGTACTTGTTTGCCACTATTCCCTTTGCAGAGGGTGACATCACTGTTTATTTCTGTTAGAATATCTTCTCATGGGAGGACCTCAAACTTATCCTCTTTGCAGGAAACCAAGTTAGATAGAAACTGATTCCTACTTTCAGCCTTCAGAAAGTTATGGAACCAATCTAGCTGACCTCAGAGATCAGTGAAGATGCAGCAGTAGATTTTTTCCAAGTGTCTTAAGATGAGATACAGCTCTAAAGTTAGTTCATCATTGCCTGCTGATGCGGATGCTGCCAGCAGAGATGACCATAAATGGTCATTCATTTCACTGTGAATTTAGAGGAATTTAACGTTGGAAAATGCTTTCGACACAGTTCTAGTTGAAAATGAATTAACGAGCATGTTTACTTAAATAATTGAAGGTGAAACATGTATTACAGGTGTTCCATGTGCAGTTAGGGATTTCTGCTCCCAGCCTTTCCCAGCCTTTCCCTTCCTCCCAGTCAAATATGAATTGCAGCCTAGCATTTGATTTAAGAGCCAAAACCTGAATTATCAGAAGACATCAGGAGGAGGGGGAAAATGTACTTGTACACACTGTAGTTGGAGTATAACTTGCTAGAAACATTTTAGAAAGCAATTTGGCAATATCTAGAAAAATATTAACTGAAAAAAATCTAATCCTAAGAATTTATCTTAAGGAGATGATGAGCCAACTGTATATGATGTAGTGCGAGGATATCCAATTGTGGCATTGTTTGCTTATAAAGGAATAGATTGAAAATTGTGATTTTTTAAAAAAATCATAAACATTTCTGTACAGTGAAAGACATCAAAATCAAAGTTAAAAGACAAATGATAAACTGCTTAATATATTTGCAACATAGAGAACAGTTAAATGGTTACTATCCAAAATATTTAGAGATCCTCATTATCAGAAGCAGAAAGAACAACTCAAAATAATGATACCTAAGTTATCAGAAGCAGAAAGAACAACTCAAAAGAAAAACAGGCAAAGGATATGAAATGGCAACACAGAAGAAATACAGATGGCCAAAAAACACATGAAAAGATGTTCAACCTCACTAGTACTCAATGACATGCAAAGAGAAGGGAGATTTTTTTTTCAGCCTTCACATTGTCTAAGATTAAAAAGATCAATAATATCTGAAATTGATGAGGAAGAGTGTGGAGAAATGGCCATTGTTGATGGGAAGGTAAATTGTGATGGCCTTTCTGGGAGGCAGTTTGGCAGGCTCCATTAAAATCAAAAATGTGCAAATCAAACTCCAAACCAGCAACTTTACTACTTTAAATTTATATGATAAAATTGCTCACAATGGTATGCAGAGATGTATGTATAAGAAGGTACATTGCGTCAATATTTAATAATGTAAAAATAATCAAAAATAATGCAAAAATTAATCAACAAAGGTTGGATTAAAGAGATTATATTACAATTATGTAATAGAATACTATGCAGTTATTTATAAGAATAAGAACACAGGGAGGGAAACATCACACACTGGGGCCTGTCAGAGGTTGGGGGACAAGGGGAAGGAGAGCATTAGGACAAATACCTAATGCATGTGGGGCTTAAAACCTAGATGATGGGTTGATAGGTGCAGCAAACCACCATGGCACACGTATACCTATGTAACAAGCCTGCACATTCTACATATGTATCCCAGAACTTAAAGTAAAATAAAAAAAAAAAAAGAATGAAATAACTAGATGTATACTGGCAAGAAAAGATCTTCAGACATATAGTTTAGTAAAAAGCATTCTGTAGAACAGCACATGGTCACATCTTTTATTATTTTATGTACATGAATATATACACGTGAATATTCATAAAAACATGCACAACGTGATACATACCAACCTGTGAACATGGTGGGGGATCAGTGTTGAAGAGACAAGGAACACTCTACATCATATCTCTATTTTTACAAGCAAGAATGAGCATGTGTTCTTTGATAATAAAAATGCTTTTGTAAATAAGAGAGGCATGCTGTGCCACTCCCCCACAACGTCCAGCCCCTACTCCCAGCCTTTAAATGTGTCCTTTTCAAGGACACAGTGTTCCAGAATCTAAGACAACTTCTAATACCCAAAGCCCTGAGTTTTTGGTATTTAGATGTTTGACTAGGGTAAGAAAGCTGGAGAGAAGTGAAAGAGTTGTCTCATTCTTTGGGAAGAATTTTTATTTCATTTAAATATGTCATGATTGCCACCCTTTCTGGACTAACTCCCTCCCCAGTCCTCCCAAATTTCCCAACTGCCTAGCTTCCCCACTTCATTTTCTTTCATAAGGTTGAAGGAAGGGGACATGGTTAGCTCACTTCAATTCCTTTTCTATTTTTTTCTTTTATTATTATTATTATTATTATTATTATCATTATTATACTTTAAGTTCTAGGGTACATGTGCATAATGTGCAGGTTTGTTACATATGTATACTTGTGCCATGTTGGTGTGCTGCACCC
>NW_012102798.1:3560551-3604104 GCF_000951045.1 Mandrillus leucophaeus
CGTTTTCCATAATGGTTGAACTAGTTTACAATCCCACCAACAGTGTAAAAGTGTTCCTATTTCTCCACATCCTCTCCAGCACCTGTTGTTTCCTGACTTCTTAATGATTGCCATTCTAACTGGTGTGAGATGGTATCTCATTGTGGTTTTGATTTGCATTTCTCTGAATTCTTTTCTATTTTTATCTCAAATTCAGGATTCAATTCCATTCTTTTACCCATAAGAAATTCCACTCTACTCCCTGTCCCTTGTCTATTTGGCGCAAAGCTCATCCCAGCATTTCCATTTCCCTCCGAGTTAAGATTGACAATTCCACCTCTGGGAATCTTTCATATTTAGGGAGCTTCTACCAATGACCCTAGGCTGTATACCAATACCAACAGCAAGCAGAGCAGGAGCTCTCCATCTACAAGGCCCTGAAATTACATGCACATGTCCATGGATGAGAGGCCTTCTCTGGGGAGTGCATCAGTAGCTTTCATGACTTTCAAGGGGATCCTTGGCACACAAGAAATGGTTGTTAATCACCAAGGTAAAAGGACTAGGATGATCACATCATCCACCATGAATCTTGGGCAGAATATCCAGTCCTCAGGTTACCAACTGGGTGCTTGGCTTGGTGAATCAGACAACTATACACTCAAGAGGAAAGAAGACAGAGAGAGAGAAGCATGTTCTTTTAGGGCTCCACTAGAAACCTATCCTTCTACTAAAACTGTTATGTGAGAGCCCACACTGCTCAGGACTGGACATGACCTCCAAGTTCCACCAAATGAGCCAACCCTCACTCCCCTGAACTACACAGGAAGGCAGCTAAGTCAAAGAGAAGAACACTGGGAGGCAGCAGATCTGAGTTTCAACTCTTAGAATGACTTCTGTTCTGTCATGTGGTAGCTGTGTGACCTTAGACAACTCACTTCACTTCTTCCATCCTCATTTTCCTTATCCAAACATAAGGTTTACAACAGAGAAACTTCCATAGGCGTTTGTAGCTCTACCATTCTATGAATGTCCCCCACTGAACAAGCATCTCCACTATGCACTCCAGAACAGAGATTAACTTCACTCTGGCATTACAGCATCACACAGTCTTAAAGTCACATGGTTCTCTCTTGTTGCTAACAGAAATCCTTCCAATTACAACTGAAGCTTGCTGCTTTTATGCAGAGAAGAGCTAATCTGAGAACAGAGTACTCTAGAACCAGTAACCGGAATGCCTTGACATTCATTTTGGGGTAGAGACTGAATGCCTTGTGCATCAGTCTCTACCCCAAACCCAGTTTGCAATGATTATCAGCCATTAAGTCTCAAGAACTCCATTCTCCTTTCAAGGCAGTTTGTAAAGAAAAAAAGTTTCCGGGAATTAATAGCAGTCAAGGGATCCAAGAAGAGTCAATAGTCACATGAGTGCTATTTCCTTTACCCTTAAATTTCCTTAAAGGTGGCCTCAGCTTCCCATTGACAAAATGGACAACTGAAACTGTTGTTCAAGAAGCATCTCCTGTAAACAGGACTCCAGACCAGGTTGGATGTTGGAGATACTGGAGAGAAATCCTGCACCAGCTAGCTTTCAACATGGCCCTTTACAACTGCTTCTGAAAGACAATTAGTCGAAGGATAAAAACAACTTTCCAACTAAACTTAATTCCTAATTCCAGGGTTCTCTGGTCAGTAATGTATGTTCAGGTTGATGGACTTTTTCTGAAGGCTGTACTGATGATACCTCTGGACCAGGAAATTAAAAGTCATGCTGAAATTTTCAGAATGCGAAAGGAAATAAACCCAGAGAACTGAGTTAGCCAAGATTGAACGAGGATAGGTCTCTGCAGTCAAAGCAGAGCGGAGAAATGAGGCAGTCTGCCCAATAACTCAGCAGAAAGACAGAATTTGGGCCTGCATTATCAGGATAATTGCCTTAATTCTTCACTTCACTTTAATAATAACCTTGAGTTTACATAGAGCCTTTCTTCCAAGCAGCTCAAAATACTTACAGAGATATTATCTTAGTTGTCATCACACCATCACAGTCAGTGAGAGTGATGATGATTATCAGCCTCATTTTACAGAGTGGGGATGGAAGGAAAACCTGGAGGGGTAAAGCGAGTCATCCAAGCTTACCCAGCAAGATGCCGACAGCCTCTGAACTCAGAACTCAGCGGAGAATGCTCTTAACCCAAAGAATGTTTCTCTCAACACCAGTAGACCCAAATGCTTGTTGGAACACCAGACTCTGTGGGTAATTCCAACTGAGAAATGCTGCATATTTTATACTCCTGGAGAGTCACAATATTCGTTAGGCTAGTAAAGACTTTTAGAAGCCCTGCAGTAAACAAAGCTGTTTATGTTTAAGTAAGAATTTCCAAAACTTAACTTGACCACAAAACTCTGTGTGTTTGTGTGTGTGTGGGTCGGGGGAGGTGTGCCCTACTAACATTCTATGGGACTAGTCTTCTTTAGAACCTACATCAAAAAACACTTTCTGGTAACTAGACAGACCTGAGCATCAACACAGCTGACAGATCAATTCAATTCCAGTCCAAGCTTTGGAGAATGTATCTTAGAGATACTGCCTGATACCTTCTGGTATTGACAGCCAGTGAACAAAGGACCTTTATGTGCCCAAAGTACCCTAGGCCATCAACTCCGCCCGCAGCAAGGTATTGTCCAGATGAGGAAAGAAGTCATTCAAGCTCATCTACTTCTGTCATTCCTTTCAAATAGAACCCAGGGCTATTTTTGGGTTCTCAGAACCCACACTCTTAACTAGCATAATTTTGTGACCACCAGGCATTTCCAGTAAAAATAATCAGTCTCTTAGTCTCACTCTCAGTGCCATTTATCAGCCTATGAATGCAATCAGCACCAACACAACAAAACAAGAGATTCAGAATGTGCCCCTGTTCTGGCTTAATTGCAAAAGTATTAGAGCAGTCATTATATATCCATTTAAAAACTAACATACAGCACAGAAATCTTGTACCATTGTTAATTACCAGTGAAACTACTAAAAGTACCTAAAATGTAAAAATTCCTCAAGATCTCGTTCAGGTTAATTTTTATTTTATATACAGTTTGAATGATAAAAGGTCACAGCCAATAGATTTAATATTCATTACTAGCATTTTCATATTTTCTTTCAGTATTTATTAAACATCCACAGAATAAGAGGAAATTCCTGCATTGAAGTTGGTAAATTTTTCAGAAAAAGTAAATTTAATGCAGGTATACCTGTCTTTATCCATTCATGGACTATTGGAAAAATTCCGTTAATCGATTTTTGGTTAAAAGAAATTCACTAAAGGTCAGAGAGGCATTGTTAATTAACATAATCTGATTATGAATCCTTTTGTAAAGCAGCAAATTCTGCAATGTAAATATTGTCCATTTAGTTCATTTGCCTTGCACTCTCACATTTACATATATCAGATTTGTTTAAAGCAAAACACACGAATATTAATAAATGAGCCAGATGTTTCCTAAGATAGAGATGTGTTGTGATCTTTATCAATCTGCAATACTGGTTTTTTTTTTTTTTTTGGATGTGCCACCAATCATCACTCCAAACCAGAAAGAACCATTCTGAGTTTGTTGAGAATTTGGCAGTCACACCTTCAAGGACTCCCTGCAGTCTCACTTAACTGTGACCTCTCTACCTTCATACATGCCATTCTTTCAACTTAGAATACCATTTTCCACTTAGTAACCTGGTGAATCAATTCTTCAAGACTCAACTCAAATGTCACCTTGACCATGAAGACTTTCTTGATCATAACCCCCATTCCCAATCAGGCAAACCTCCCTCAGGCTCCCACAATACCCTGCCTGCCCCTTGTCATACTTTATTCTAATTGTCTGTTTACACACTCTATCTTGCCTACCAGATTGTGCACTCCCTGTGAGCTGAGATGATGTTTTATTCATTTCTATACTTTCAATACTTGACGTTACTAACACATAGCAGGTATGCAAAAAAATATCTGCTGTTTGATTAATCGCTATCTTTAGCTGTATATTTTTGAACCCTGAATAACAATGCTTTATGAAAACCACAAATAAAAGTGTCAAAGAGAAGGTTTAGCAGTTTCGTTCACTTTTTATTGATCTCTTCTTTCTTTGATTAAAAAGTGGCCATACCAGTTCATACCTTATAATTCAAGAAAGAAAAAAAAAACACCTCTATATCAAATTCATGACTAACACATAGGTGCATTTAGTTTGTTCTTTTTAGTTCAAACATAGAACTACATCCTAGCACACCACTAACTTCATTGTAGTAAGTAAGACCTGAAGAAATTAGGATCCGCTAATTAAAATGGGTGTGGGAAGGCACTGCAGGGATCACTGTAAGAGCTTTGGATCCTCATTGGCTGAGAGAGGAAAACCTGCTAAGAAAGTTGGGCATCTTTGGGAGAACAATAACGCTATCTAGTAGGGCTTGGTCAACCTGGCTCGAAATTCTGCATCCGGAAAGTCCTAAGCAACAGTCCCAGCTGGGGGGATTTCCATCACTTTGAAAACGATCATTATCCTCCCAATGTGGGCAGAACAGGTTGGACCTGATCCACCTGCGTGTTGCTGCAGTCTGGCTTGGCATGGAATGAGACTCAAGGACATGTAATGCCAAGAGTAGCCCAGCCCCATGGCGCAGACACACACACACACACCACTACAACTCGCACTCACTGAATTCCACACAAAACCCATACCATCTCCACGACACACACCACTGCATTCCTGTGTGCCGTCACATACAGGGAGTGCCCTCTCACATTCTCTCGCTTCCCTAGTCGGCCCGACCCACACCCCACATTGCTGGCGGACTGCAGCCTAGCCTGGAGCTGGAAGCTGATGAGGACTGGTTTTGTTGTATGTAACAAAGCCCCAGGCACCCAGGTGCCCCGCTGGATCATCTCCATCCATCTCTCCCCGCCCCCATCCCTGAGCTTCCTGAACAAGAGAAAGCTCAGCCCGGGGAAGTGGATGCAGGGAGTAGGGACGCAAAGAAAGAGAGCTTCAGGGGTGGGCGGGGGCAGGAGTTTGGGCAGCTTCAGTGCTCTCTCGCCATGAACCAAAAAGGAAGGCGATCTGGCAAAGGGAACCAGCTGCCTTCCCAACCTTTCGCCCTCCATCTATTCATAGAGCAAGACTGAAAACTGAGAAATAATCTACCCTCCCTCCAGCCCCGTGCCCTCCCAGCGGCTGTTGGAGCCACAAGAGCTCCAGCAGCCCGCAACAAAGCGCCCCCCCCTCCCATGCACAGACCTGTTCCAGCCTCTTCTTGGTCAGAGCGAAGGACCGTGGCAGCCCAGGGTTCTGCCCTTCGCTGCTGGGCAGGAGGAGCAGGGGATGGGAGGAGGAGCAGGAACTGGGGGAGGAAGGAGGACGAGAGGGGATAGGAGATCACAGCCGCAGCGGCGGTGGCGGCGGCGGTGGTAGGAGGAGGAGGAAGAGAGAAGGAGGAGGCTGCTTCGGTGGCAGCTGCTGAGGATGCTCTGGCGACAGGCAGGGCTGGGCGCGCGGGGTGCGGGCTCACGTGCGCCCCATGGCCGGGGGATGCGCGCGCGTCTGGGTGTGTGAGAGCATCTGGGTGTATTTTGACTGTGATTATTCCAATTAAGACCTAGTCTGGAACTTGTGGTTCCTGCAGCCAGGCGGAAGTGAAACCCTTCCAGTCTCTCAAGCCTGACTGTTTGGGTCAGGGGGATGGGGGCTGTGGGGAGCGAGGGCGGGGAGAAGGTGCCCGTACCCCTTCCTTCAATCTTCTTTCTGGGCACTGGTAGCTTGCATCCACACATATCTCTGAAAACCCTATAGCCAAGGAGAAAGGAAAGAGACCAAGGACAGTTACCATCACCATCACTTTGCATTGAGTGAGCACTCACACTGTGCTGGGCACTGTCTGGACTAGTCAGAATATAATTTCTGTGTTCACTGTGATCGACATTTATGAGTTGGAGTGCCTATAACTTCATACAGCATTTACATCCTACCCTTTCTCCTCTATTTCTTTCCATTGCAATATCTCTGTCCCTGTAACCAAGTGGCATAAAATTAATTCTCTACTTTTTAGTCAGTTTATCCAATCAACATTACCGTGGTCCCTGGCTTCTCTGGTGACAAGGGGTCACCTAACTTTCTCACCATTTTTCCTCTAGGAATGGGGTACTCGGTTTAGATGAGGACCAGGACTGGTTTCTTGGGGATCAGAGGGTTGAAGGTCATCACGGATCCAGTTGGAGATCCAGTTTGAACCTGCATCCCTAAAGCTAACCTAAGAAACCAATTGTCAGAGACACAAACTTCCCTCATGATTCCATTCTTGGTGTTTGGAGCCCTGATGAAAATCTCCTTCCTACTCTTGATCTTTTCAGCATAGCATTTTGCTTCATCTTGCCTAATGGCTTATGCTTGTTGAGTACTTTGAGATTTACAAAGCACTTTCTAATAACAACTTCCCTACCGTAGCATCTCTTTAAATTAGGCATAGAAGATATCATTATTCTCATGTTACAGATAAGAAACTAGAGTTCAGCATGATTAAGTGGATGTGCCTAGAATTACATGCTAATAAGTGGCAGATCCAGAACTGGAACCCAGGCCTTTGGATTTCCAGGTCAAAGTTCTTTTTTAAAATTATATCTTGGAAAGAACCTTCAGATTCATCTATTTTCATGAATATGAAAGAACCTTCATATTCATGTTGGAAGTAATGGTTTAGTGAAGGAAGTTGAAATTGCTAACTAAAATGAGAGTTTAAAAAATGTTTTCAGTTAAATTGATACATTCAGATGCAATCCATAAATCAATAGACAAAAAAGAATTAACTTTTAGGCCTCAGACCCCAATCAGCACACATAATTATTCCTTTGATTCTGCTACCAGCTACTGCAGGAAAAATTTGAAATGAAGTTGCAGAAAAGAAAATAAGAAAAGAGTCTGAGTTTCCCAGGGTGAGAAACTTGTAAATGATTCCCCCACAAGCTAGATCTCTCTCCTCTAAGTCATGGGAATGAATCATTGTTTGCCATCCATGGAGGAAACCTATCTCCTACACACCAGCCTGGGCAGTCTCAAGCATGTGGATATTAAACAAGAGAGGCAGGTTAGTGCAGTGGACAAAAGCTAGACTCTGGAGACAGGCAGCCTTAGTTGGAAAACCTTGGAAGAGGACCCAATATCAATGGCTTCCCCTGTAAAGTGTGTGTAGGGGTGTGAGAATGAAATGAAGTGATGCAAGTGCTTGAGATACAGCAAGCCTCAATAAAACAATAAATGTTATTATTAGAGAAAATAAAACAACAACTTCATTAATGAATCTTTCTTCATTAAAGGCAGAAATGATTTATTGCTAATAGTGTCCCAACATTGAGGGAATGCAGAGGAACAGATTGCTTTTCTCTGGGATAGGAGAGATAAAGTGTTGGTGACAGGAAATAGGCATGATAAACAAGTAAAGATGAGAGATTCTCTACAATATTGAGGACCAACATGGAACTTAGAAGAGAACGGGACCAGAAGAGGATGATGAAGAGAGGACACTTAAGACTGGGTGGTGGTCGGCCGGGCGCAGTGGCTCACTCCTGTAATCCCAGCACTTTGGGAGGCCGAGGCGGGCGGATCTTGAGGTCAGGAGATTGAGATCATCTTGGCTAACACGGTGAAACCCCATCTCTACTAAAAATACAAAAAAATTAGCCAGGCGTGGTGGCGGGCGCCTGTAGTCCCAGCTACTCGGGAGGCTGAGGCAGGAGAATGGCGTGAACCCGGGAGGCGGAGCTTGCAGTGAGCCGAGATCGCGCCACTGCACACCAGCCTGGGTGACAGAGCGAGACTCCGTCTCAAAAGAGAGAGAGAGAGAGAGAAAAAAAGATTGGGTGATGGATTATGACCCAGATTCTTGCCATTCGTGGATACTGTGATTGAATGGGAGGATATGCCTGTTAATGGCTCTGCAACAATGTACGTGTTTTACTTAAAGAGATGTTTTGGCTCCTCTAAACAAATTCCTGTTGATCAAAAGACCTAATAAAGAACTCCATTCAGAATCTGTCAAAAATACCTGAATCTGATACTCAGCCAGGGACTCCCTGTTCCAATCTGCTACCAAATAGGACCTCCTCTTGTTTGAGCCTTGCCAAGCACAGAGGAGGTTGAGTCATAACAATGCTCAGAGCCAAGCTGCAGAAAAATTATGAAGGAGATGAAATCTGTCTCTGATAACCTTCCAGTCTCTCTGTGTTTCACCCTTTCCTTCCCACTTCCAACCTCTAGACATCAAAATCTCTACTTTCTAAGCCAGGGACAGAGCCATGTGAGTAATGCATTCACAAAGAAGTGCCTTTACATGCTTTTCTTCTCAAAAGAAAGACTAACAGGAGGAGACAATGCTAAACCCAGCAAAATGAATGGATCACTAATGATAGAAGTTCAGGCATTGTGGATGATACAAATGCTTTGAATGCCTTCAAATCATATTTGGTATGAGACTCTCCAGGAATAAAACCAGACTTTGGGAATTCTAATTTATGACACAACAGAAACGGAGAACACTAAGAGGCATTAGTTACTCCAGTTCAACCCCTTTGTTTTGCAAGTGATTAAACAAAGGCTCAGAAAAGTTAAGTGACTTTCCCAACAGCACATACCTCAAAGAAGAGAGCCATGACTTGAATTCCAAGCACAGAGCTTTTTCCATCACACTGTGATACTCCATCAGCCAAGAAGAAAACTAGGAGCAATTGCTTAGAAACTGATATTTGAAACATTTTTTCAGGTATATGGGAATGGCATGAAAACAAGAATAGAAGTGAGGAAGGAAGGCGCAGTCTTCTTTTTGCTTCTTTTGTCTTTCTCCTCACAAGTTATTTTTTTTCCTAGTAGCTTCATCCTGAGGCCACTTTAAGCAAGATTGACATGAAGAATGGTCTTTGTTATGCTAAGCACCTAAAACTGGAAATAATATTAGAGATATGAGAGTAAACTGAGGGTGGAGAGAGTCTAGATCACTCATTGAATCAAATTTTAGAATAAATCCCTGTTATTAGTAGATTATAATAAACCTTTTCTTAAAACAGAGAGAACCAAAAGAGAATCTAGTCAGTGAAAGTTTCCAGTTTATTAGAGTCCTACTAATTAAGGCTTTATTGTAATCTCAAAACACAGAAAAGATTTAAAATAATCTGATCTTTAAAAAATAAAATTAAAAACCCAACTCTAAGTTTGCTTTGCTTTGTTTTATCTTCATATTTTCAGTTTAAGCATTGACAGTTATTTGGGATTAGAAAATTCTCACGAGATTTATTGTCTACTCTCTTTACTTCTGTATATGTTTGAAATGTTCCATAATACAAATGTGAAAAAAGACATGGTTCCTGTTCTGTAAGTATTGGAAGGAAGGAACTCGGAATTCTATTGACCATGGACTCCAAGTACTTCTCTGTGTAAATTAGCATAACTTTCCTGGAGAACTAGGTGTCAACGTATATCAAAATTGTGAAAATAAATAAACAAATAAATATGGAAAAACAGTTTCCCCAGGCAATCTCCTGAATTTCACAATTGGAAAAATAATTTCAAACCCTTGTTTCCTTTCTTGATTAGATGACTTAATTTTACAGACAAGTCCTTTGATTGTTTCAGGACCCAATTTTTTGATCTACAAAATCGAGTAATAATTTTTAAGCACATATCTCTTTGCAAAGCTAGGAAAAGTTGAAGCCTTGTGGAATGAGTGCTACATAACCCATGGTTTTCAGATTTCTGTGTTGGAGGTGATACATGGTGAGTGTGGGTGGTATGAGTGGTCCCTTAGAAAGTTAAATTATGAAGAAAATGGAAAACAATTAATTTTAGACTTTTTAAAGTATTCATATTAAAATAGCAAGAGTAATCAACAAAAGCATAGACATAAAACATGTAACTTTGAAATAAGCAGAGGGAAAAATTGAATTAAAAAATGGAAAAAAGCTTAATTCGAAATAAGTCAAGAAATTAAGAGTAGGAAAATGAAATATAAAACGGAACAAATAAAAGGCACATATGAAGAGGGTAGGAATAAATCCAAATAGATTAGTAATTGCTATAAAGCTAAATGGATTAAATATATCAATTAAAATGTTAAGGATTATCAGAGTGAATAAAAGAACAACATTGTTTTAGTCAATTGTTTTGTGTTGCTATAAAGTAATACCTGACGCAGGGTAATTTCTAAAGAAAATAAGTTTATGTAGCTCACAATTCTGCAGGGTGTGCAAGAAGCAAAGTGCCAGCACCTGCTTCTGGTGAGGGCCTCCAGCTGCTTCCACACATGGCAGGAGATGGTGAGTGCAAAAATCACATGGTGAGTAAGGGGAGATGCCAAGTTCTTTTTAAGTAAGTACCAGGTCTAACAAGAACTAATAGAGTGCTCACTTATTACTGTGAGGATAGCACCAAACATTCATGAGGAATCCATCCCCATGACCCAAACACCTCCCACTAGGCCCCACCTCCCAGCACTGTCACACTGGGGATTAAATTTTAACATGAGATTTAGACGGGTTAAACACACCATATCCAAACTATAGCATTCCAACCTTGGTCCCCTAAATCTTATGTCCTTCTCACATACAAAATACAATCACTCCATCATAATAGTCTTAACTTGCTCCAGCACCAACTAAAAAGTCCAAAGTCCAAAGTCTCATCTGAGACTCAAGGTAAGTTTCTTACAGCTGTGAGCTTGTAAAATCAAAAACAAATGATTTACTTCCAAGATACAATGGTGAAGCAGACGTTGGGTAAACACTCCCATTCCAAAAGGAAGAAATTGGCTAAAAGAAAGAGGTAACAGGCCCCACGCAAGTATGAAACTCAGCCTGGCAGAAGTAAATCTTACAGCTCCAAAATAATCACCTTTGACCCTATGTCTCACATCCTGGGTACACTGTTGCAAGGACTCCTGAGGCCTAAAGCAGTCTTACCCCTATGGCTTTCCTGGGAACAGCCCACGTGGCTGGTCTCATGGATTTGAGTCTGGTACTTGCAACTTTTCCAAACTAGGATGACTAACTACCTGTGGCTCTATAATTCTGAGGTCTGGAGGGCAGCAGACCTGTTACCACAGCTCCACTGGGCACTGCCCTGGTGGATACTCTCTGTGACAGCTCTGCCCGTGCAGTAGGTTCCTGCCTGCACTCCCAGGCTTTCTAATACATCCTCTAAAATCTAGGTGGAAGCTGCCAAGCCTCCATGGCTGTAGCATTCTGTGCACCTGCAGACCTAGTGCCATGTAGATGCTGCCAAGGCTTACATCTTGCACCCTTCAGAGTGTTGGCCCAAGCAGTACCTGGGACCCTTTGAGCCTTGAGTGGAGCTGGAGGGATGGGAATGCAGGGAAGCAGCACTCCTAGCCTGTTCTCTGAAACCATTCTTTTCTTTTAGGCCTCTGGGCCCTATGGGAGGGGAGGCTTCAAAGATTTCTGAAATCTTTTGGGGCCCTTTTTCCATTGTTCCAACTATTAGCACCCAACTCCCTTTTATCTTTGCTAATCTCTCTAGTTAGTTGTTGCCCATAGTACCCTTGGATTGCTCTATTTAAAAATCTCTGTTCTTCTCTAACACATAGCCAGGCTGTAAATTTTCCAAATTTTTATGCCCCGCTTCCCTGTTAATTATTAATTCCACCTTTAGGACATTATTTTGCTGCCACATCTGATTGTAAGTTGTTAAAAGCAGCCACGCTACTTCTTGAATTCCTCGCTATTTAGAAATTTCTACCACCAGAAACCCTAGGTCATCATTCTTAAGTATGGCCTTCTAAGAAGCCCCAGGGCATGGACACAGTACAGCCAAGTTATTTCCTATAGTATACATGGGTGGTTTTTGCTCCAATTCCCAATAAGTTTCTTCTTTCCATCTGAGACCTCCTCTTCATGGCCTTTACTACCTGTTTCTCTCTTTTTTTCTTATTTTTCGAGATAGGGTCTCACTCCCTGTCACCAAGGCTGAGTGTAGTGGTGCCATCATGGCTCACTGCAGCCTTGAACTCCTGGGCTCGAGCAATCCTCCCACCTCAGTCTCTAAAGTAGGTGGGACTACAAGCATGTACCACCATGCCTAGATAATTATTTATTTATTTATCTATTTATTTTGTAGACACAGGGTCTTGCTATGCTGACCAGGCTGGTCTAGAACTCCTGACCTCAAGCATTACTACCACCTCAGCCTCCCAAAGTGCTGGGATTACAGGTGTGTGCCACTGCTCCCAGCGTAATGCTTATATTTCTATCAACATTTTGTTCACAATCAATTAAACAATCTCTATGAAGTCCAAAACTTTCCCTTGCCTTCCTGTCTTCTTCTGAGCCCTCCAAATTCTTTAGACCTCTGCCTATTACCCAGCTCTAAAGCTGCTTCCACACTTTTAGGTATCTTTATAACAACACCTCATTCTCAGTACCAGTTTTTTTGTCTTAGTCTGTCTTTGTGTTGCTTTAAATGAATGCCTAAGACCGAAATGAATGCCTAAGACTGGATAATTTATAAAGAAAACAGTTTTATTTGAGAAAAGTTCTGCAGGCTGTACAAGTAGCATGGCGCCAGCATCTGCTTGTGGTGAGGACCTCTGGCTGCTTCCACTTACGGCAGAAGATGAGGGAAGCTGGCATGTGCGGGTATCACATGGTGGGAGAGAGGAAGCAAGAGAGAGAAGTGGGATGGAGGTGCCAGGTTCTTTTAAAGAACCGCTCTTACGGGAACTAATAGAGTGAGAACTCACTAATTACCAGGATTCATGAGGGATTTGCCCCTATAATCCAAACACCTCCCACTAGGTCCCACTTCCCAACAATGACACACTGGGGATTAAATTTTAACATGAGATTTAGAGGGCAAACACATCATAATCCAAACTATAGCAAACATTCGGTTGTATACTGTTTATAAGATAAATACCTTCATTTATATTTCAATGTAAGGATACAGAAAGATTGAATGTCAAAGAATCAAAAAAATTCTACTAGGCAAAAACCAACCAAAAGAAAGTTGAAGTAGCTATTTTAATATCGAATTTTAAAATTTAAGGTGAAAGGATTACAAGAGATAAATAGAGTCATTTCATAATGGGAAAAGTAAATTGACCAGTAAAATACAGCAATTCTAATTGTGTAATCTATTAACATATTATAATGAATACTTATAATTTTATGTTGCCTCAGAATCAACTCCTGGGTGAGTTTTCCCTGGGATTCCTGGGGGAACACAAGGTTGTGCTCCTAGCACCAAAGTGATGATCAGGCAGGATAAACTAAACACAGGTCAGACAAGAGCCACAGGGGCATCTGCCAGTATAAACAAGTTTCTCTGTGAGGGATGCCCTGTTCACAGGTTGAACAACTAGGCATTAGGCC
Organism: Mandrillus leucophaeus; assembly: GCF_000951045.1. Taxonomy (NCBI): domain Eukaryota; kingdom Metazoa; phylum Chordata; class Mammalia; order Primates; family Cercopithecidae; genus Mandrillus; species Mandrillus leucophaeus. Next base: position 3,573,940 of record NW_012102798.1, read on the forward strand.
TTCCACGAGGTTAAAGAAGTATCCCCTGAAAGACACACTGTAAACAACCATGTCCAACTCTTCTTCATTTCCCGTTGGAGCAGGGCTGCTAGCCACTGTGGCACTAGAACCTCAATTTAGCTGAAGACTCTCAAAACAATTTTTTAACAAAATTTGACAAATCAACAAGGAGGAATTAGAAAACTCTGTATCACAGTGGGAGATTTTAACGCATCTTTCTTAACAACTGATAAATCAAGCAGAAAAATATTGGTGAAGATATAAAAGATTTGAACAGCATAATTAACAAGCTAGGATAATAGACATATATAGACAATTCCAGCAAACAATTAGAGAATATACATTATTTTCAAGCACATCTGGAACATACATAAACATTGTTTAAAGTTAGTTTAAACAAATTTCAAAGATTGGTAACATATCACACCACCTTCTCTAATTACAATTGACTTATAAATCGGTCTGAAAACGTGACTACAAAAATTCCATTTATGGCAACTTAAAACAATATTATAAAATTTACAGGTGAAAAATCATAACGAAAATTAGATTTGGAACTGAATACTTAGAACTGAAAGATAATGAAAATGCTACATATCAAAACTTATGAGATTAGCCAAAGTGATATTAAGGGGGAAATGAATAGACTTAAAACTTTCACACTAGAAGGAAGGCTCAGAATTAATTAGTCAGAAATATTATATTTGATAAATTAGAGAATGAATATCAGAATAATCCTCAAGAAAGCAGAGGGGGAAAATAATAAAGATACGAATACAAGTGAGTGAAATATAAAACAAATACATAATAACATCAACTAAGCCAAGAGTTGTTTCTTTGAAATAACTAATAAAATAGAAAAACTTCTAGCAGGTCTATCAAGGGAAAAAAAAGACATATAGCACAAAATACACATTTTTGAATAAAAAATGGGAAACAATTACAGATGCTGCAAAGATTAAAAAGATAATTTGAAAAATTCTATGTAAATACATTTGAAAACCTGAACTTAAAATTGGACGCATTCTTTGAAAAAATGAAATTTGCTAAAAGCGAATTTCTAGCAAGGTCAATCAAGGGAAAAAAAGATAGGTAGCATAAATATACATTTTGGAATAAAAAGTAGGAAATAATTACAGATGCTGCAAAGATTAAAAAAATAATATGAAAAACTGTATGTCAATGCATTTGAAAACTTGGACTTAAAATTGGATACATTCTTAGAAAAAATGAAATTTACTAAAAGTAACTTAAGAATAGAGAATTCAAAAAGTCTTCTAACCATAAAGGAAAAAAAATGAATCAGTACTTAAAATTGCTCCCACAAAGAAAATACCAAGTCTGCTGTACTTGAGAGGCTAGTTCTTCCAACAATTCAATGAAAATATTGTTCCAATATTAGTTAAACTCTTCCAGAGAAACGGATATTAGTAACACTCCCCAGGTTATTTTAGTAACAAAACCTGACCAGTATTATATAAGAAAGGGATATTACAAGTCAGACTCACTCATGATTAGAGGTATAAAAATTATAAACAAAACATTAGCAAAGTACGTTCAGCAATGTATAAAAGGATAATGAATATTTACCAAGTTGGGTTTATTCCAGGAAAACAAGGTTATTCTGGAGAATTAAGTAACATAACTCATCATATTACCAGGTTAAAGAAAAAAAGCAAAAACTCATAATCGTCTTAATAATATGGGAGACATATTCAATAATATCTAACATTAATTTATGATTTCAACAAACAGCCTCTTAGCTACCTAGAAGTAGAAGGGGCTTTCTTATAACTGATAAAAAGCATCATATCAGTAATTACAGTAGACATCATACTTACCAGGGAAATACTGAAACTATTATTTCCTTTAAGATAAAAAACATGACAAAGATATCTGCTATCACAAGTCATGTTCAGCATTATGCTAGAGATTCCAACCAGTGATATGAGACCAAAAAAAAAAAATTACGGAAAAGAAATAAATGGTAATTATTTGAAGCTTGTGCATTATATTTTATATCAGTTACATCTCAATAAGGCAGTGAAAAAAAAACCTTTCTGCCTTGATCCTGACTTAACCTGAGTCAATTCAGCCTTACATATTTAAACTAACACCTCCAATATTGCAGTAGAAGTGACCCTAATACAAGGAGACCACGGCCCAGGCAATCCTACCCATGTGCCTCCCTTTCTGGGAAAATGGCCCCAACGGAGGTTTAGGTGAATTACTCAGTGTATGTGTTAGTCTGTTTTGCATTGCTCTAAAGGAATACGTGAGAATAGGTAATTTATAAAGAATTGAGGTTTAATTGGCTCACAGTTCTGCAGGCTGTACAGGAAGCATGATGCTGGCATTGGCTCGTCTTCTGGTAAAGCCTCAGGAAGCTTTCAATCATGATGGAAGGCAAAGAGGGAGCTGGCATATCACATATTGAAAGCAGGGGCAAGAGTGAGAGGCGGGGGAGGTGCTACACTCTTTTAAACAACCAGATCTCACATGAATTCAGAGTGAGAACTTACTCTTTATTGCAAGGACAGAACCAAGACATTCATAAGCGATCCAATCCCATGTGCCAAACACCTCCCACCAGGCTACACCTTCAACATTGGGGCTCACATTTCAACATAAGGTTTAGAGGGGGCAAACATCCAAAGTATATCAGTGTAGGAACAGGAACTGCTGGCAATCAAGGCTATCTTTGAAACATGATGGTTTCTGTACCCATAATGATATAGCACAACCTGTGCATCATCTTACTGTTGAAGCAAAGCTGGAAGCTCAATTTTGCCAGATGAAATGGCACTGTTCTAGTAAAGTTAGAATTTTCACATCCACTGTGTCCCATTGAAGAGATGCCCAATTATGTAAATATGGATGCAGCCAAGGCTTCACCCCAAGAGGTCCTCTGGCCTGTGAGTTTTACTGTCATTAACGTCAGGTACACCTGACTGAGGAAAGGGAAATGGACAGCAGGCAAATGCCTCTATGCTGGAACACTGGCTAAGGGTCCAGAATATTCTAATGTAAGGGAGATAGAAAGGCCAATGCTAACTATACAATGGCATTATGTCCTGGTAGGAGCACTGACTCTGCTACAGTGGCCTATTCAAAACCTTGAACAAAGAATGCAGGGACTTATGGTGGCCCCATATCTGTCACAATGACACTTAGTATACAAGCACTTGGAGCACTTGTACTCTGATCAAGAATAGATCTACAAGGATCAACAGATTAATATACTCATTCCCAATCCTCAAACACACCCTTGACACCATTGCTATGGATTGATCACAAATGTACTCCCTGTTGCATAATCACAATACTATTTTTGTTGTAGAGAGTACCCTTACCAGAAAGTAATTGCAATTGGCAGTATACCATAATGATTAAGGGAATGGCCTTTGGAGCCAGACAGCAGATGCTTGAATCTCAACTCTCTCCTTTATTAGGTGTGATCTGGTGTAAGCCACTTAACCTTCTGAAACCTCATTTCCTATGAATATACTAAAAACCCTTGACTGGCACATTTTTAATGTGTGAATTGTATGTTATATACATTACATCTCAGTAAAGCTGTATATATAAATATATATGTATATACATATATATACAGCATAAAAAGTAAATGCTCCTTTACAATAGTCTGTGCCCACCTTCCTCTTCTTCTTGTAGGAAGTCTGATATGTGTCATCCCAGATCATTTAAATAAGTTTCATACATATGTATAACTATACAAATAAATGACTTTACTTTGTCTTAGGATGACATTGTGTATTTTTTCTGCAGCTTTCTTTGTTAGTCTACCTATGAAGCTAAGAATTCTTTTCATGTCAGTGCACATAGCTCTCATTCATTTTAGCTGTTGCATTATAGTTCAATGTTATACGGATGATGATGGATGAATCATAGTTTACTCACCACTTTTCCACTGGTGGACACATAGATTGTGTTCACTTTTGCTGTTACAAACAATGTTTTAGTAAACCTCTGTGTACATGCCTATTTGTGCACAAAGGCAGATACTTTTCTAGGAAAAATACAGTATTTACAAAGGGCAAGCTGTATTGAAGGATAAAGTACATTTACACTTTTTTTATTTTGTCAAATTGCCCTTCAGAAGGGCATCTCAGATTACATACCAGCGAACAACTTATACAAGTAAAAATTGCTCCTCACCCACTGGCCATTTTTTAGTTGAATTGTTTGTTTTCTTATTATAGAGATTTGAGAATTCTTCATATATTCTGGACACATGTCATTCCTCAGATGTACTATTTACAAAGATTGTTTTTTTCCCAGTCATTCTCTGAAGAATGTTTTTTGAAGACTAGAATTTTAAATATCAATGACTGTTGTATTAATTTACTCTATTATAGATTATGCTTCTGACATTGTATCCAAAAATTCTGACTAACTCAAGGTCACAAAAATTTTCTCCTATGTTTTCTTTTAGAAATCTTACAGATTAAGATTTTATATTTAGGCTTGTTATCCACTTTTAGTTAACTTTTGTATGTATTTTGAGGTATGAATTGAAGTTCATGTTTTTGCATGTGAATATCCAATTGTTTCAGCACTGTTTTTTAAAAAGACTGTCCTTTCTCTACTGCATCACCTTTGCAAAATATCAGTAATCTATATATGTATGGGTGTGTAGGTCTATATCTGGACTCTCTATTCTGTTCCATCAACCTATTTATCCTTATTTTTTTTTTTTTGAGACAGGGTCGTGCTCTGTTGCCCAGACTGGAGTGCAGGGTCAGGATCATGGCTCACTGCAACCTTGAACACCTGGACTCAAACAATCCTCCCACCTCAGCCTCTTGAGTAGCTGGAACCATGGGTGTGTGCCACAGTGCCCAGTTAATTTTTAAATTTTTGTAAAAATGGGATTATGCTATGTTGCTTAGGTTGGTCGTGAACTCCTGGCCTCAAACTACCTGGCCTCAAACTACCTCGGCCTTCCAAAGTGCTAGGATTACAGGTGTGAGCCACCATACCTGGCAGATCTATTTATCTTCATACCAATACCATATTGCTTTCATTACTATAACTTAATAATAAGTCTTGAAATCAGATAGGGATAGCCCTCTAACTTTTTTCTTTTTCCAAGATGTCTGGCTGCACTATGTCCTTTAAACTTCCGTGTGAATTTTAGAACCAGCTTGGCAATTTCCATAAACAAGCTTGTGGGGATTTTGATTAGAATTGCATTTCATATACAGATCAATTTGAAAAAGCCTTACACCTTAATATTGAGACTTCAAACCGAGGAAGAAGGTATACTATAGTTTTTCTTCACAATGTTTTGTAGTTTTCAGTGTACAAGTCTTTCCTATCTTTTGTCAGATTTATTTCTAAGCATTTCGTATTTTTGTGTGACTATAAATGGTATCTTTATTTTCTTTTGTTTTGTATAAGTTTTATTTCAGGTTCAGGAGTACATATGCAGGCTTGTTATATAAGGTAAATTGCATGTCACCAGGGTTTGGTATACAGACTATTTCATCACCCATGTAATAAGCATAGTAACTGATAGGTAGTTTTTCAATCCTCTCTCTCCTCCCACCCTCCATCTCCAAGTAGGCCCTGGTGTCTGTCGTTTCCTTCTTTATGTCCATAAGTACTCAATGTTTAGCTCTCACTTATAAGTGGGAACATTCAGTATTTGGTTTTCTATTCCTGCATTAGCTTACTTAGGATGAATGGCCTTCACCTCCATCTATGTTGCTGCAAAGGACATGATCTCATTCTTTTTTATGGCTGCATGGTATTCCATGATGCATATGTACCACTTTTTTTTTCTTTTTTCAGTCTAACTTTGATGGGCATTTAGGTTAATTCCATGTCTTTGCTATTGTGAGTGATGTTGCCATGAATATACACATACATGTGTTTTTATGGTAGAATGACCTATATTCCTTTGGGTATCTACCCAGTAATGGGATTGCTGGGTCAACTGGTAATTCTGTTTTAAGTTCTTTGAGAAATTGCCAAACTGCTTTCCACAGAAGCTGAACTAATTTACATTCCTACCAGCAGTGTATAAGAGTTCCTTTTTCTGGCCGGGCACAGTGGTTCACACCTGTAATCCCAGCATTGGGAGGTTGAGGTGGGCGGATCACCTGAGATCAGGAGTTCGAGACCAGCCTGGCCAACATGGCAAAAGCCCATCTCTACTAAAATACAAAAAAAATGAGCCGATGTGGTGGTGTGCAGCTATAATCCCAGCTACTCAGGAGGCTGAGGCAGGAGAATCACATGAACCGGGGATGCGGAGGTTGCAGTGAGCCCAGATTGTGCTATTGCACTCCAGCCTGGGCAACAAGAGTGAAACTCCGTCTCAAAAAAAAAAAAAAAAAAAGAGTTCCTTTTTCTCCCCAGCCTTGCCAGCATCTGTTATTTTTTTTTTTTTTACTTTTTAGTAATAGCCGTTGTGACTGGTGTGAGATGGTGTCTCATTGTGGTTTTGATTTGCATTTCTCTAATAATTAGTGATGTTGAACATTTTAAAATATGTTACCCATGTGTAATGTCTTCATTTGAAAAGTGTCGTTGCCCACTTTGTAATGGGGTTGTTTTTTGCTTGTAAATTTAAGTTCCTTATAGATTCTGGATATTAGAATCCAGAATGCATAGTTTGTAAATATTTTCTCCCATTCCGTAGGTTGTTTATTTACTCTGTTGATAGTTTCTTTTGTTGTGCAGAAGCTCTTTAGTGTAATTATGTCCCATTTGTCGATTTTTGTTATTGTTACAATTGCTTTTGGCATCCTCATCATGAAATCTTTGCCAGTTCCTAGGTTATCGTCCAGGATTTTTATAGTTTTAGGTTTTACATTTAAGTCTTCAATCCATCTTGAGTTGATTTTTTTTACACGGGATAAGGAAGGAGTACAGTTTCAGTCTTCTGCATACGTCTAGCCAGTTATCCCCACACCATTTATTTAACAGGCTGTCCTTTCCCCATTGCTTGTTTTTGTTGACTTTGTTGAAAGTCAGATGGTTGTAGGTGTGCAACCTTATTTCTGGGGTCTCTATTCTGTTCTATTGGTCAGTGTGTCTGTTTTTATACCAATACCATGCTGTTTTGGTTATTGTAGCTTTGTTGTGAAATTTGAAGTCAGGTAATGTGATGCCTCCAGCTTTATTCTTTTCTCTTAGGATTGCTTTGGCTGTTTGGGCTCTTTTGTTCCATGTAAATTTTAAAATAGTTTTTTTTTTCTAATTCTCTGAATGATGTCATTGGTAGTTTGATAGGAGTAGCATTGGATCTGTAAATTGCTTTGGGCAGTATGGCCATTTTAATAATATTGATTCTTCCTATTCATGAGCATGGAATGATTTTTCATTTGTTTCTGTCATCTCTGGTTTCTTAGAGTAGTGTTTTGTAATTCTCATCGTAAAGGTCTTTCCCCTCCTTGGTTAGCTGTATTAGGTATTTTATTCTTTTTGTAGCTGTTGTGAATGAGATTTCATTCTTGATTTGGCCCTTAGCTCAGATGTTGTTGGTGTGTAGGAATGATACTAATTTTTGTACATTGATTTTGTCTCCTGAAACTTTGCTGAAGTTATTTATCAGATTAAGGAACTTTTGCCTAGAGACTATAGGGGTTTTCTATGTGTAGAATTATATCATCTGCAAACATGGATAGTGTGACTTCTTCCTTTCCTATTTGGATGCCTTTTATTTCTTTCTCTTGCCTGATTGCTCTGGCCAGGACGTCCAGTACTATGTTGAATAGCAGTGGTGAGAAAGGGCACCTGTGAAGGGAAATGCTTCCAGCTTTTGCCCGTTCAGTATGATATCGGCTAAGTGTTTGTCATAGATGGCTCTTATTATTTTGAAGTATGTTTCCTCAATGCCTAGTTTGTTAAGAGTTTTTAACACGAAGAGATGTTGAATTTTATTGAAAGCCTTTTCTGCATCTATTGAGATGATCAGATGGTTTTTGTTTTTAGTTTCGTTTGTGTGATGAATCACATTTATTGATTTGTGTATGTTGAAGCAACCTTGCATCCCAGAGATAAACCTTCTTGATTTTGGTGGATTAGCTTTTATAAATGATATCTTTTAAGATTTCGTTTTCTGATGATATACTTGATTTTTCTACGTTGACTCTGTATTTGGCAACATTGCTAAACTCATTCATTCTAGTAGCTTTTCTGTAAATTCTATCACATTTTCTAAATAGACAACATCATCTCTGGACAAAAACAGTTTTATTTCTCTTTATTTCCAAATCTGGATTCCTTTTATATCTTTTTTTTTTTTTTTTTTTTTTTTTTTTTGAGACGGAGTCTCGCCTGTCGCCCGGGCTGGAGTGCGGTGGCCGGATCTCAGCTCACTGCAAGCTCCGCCTCCCGGGTTTACGCCATTCTCCTGCCTCAGCCACCCGAGTAGCTGGGACTACAGGCGCCAGCCACCTCGCCCGGCTAGCTTTTTGTATTTTTTTAGTAGAGACGGGGTTTCACCGTGTTAGCCAGGATGGTCTCGAACTCCTGACCTCGTGATCCGCCCGTCTCCGCCTCCCAAAGTGCTGGGATTACAGGCTTGAGCCACCGCGCCCAGCTCCTTTTATATCTTTTCCTTGCCTAACTGCACTGTCCAGAAGCACCAGTACAGTGCTGTATAGAAGTGAAAACAGACATTCTTGCCTTGCACCTGACCTAATGGGAAAATTCATTTCATCATTATACATGATGCCATATATATAGGTTGAAAAATTTCACTTCTAGTCCTGGCTTGCTGAGACTTTTCGGTTTTTTATCAGGAATGGATGTAGGGTTTTGTCAAATGCTCTGTCTTCATTTATTGAGATGATCATATGGGTTTTCTCCTTTAGTTTGTAAATATGGTGAATTATACTTGAATTATACTCATTATAAAATGTTCTATCAACCCTGCATTCCTGGAATAAGTCCCACTTAGCAATAGTGTTTATACTTTTAATATATTGTTGGATTTAATTTGCAAACATTCTGTTTAGACATTTTCTATCAATATTCATAAAGAACAGTAGTTGATAGTTTTCTTATTTTGCAACATGTTTTCTTTGGTTTTGGTATGTGGGTAATACTGGCTTCATAAAATGAGTTGGAAAATATTCCCTCCCATTCAGTTTTCTTGAAGAAAACTTGGGGTAGATTTGGTATTATTTCTTTCTTAAGTATTTGTTAGAATTTGCCAGTGAAGGTATCTGGGCCTAGAGTTATATTTGTGGGAAGATTTTAAGTCACAAATTCAATTTATTTAATAGGTATATAGCTATTTTGGTTATCTGTTTCTGCGTTTTATAACCTTTATTTTAGGTTTGGAGGTAGATGTGAAGGTTTGTTACATAGGTAGACTCACGTCATGGGGGTTTGTTGTACACATTATTTCATCACCCAGGAATTAAGCCCAGTACTCAATAGTTATCTTTTCTGCTCCTCTTCCTCCTTCCACCCTCCACCCTCAAGTAGACCCTGGTATCTGTGGTTTCCTTCTTTGTGGTCATAAGTTCTCGTTATTAAGCTCCCACTTATAAGTAAGACCATCTGGTATTTGGTTTCCTCTTCCTGAATTACTTTGCTGAGGATAGTGGCCTCCAGCTCCATCCTTGTTCCCACAAAAGACATGATCACATTCTTTTTTTATGGCTGCATAGTGTTCCATGGTGTATATCTGTTTCTTTTAAAAGGAGCTTTGATAGTTTGTGTCTTTCAAGAAGTTTGACCATTTTATCTAAATTGTTGAATATATTGAAACAAAGTTATTCATAATATTTCCTTAATAATCTTTTAATAACAGTAGAATCTGTAATGCTGTCTCCTTTCTCATTCTTGACATTGGAAATTTGTGTTCTCTTTCTTTTTTTCCTGATTAGTCTGGCTAGAGGTTTATCAATTTCTTTGATCTCTAAGGTCCAGCTTTGGTTTCATTATTTTCTGCTATTGTTTTCCTGTTTCCCTTATTATTGACTTACACTTCAACCTTCTTTTTTTTTTTTCCTTCTGATTACTTTGGGTGTAATTTGCTATTCTTTGCTCTAGTTTTTTTAAGGTGAAGGGTGAAGTCATTGATTTAAGACCTTTCTAAACTACTTCTAGCTACATATCACAAATTCTGATATGCTCAGTTCTCATTTTGACTCATTTCAAAATAATTTTTTAACTTCCCTTTTAGTCTCTTCTTTGTTTCATAGGTTATTTAGAAGTGTGTTGTTTAACTTTCAAATATTTGGAAGAACTTCCCAGATAATTCTGTTATTAATTTCCAATTTATTTCCATTGTGCTCAAAGAATATTCATTATATCACTTGGATCCTTTTACATTTATTGAGACTTGCTGTATGTCCAAGAATATGAACTACCTTGATAAATGTTCCATATATACTTGAGAAGAATATGTCATCTGCTGTTGTTAGGTGGAATGTTCTATATATGCCAATCATGTTTATTGATGGTGTTGTTCAAGTCTATTATATTTTTTGCTGTGTAATTTCTGTCTACCTGTTCTATTAATTATTGAGAGAAAAATATTGAGATCTCCAACTATAATTTGTAGATTTGTCTATTGCTTTTTGCAATTCTATCAGTTTTTGTTCATGTATTTTAAAGCTCTTTTATTAGCGGTATAAACATTTAGAGTTGTCGTGTCCTCTTGAAGAACTGACTCCTTTATCATTATGAAGTGACGTTCTTTTTTTTTTTTTTTTTTTCCATTACACTTTAAGTTCTGGGATACATGTGCAGAATGTGCAGGTTAGTTACATAGGTATGTATGCATGTGTCATGGCGATTTGCTGCACTCATCAACCAGGAAGTGACACTCTTTATCACTGTAATATTCTTTGGTTTGAAGTTAACTTTGTCTGACGTTAATACAGATATGTCAGCTTTCTTCTGGCTAGTGTTAGCATGGTATGTCTTAATTCATTCTTTTACTTTTAACCTTTTTGTGTCTTTATATTTAAATTGTTTATAAAGTTGAAGGCAACATAAACTTGTGTCTTGCTGCTTTTCTTTTTCCAATCTGAGAATCTCTGCTTGTTTATTGGGAAGATTAGACTATTTACTTCTAAATGTGATTATTGATATGGTTAGTTTTTAATGTATCATGTTGTTATTTTTGTCTCATCTCTTCTTTTCTCCCCTTTTCCTCTTTTTCCACCATCTTTTGGATTATTTGTGTATTTCTTATGATCACATTTTATCTCCTTTGTTGATTAATTACCTATAACTTTTGTTTTGCTGTTTTAGAAACTTTTATACTTCTTCTTTACAGAAAGAGTCTGCTATATTTCCAAGGCTGACCTCAAACTCTTGGGTTCAAGTAACCCTCCCATCTCAACTTTCTGAGTAGCTGGGACTACCTATGCCTGGCGAAAACATTTTTTCAGTTATTACTATCCACCTGCAAGTGAGTTTATACCACTTCACATACTATAATAAGCTAAAATGGTGTAATTCCATGTTTCTCCTCCAAGTCTTTATGCTATTATTGTCTTACATTTTATTTTTACATACTTACAAACCCCAATTGTTGTATTTGTTTAAAGACTTGGTTATCCTGTAAAGATATTTAAGTACTATGAAAAAAAGTATATATTTACACAGGTAGTTATCATTTCCAGTATTCTTCATTCCTTTGTGTAGATCCACGTTTCCATCTGGTGTCATTTTTCTTCTGCTTGAAAGACATCCTTTAACATTTCTTGTAGTTCAGGATTGCTAGTGGTGATTCTTTCAAAATTTTGTATATCTGACAACGTCTTTCCTTTTAAAAATATATTTTCTCTGGTTATAGAACACTAGGTTGACAGGTTGACAGCTCTTTTCTTTTAGTGTTTTAAATATATTGTTCCATTCTTTTCTCACATGCACCATTTCTAAAGACAAATTTACGTCATCTCTATGTTTGTTTCTCATTATATAACTTGTCTGTTTTCTTTGGCTGGTCTTAAGACTTTTTGTTTGTCATTGGCTTTGATAAGTTTGATTAGGATGTGGTTTGGTGTTGTTTTCTTCATGTTTCTTGTGTTTGGATTTTCTGAGATGCTTGAATCTGTGGGTTTATGGTTTTTATCAACATTAGAAATTTTTCAATGATTGTTTCCCCAAATATTTTTTGACTCTCCTTGTCCTTCTTTGGGGACTCCAATTATTCATACATTTGGCTGCTTGAAGTTGCTTCATAGCACACTAATGTGCTTTTCATTATATTGATATTTTCCCCATGTGTTTTATTTTGAACAGTTTTTATTGCTATATTATGTAGTTTACTAATCTTTTCTCCTAAAATATCTAATCTGCTGTACATCCCATTTAGTACAATTTTAATCTCACACATTTTTATTTTCCTCTCTGAAGCTCTGAGTCATTGTTAAAAATCTTCCATGTCTTTACTTACTGTTTTGAACATATGGACTACAGTTAAAGTAACTGTTTTAATGTTTTTGCTAATTCCAATATCTGTGTCGGTTCTGTATTGGGTTTCAATTGGTTTATTTTTCTCTTCATTAATGGCTGAATAATATTATATTCTATAAATGTTCTATAATTTATTTAGCCAGTCCAGTATTGATAGACATTTTATTCTACCTAGTCTTTTACTAATACAATTAATGCTGCAACAGTCATCCTCACATTTATGCTTTTCTGCAAATACATCAAGAAGATAAATCGCTGAGGTTGAGTCACTGGGTCAGAGAGTATGTGCCGTTTATCCAACATTTATGGCTGAGGCAGATGGATCATGAGATCAGGAGTTCAAGACCAGCCTGGCCAAGATGGTGAAACTCCGTCTCTACTAAAAATACAAAAATTAGCTGAGTGCTGTGGCAGGTGCCTGTAATCCCAGCTACTGAGGACACTAAGGCAGGAGAATCGCTTGAACCCAGGGGGCGGAGGTTGCAGTGAGCCAAGATCGCGCCACTGCACTCCAGCCTGGGTAACAGAGCTTGAAGCTGGGAGGCGGAGGTTGCAGTGAGCCAAGATCGCGCCACTACACTCCAGCCTGGGCGACAGAGTGAGACTCGGTCTCAAAAACAAAATTAAAAAAAAAAACACATTTATTTATTATTTGTTTATCTAAACTCTAAGTTTAGTATTTATTCTGGCCCCATTGACTGGAGTTGGCCCATTCATGCAAGTAATACCTGTAACAGGTATAACACTGGCCTCTTTCACTGGGCCCCTGCTTTTGGTGTTCATTCAGACACCACCCATTTTGTTTATTCACTCTGACCTGCTCAGTGATATTCCTCTGGCCATTCTTGCCACTCCTGTTTCTCTCCATATGGCACTGCCCTCAACTTCTATTGCTTTCCTAAGATTGTCTTGCGTGACTCCCCATTTTACAGAGACTTTTCCTTTGGACACAATTTTACTATTTTTCCTTCAAGTTCTGTGACCAAGGACTGCAGAAAGAAGTCCATCCTGTTTCCCATCCCTGACTTGTGGGACTATCTGAGCTACCCTCCTTCCTATCCTTACACTATTGGAAAGGCATCAGACAGTATTTTAGAGGGCAACTTTCTCCTTGGGCATAGAGATCTGTCAGCTACTAGGATGAAGTTATGGTCACTGTGCTGGCGCTTGTTCTAGCTTGATAGAGATTCAGTTTTGGGCCCCATATGCTGCTATATATAAAGATATTCAACTATCCTCACCATGGAATCAAAGAAAGATACTTTTATTGGTCTTTCTTGTCTCCCAAATGCCTGGAGACATGGGTTAGTGAAGCTTATGACTCTTGTACATTAATAAACTACTTGGTCTCTTAACTAATCTGAGAATTATATTTGGTGGCCTAACTTGTCATAGGGGAGCCAGTGCATTTTGTTTCTCACTTGAGGACAGGATAGATTCAGGAGCCTTAAGCAGCTTGGTAGACTAAACTGTGGTCAAGTGAACCCAGTCACCTACTGGGTTCAGTTTGTAACCTCCACCATGTGAACAAAAACCACCAATGGGTGTTTCTGATTGGGAGACCTATGAGCCTCAAGATCACCTCCATAGATTAGCATATAGGAGGATGTAGCTGGACACTGCTGCTCATCACACACTTCCCAACCATTCTCAGTCCTTAACCTTGCTTTCCTAGAATCTGAAAAGACTTAGCTATTGATATGGTGGAGAAATATTGATAGGTCAGATATAGCAAATATTGGTGGCAGATGGGGTGGATTGACATAGAGGAGTTAGCTGGAGTCCGAAACCCATGGTGTTGATAACTTTCATTACCTTGAAGTGCTCCATATGATGGTGATTATGTGTGTGCATGTGTGTATATATAATTGTCTCCCACGCTGATGTTCTTCTCAAGGACCCAGAATTATTCAGTATACTTCATGTGTTATGACCTTCAGCATTCTGGTAGCCTACAACTCCTTATGCCCAACATTGCATGGGAGAGTGTGGAAAGCAGTGGGTGTGGAAGCCATAATTACCATAAAAAAGAGTCTGGCTGATGAATGAGGTAAATTGTGGGAGGAATCAGTTACAGACGGTTTCTGACTTAGGATGGTTTGATTTAATGATATTTTTACTTTATGATGATGCAAAAGTAATACACATCAGAAGAAACTGTACTTTGAGTTTTTAATTTTGATATTTTCCTGGACTAGTGATATGCTGTACAATACTGTGTTGTGGTTCTGCCAGCAGCAGCAGCAGCGAGCTGCAGCTCCTAGTCAGTCATGCAATCACGAAGGTAAACAACTGATATTTGGTATCTTCCTGAAGAATACTATGCCTGCTAAACCATCAATAAATGTCAATGTTCCCGTATTTTCTACCAGCTATTCTCAAGCCTCATCAGAAGAGAGAGAAACTGATGACCCTGTCACAGTAGTATCCCCATCATTCATCAATTAATTTTAGTTCAATGCTTCAAATATTCTCCAGGTTCAGTGTGCTTTCAGCTGTGTACGTTAATGGTGAGTACCCACACAAATACTCTGTTTTTCACTTTCAGTAGAGTATTTAATATATTACATGAGATATTCAATACTTTATTATAAAATAGGCTTTGTGTTAGATGACTTTGCACAACTGTAGGCTAATGTAAGTGTTTGAGCAAGTTTAAGGTAGACAAGTTGGCTGGGCACAGTGGATCATGCCTGTAATCCAAGCACTTTGGGAGGCTGAGGCAGGCAGATTGCTTGAGCCCAGGAGTTTGAGACCAGCCTGGGCAACATGGCAAAATCATCTCTACATTAAAAAAAAAAAAAAATTAGTCAGGCACGGTGGTGTACACTTGTAGTCCCAGCTACCCGGAGGGGCTGAGGCAGGAGGATTGCTTGAACCTGGGAGGTCAAGGCTGCAGTGAACCGAGATCACACCACTGCACTCCAGCCTGAGTGACAGAGCCAGATCCTTTTTTCAAGAAAGAAAAAAGGTAGGCAAGGCTAAGCTATGATATTTAGTAGGTTATGTGTATTAAATTAAATACATTTTTGACTTAAGATATTTTCAGTTTACAATGGTTTTATCAGAAGCAACCCCATCATAAGGTGAGGAACATCTGTATAGTAAGGAGAGGAAACCAGTGTGTTATTAGTAAAAGGTGAAATAGAAGATTTACTCCCCAAGTGAGTACTTGGTTGACATGTCCAATCTGACCTCTGTGTCTACTAGTGGTAGGTAGTTGACAAATGGATACTAATGTGAAGGGCCTTGAACAGTGCCCTTTAAAATCAGAATGATAATTGCAGGTAATAATCAGAAATCACACAGGTGGATAATTTGGTACCAGAAGATTCTTTTGATAAACAAAATAACCACAGTTGGAGTAGATAGGCTGAGTATACAACGAATGATACATTTTGTTTCAAGACATCTGCCTCTGCCAGGAAATGTGTGGGATAATTAAAAGGGAATATACTAGAAATAGTTTACTACGAGATGGTATTCCTCAGGTGTTTGGTGATCTGAAGTGGATATGGAAGGCTCTTGGATCTACTTGTTTACTCCATGACTTGGAAGCAGCTATCATAAATGATGACTCATTAGAGATGTTGTGTCAGAGATGGAGTCACTACTAAAAAGACCATGTTCAAGGTTTTGACTTGAATGAATCACAGTGGCCAGCACGATGGGATCATGGCACAAGAGAATTACTTGTGTTTGACCCTTTCCAGCTGGGACATAGAAGAATCCATTCTCATATTGTAGGCAACTCTGACATTCTCGGCCTCTCATGGCTCTCACTGCATGGGCCTGGATCTCATTCAAGTGCTGCTACAAGGAGGCATCCATTTGCAACCTGCTTTGGATTGTATCTGCTAATTGTAGAGTTTAGTGATGTAGGACTTACAGTGAGAGAGATCTGAATCCAAAACCCAGCTCTTCAACATTAGATAAGTCACTTAATTTATGTAAACATTTGTTTCCTAATCTCTTAAATAGAGATCAAAATAGTACCAACCTCAAAGGATTATTATGAAGATTTAAATGAAACAATTAGTGTCAAGTATTTATCCCTGTACTTAGAGCATAAGATTAATGTTATTATTTTACTTGGGACCATATAACCTAGAAGGTCTCCTGCAGAATCTACCAGGGTGAGTCTGCCTCCATATCTCGCCCTTACTCAAGTTTTTTCTGAGATAATGTTGAATTTCTCCTTCCAGACAGTTGGAGCTCTAAGACATTGGATTTAGACTGGAGTATACTATCACTGAAACCTCCATTGGTGAAGAGATAGGGCAGAGCTGGACTGCAGCCCGCAGAGGGTGGAACAGAGGCCGGCAATCCAAAAGGCAAAATTCTGGGGAGAAATTGAAACCAAAGCCAGCCAAACAATTAAATCTAAATGCCAGTCCAAATGGGCTGGGTAAAGCAAGAGAATTTATAATCCAGGCAACAGAGCAGAAAGTGGTAAAATTACTTAAAAGCTTGAAAGGGCCTGATTTCAACTTGATTCCATTATACACAAGTTGAGTTGCCTTGAGCAAGTTATTTAAACCTGGTTTGAATTCTGACTCAGCCACTTATTTAGCTGACAGTTTGGATGAACTGCTAAACTTTTTGTTCCACAGTTTCCTCATCTATGAAAATACAGATTAAAAGTTCCCATAGATCACAGGGTGCTTGTGAAAATTAAATAAGGTAATCTCTATAAAATGCTTTGTATACTGTCTAGCACACAGTAAGTTCTCTATGAATGTTAGTTGTCTTTGTTAAAAAGAGGACAGAGGAGGATCCTGGGAGTATTCTTTGAGCTATGTAGCATATCCACAAATAAGTTTTATAGGGTGCCTTTGACCACAGATGAGCAGAAGACATTAGAAAGGGCATTGACTCAGCTTGTAAAGACAGAGTATCCTCCCAGCCGTCCTGAAGCCTGATATATAATCAATGACAGATGGAAATAGTTCAAAATGTGGCCTACCACACTCACAATGGAGAAGCTGAACTGTTCAAAGAAGATGACCCTATTCACTTTGGGAAACTGAGCTGTTGGATCTCTTAGCTGCTCTAGTCTATGGTAGTCTATGACTACTAGTCATGGGGACTGAATTCCCTTGAAGCAACATCTCTGCGTTTCTAGGTTAGCCTTGGTGGCCAGTGACTTCTATGCCTACACAAAGTTGGTAGAGCACAGGCAGGGATACTTCCTTCCCAGGGAAACAGGCACAGAAAATGACAGTGATGTAGCCATGGTCCTCAAGTTAGGTAGGCTTCTATAGTTATATTTTATGGCATTGGTTTCAGTGCTATGGGGTTATCTAGACCTAAGAGGCAAGGATTAAAAGTGGCTTTAGCTGCTAGAAGGATAAGCTATTATGTGAATAAAATAAATCCTTTCTTTCCTCTTAATAATGTCAGCCTGGAGGTTAGTACGTGTAGTGATATAGGGTGAAAAGTAGCAGGGATACTCCACAAATATCACATATCAACAGACCACTCTGATTGACCTGGGGTTCCCAATCTGATATGGCCAGTACTTTATCAGGCAACATGGACACATCTTGGGTGGTCATGCCTTGGTTCAAGAAAGCCACCTCTGGGCTTTTCAATGTCTGCCCAGAGGTAGTGCTTCTTCAAATGGCTCAGAACTGCCTGGACTTGGTGTTCTTATGAGGTCAGATAATGGGAATAAATTAGGATATCCTCCAAGTAGATTACAAACCTTTTGTCAACAAGGTTGTATAAGATCAGGGGTCAGAAAACTATGGTTCATAGACCCAAGTCAAGCCATTGTCTGTTTTTGTTTGGCTCACAAGTTAAGAATGGTTTTAACTGATTAAATCTTTGCAACCAATTTAATGATAAGGAATACCAAGTTTGAAACCCAATTAAATGAAATGTTATTCCCAAAAAATCCACTTTTATCATTAGTAGACCCATAGATTCTACTCAGTCATTATGTTTTGAAATTTTATTGATAAAAATGTGTAGAAATTTGCTTTCCATATTATTATATACACACCTACATAATATCCTTGCATTTGCTCTTGGCCTGCAGAGCCTAAAATATTTATGATCTGGCCATTCATAGAAGAAACGGTTTGTTGACCCCTGCTTATGATAATAAGAGTAATAATACTAGCTAACATTAATTGAGTGCTTGCTATATGCTTAGTTATTATTCTAGAAGTTCACATGGATTATCATATTTTCCCCTCACAATAATCGTATTTGTCATTATTAAAATTATCTTTATTTTATAGTTGCTAAAATGACAGCACAGAAAATTAAGTAGTCTCCCAAAGGATGCAAAGCTGGGAAGTGGTGGAGCCAGGATTTGAATCCACAGTCTACTCTGGAATCCATGTTGTCAACTACTGAGCTATATGCATGAGGTATTAGGCATCACATAGGCCCAAAAGTGAACAGCACATTCAGATAGGTGGAGACCCATGTGGAAAGTCAGTCTCCATTTCTTGCTCTCTATGTCAAAGTTTTAGGACTGGCCGGGTGCAGTGGCTCAAGCCTGTAATCCCAGCACTTTGGGAGGCCGAGACGGGCGGATCATGAGGTCAGGAGATCGAGACCATCCTGGCTAACCTGGTGAAACCCCGTCTCTACTAAAAAATACAAAAAACTAGCCGGGTGTGGTGGCGAGAGCCTATAGTCTCAGCTACTCGGGAGTCTGAGGCAGGAGAATGGCGTAAACCCGGGAGGCGGAGCTTGCGGTGAGCTGAGATCCGGCCACTGCACTCCAGCCTGGGCGACAGAGCGAGACTCCGTCTCAAAAAAAAAAACAAAAAACAAAAAAAAAACAAAAAAAAAACAAAGTTTTAGGCCTATCAGAGGTCAGCCCTGTGTTCTCAAAACTGCATGTTCTGCACATGTATCCCAGAACTTAAAGTATAATAAAAAAAAAAGAAGAAGAAGAAAGGAGAAGGAGGAGGAGGAGCAGGAGGTGGAGCAGGAGGAGGAGAAGGAGAAGGATGAGAAGGAGGAGGAGAAGAGTTGGGGGAGTTTGGGGGCGTGGCAAATTCCTCCTACAAACTAGCTTCTACAAATGTTCAGAAAGCCTAGATGTTGGACTCTAATGGGTACATGCTTGCAGGAAATTTAGCCTTGAGTACTGGAATGATCTCCCAACCACATTCATGAGAAGGCTGCAGGCATTCTTCCTCTATGCTCTAGAACAGCTCTTGGCCCAGGTGTTCAGGCGACAGATGAGTTAGGCCCTAGAGGGTACAAACAACCCTGGCTGCAGAATGCAGAGGTAAGGCAGAGAATATGGATTTTCCAAGTAATAAGAGTGGAATGAGGGGGGATGTGTGGCATATGGTTTTCCAATCAGAAGATGCCTTGGACCAAGAAGAATTCTCCTTGAGAAGCTAAATTAGGAGAGAGTAAAACCTCTAGCCTAAGAAATTTGAGGTTGTCTTGGCCCATTCTTGTTATTAGAGGTAACCTTGATTAAATAGCAAGTCAAGAGCTTTGGGGGATGGCCCTGCAGCTCTTACGGTGAAAGGGGACTTCTCTAAGTCTTTTCCATAATGGGTTTTAATATTCATGAGTCAGAAAGATACAACTTCAGGCCACAAAGGCTAATCCAGGAGATCTCAGTAGCACATTGAAAGTCCTAAACACAACTAGCATGGCCTTCTGACCTAACTTTCAAACCAGCTGTCTTCAGTATACTCCTGCAGCCACACTTGAGTACCAGTGGGGAAAGGCCCAACTGCCCTACGTCACTGTTATGGACTTCAGCTCTGACTTGCTTTCCTCAGGGCCACAACACAATCATAGTAATAATAATGGCAGCAAACAATATAACACTTAGTGTATCCCCTACAATGTTTTAAGTTGTGTGTGTTTATGTGTGTGACAACACCACCTCACAAAACTGACTCTTTGCCTCTTTGTCTCAAGGGCCCACCTGCAGCAGTCACGACTATGCTGTTCATGCTAAAATCTGTCTCCGTAGGCTACCTTGAGTACACATTTGGAACAAGACACACTGATGATGGAGTCCTGGCTTTACTACTTTATTAGCTGTATGACTTTGGGCAACTTACTTAAACTCTCTAAGCCTCAGTTTCTTCGGCTGTAGAATAGAGACAACAATAGTTCTTACTTCTTAGGGTTGTTGTAAAGACTAAATCTATCTAAAGCACATGAAACAGTGCCTAGTACATTAGTTCTCAACACATTAGCTCTTGTTATTACAGTGCATGAGATACTGTGTTTGTTTGTCCATTTTGCATTGCTATGAAGAAATACCTGAGACTGGGTAATTTATAAAGAAAAGACGTTTTCTTTGGTTCACAGTTCTGAGGGCTGTACAGGAAGTATAGTGCTGGCATCTGCTACTGGTAAGGGCCTTAGGAAGCTTCCAATCATGGCTGAGGTCAAAGGAGGAGCCAGCCTATTACATGGTGAGAGAACAAACAAGAGAGAGGGAGGGAGGTGCTAGGTTCTTCTAAACAACCATCTCTCACATGAACTACTAGACTAAGAACTCACTCATTACTGTGAGGATGGCACTAAGCCATTCATAAGGGATCCATCCCCATAACCCAAACGTCTTCTACTAGGCCCCACCTCCAGCGTTGGAGATCACATTTCAACATGCGATTTGGATGGGACAAACATCCAGACTATATCACTGTTTTAAATATAAATACTGCTTATCTACTTGGATGCATTTCTTACTAGACTGTAAATAGTGGTGTGCTGATAAATGCTTATAATCAGTTTTCCTGGGAAAGTGAAAAAAAAAAAAAGCCCTGATTTGTAGTGTTTAGTGATTTATGTGGAATAAACACTCCCACCATGGCAAATTTCAGGTTATCAGCATAACATCACTGAAGCAGAGAAGGGAAGGAATGTTACTGTAAGTAACTTGAAGGTGCAACCCTGATTTTAGCACTGAAAGTTTTAACACTCAACGTGCCGCATTTCAAGCAAACTGGGTGAGTTGGTCACCCTAGGCCAACTCTAGTTATTCAAGTAGTAGATCCAGTCCATAGCACAGTGCCTGGCATTCAGTAGCTGTTGATGAAGTGTTCATGAATATGATGATTAATAGGCATTTTATAAGATATAGGGAAGTAATCACTCCCTGCTCTGGCTCATGTCCATTGGCCCAGAGTATAGATTAGGGCTTCAGACATAAGCTGTGCTGCTGAATAGCTGTGTAATTGACAAGACTGCTCTGAGCCACAGTTTCCTCCCCTATAAAATCAGGATGAAAATACTCACCTCCTAGGGGTACTGGAAGGGTTAAATGAGGTTAGGAGTGGGAAAGTGCCAAGGACATTTCCTGATTCATAGTAATTGCCCAGCAACTCCTAATTAACAAACAGCTCCCTATCAGGCCTTATAGTTGGTGATTTCTTTGACTTTTCTGGTTTCTTTTGACCCACCGCATTTGAATTTAAAAAAAAAAAAAAAAATACAGCACAGAGTAAGGTCAGGGACTGGAGTCAGGCAGCAAGCTGGAAGGCTTTTGATGATGGAAGGCAAATGATGGCATTTGCTGTGGGAGTCCAAACCTCAAATGGGTTTGGCAGAGTGGGCAATACCTAGAATCATCTGAGAGACCTCCAAAACCCCAGGGGCATTCTTGGACATACATAAATCCTATCTCCCAATAGCTGCCAAGTTTATTTGGGAAAATAGATCTTAAAGTGCAACACCTTAAAATTTATAAACTTGTATCTTACATTAAAAAATTAAAAAGTGAAAAAAGATTAATGGCTTGTGGGAATAAGCCATGGGATCTGGGAATGCAGAGGAAAGAGAAGTGGAAAGGGAAAACGAAAAGCAGCCAAAGACACACTTCTCACCTAACTCTCAGTTTTTCTGAAAGCTAGCCCTGTTGACACAAATAGAGAGCTTTCATTTTTCTGTAAGGAATACTTTTCTTAAGAGCAAAAGGGAAAAAAAAAACCTCAACTCTCCAGAGTTAGCAGACTGTGCTGCTGAAATAAGATCCGACATGTGACTCATATCCAACCTAGGAAAACATCTGGAAATCAGCTTGCCACCATTTCTTTGCTAGAGTAAATGCCTATCAAGTGAGGAGACTCCTGCCTGGAAGGGGAAGAGTGAGGTTTCTGCCAAGCCAAGTGACAATCGCATCTCTCCTAGTGCTGAAGGAGGGCTGCTATTGAATCTTCCTCACCCCACCACCTGCCATATGGCATGTGTTAACTGAAGTGAGAGAAAGTCCTGTTTGAGGCTGTGACACAGAGTTCTCCCTAGCCTCTGCCTGCCAGTTCCTGGATTCTCCTGGGATGAAAGTATTCCATCCATTGTAAAAGTAGTAGTGCCTTATGTGATGTTTGAAGACATTGCAGGGAAATAAAAACAACTAGCATTTATCAAGTGCTTACTACATGTCAGTCATTTTATATGTTGTAATTTTTCATCCTCAGAACAATCCTGTGAAACTTTATCCCCATTGTGCAGAGGAGGAAAATGAGGCTTAGTAGATGATAAAGTAACGATCCCAAGCTTGTGCAGATAGATAGCAGGCAGTGGATGTGGGATTTGAACACTGGTCAGTAATACTGTAGAGTCTAGCCATGTTACTGTTATGCCATTCCTCCCCACCATACAAACCTAGGGAACTGTTTTCTATGTGCTTTCCAGAAGACTGGCCCTACCCTTCAAATCTGATGCTAACAGTGTACTCAGAAGTAGAGAAGAAAACTTAACATTCTTAAGCTTCTTTCTGGAGTATCTTAAATGGTTAAAAATAAGGCTGGGAAAGTCCCAGTATCCACACTTTTGGCTACAGGCTAGCCAGGGCCAACACAGATAGATGTGCATTTCTTACATTCCACAAATGCACCCAGCCAAGTTGGAACAGGGAACACATTGGAACAACAACAAAACCTTTGTTACCCTTACCAGTTTACTAGAAAAGGCCACTTTGTAGTTTGCCCACCTAGAATGGAGTATTTTTGTCATACTCAAAAGATGTTCTGTGGACTAGCTTGAAAACAAAAGCAACTTATTGACATGCTACTACTCACTATGTCAAAATGAAGTCCTAGTGGTGGAAAAGCTGCCTTTGGGAACCATAAGTATGCACCCTGACCTTCCTCTGGACAACAGCCTCATGATCTTCCTAGCATTGGCCCTGAACAATGTGATCATCTGTCTCCAGGCAGGGTCTCCACCAGCACATATGGCATCATTGGCTGAATTACAAAAGGCACCCCTGATGCAGTAATCCAAAAAAAAAAAAAAAAAAGGCAGACCTGCTGGGAAGACAAACCAGGAGAAACATACCCCTTCTTGAGGGTTCATGCTGTGAGCCAGAACACAGCTTGAAAAAATAGGGGTGAAGAATGGATTTCAGCTCCCACTTGCCCCTACAACAGGTGCTCTTGGGAGAAGACAACCTATTTAATCTTCTGCATGCCCTGCTCCAGGCCCATCTCTCCCAATCCACATGAGTCTCTTCTCTTTTGGACTTCAAAGAACAGCCAATGTATTTGAGATTTAGAAAAAGTGAGTATTTTGAAATCTGCCCTGGATTACTCCCCAGTCAGACAATAAGGCTATTGAGAGCAGGATTGATCAGATGTCTATTTCAGTATTCCTCACAGCACCTGGTGCTGATCTGGGTGTCTAAGACCCAGTCAATAGTTACTGAGAAACAATGAATTATGGTCTTGCAGTGGGGGATACAAAGATTCTTTGTGCTCAGAAATGGTGCTGCATTCACATTCAAAAACATCCTGCTCATACCTTATTCACCTCACCTTGCTGCCCAGCCTCTTTATATATCCTATATCTCCTTACTTCGTAGGGAACGAAGTAATCCTCATTTAATGGCAAATTCTCCCTAGGAACCACACAGGCTACAATTTGGTCCAGCTCTTACAAAGTCAATTTCACTCTCTTTTGTTATTGTCTTTGGAGCCCAGGGATGAGTGATTGGCATGTTTCTAATATCCACAGAAGCCTCAGGCTTCCAAGGCCTATGTAACTCAACCACTTCTGCATGCGCTTACTGTAGCAGAAAACACAGACTGCTGTCTATAAAACAGGAAAATACCATAGGGAAATGAATACTCCTGAGAATAGCAAGGTTCATATCGTGAAAAAACATTCTCAGGTGGTGAGGAAATCTGTATTAATCAGTTGAAATGGAAGGCCATTTTATTCCACAGTTAGACTGTAGTCAATAGCTGGAAGGATTTTCAAACAATGAATTCTAATAAACACTGTTTATTAGAATTAAGTTCCCAACGGTAAGAGGATGATGGGATATATGATTCTGTGGGGGTGAGAAAGGACCATATAGTGTTCTTGGGTGTTTAAATAACTATTGAGGAAAGGAGAAGAAAGCCCTAATCTCTTTCATTCTTAATCTAGGTTGAGATTCTTTCTTCTTTGGAATTTTAAAAAATTGTGATAAAATATACATTACATAAAATATACTATCTTAACCATTTTAAGTGTATAGTTCAATAGTGTTAAGTACATTCACATTTTTGTGCCACCAATCTCTAGAACTTTTTTCATCTTACAAAATAGAAACTGTACACATTAAACAACAACTCCCCCCGTTCTCCCCTCCTTCTAGCCCCTGGCAACATCATCCTACTTCCTATTTCTATGAATTTGACTACTCTAAGTACTTTATATACTGTACTTCCTTGGGCTTTTTATACACACAATAGAGAATACTTCTTACTTTCTAGATGTAAAGCCCAAATTTGAGTCATATAGTCTCCTTTTGGCTTGTCCCTTGTTCCTAACATATTCTGCATGTAAGAAGCCTTTCTTCTCCTCTTCTCCTTCTCCTTCTCATCCTTCTCCTTCTTCTTCTCCTTCTCCTTCTCCTCCTTCTCCTTCTCCTCCTCCTCCTCCACCTCCTCTTCCTCCTCCTCCTTCTCCTTCTTTCTTCTTCTTTTTTATTTTTTTATTATACTTTAAGTTCTGGGATACATATGCAGAACATGCAGTTTTGTTACACAGGAATACACGTGCCATGGTGGTTTCCTGCACTCATCAACCCGTCATCTGCATTAGATATTTCTCCTAATGCTATCCCTCCCCTAGCCCCCTCACCCCCTGACAAGCCATGGTGTGTGATGTTCCCCTCCCTGTGTCTATGTGTTCTCATTGTTCAACTCCCACTTATGAGTGAGAACATGTGGTGGTTGGTTTTCTCTTCCTGTGTTAGTTGGCTGAGAATGATAGTTTCCAGCTTCATCCATGTCCCTGCAAAGGACATGAACTCATCCTTTTTTATGGCTGCATAGTATTCCATAATGTATATGTGCCACATTTTCTTTATCCAGTCTATCACTGATGGGCATTTGGGTTGGTTCCAAGTCTTTGCTATTGTGAACAGTGCTGAAATAAACATATGTGTGAATATGTTTTTAGAGTAGAATGATTTATAATCCTTTGACTATATACCCAGTAATGGGATTCCTAGGTCAAATGGTATTTCTGGTTCTGGATCCTTGAGGAATTACCACACTGTCTTCCACAATGGTTGAACTAATTTACGCTCCCACCAGCAGTGTAAAAGCATTTCTATTTCTCCACATCCTCTCCAGCATCTGTTGTTTCCTGACTTTTTAATGGTGCCATCCTAACTAGTATAAGATGGTATCTCACTGTGGTTTTGATTTGCATTTCTCTAATGACCAGTGATGATGAGCTTTTTTTCATATGTCTGTTGGCTGCATAAATGTCCTCTTTTGAGAAGTGTCTGTTTGTATCCTTCACCCACTTTTTGATGGGGTTGTTTGTTTTTTTCTTGTAAAATTGTTTAAGTTCTTTGTAGATTCTGGATATTAGCCCTTTGTCAGATGAGTAGATTGCAAAAATTTTCTACCATTCTGTAGGCTGCCTGTTCACTCTGATGATAGTTTATTTTGCTGTGAAGAAGCTCTTTAGTTTAATTATATCCCATTTGTCGTTTTTGGCTTTTGTTGCCATTGCTTTTGGTGTTTTAGTCATGAAGTCTTTGCCCACGTCTATGTCCTGAATGGTATTGCCTAGGTTTTCTTCTAGGGTTTTTATGGGTTTAGGTCTTACGTTTAAGTCTTTAATCCATATTGAGTTAAGTTTTGTATAAGGTGTAAGGAAGGGATCCAGTTTCAGTGTTCTGCATATGGGTAGCCAGTTTTCCCAAAATCATGTATTAAATAGGGAACCCTTTCCCTGCTGCTTGTTTTTGTCAGGTTTGTCAAAGATCAGATGGTTGTAGATGTGTGGTGTTATTTCTGAGGCCTCTGTTCTATTCCATTGGTCTATATATCTGTTTTGGTACCAGTACCATGCTGTTTTGCTTAGTGTAGCCTTGTAGTATAGTTTGAAATCAGGTAGTGTCATGCCTCCAGCTTTATTCTTTTTGCTTAGGATTGTTTTGGCTATATGGGTTCCTTTTTTGTTTCCATATGACATTTAAAGTAGTTTTCTCTAATTCTGTGAAGAAAATCAATGCTAGCTTTATGGAAATAGCATTGAATCTATAAATTACTTTGAGCAGTATGGTCATTTTCATGAAATTGATTCTTCCTATCCATGAACGTGGAACGTTTTTCCATTTCTTTGTGTCCTCTCCTATTTTTTGAGCAGTGGTTTGTAGTTCTCCTTGAAGAGATCCTTACATCCCTTGTTAAGTTGTATTCCTAGGTATTTTATTCACTTTGTAGCAATTGTCAATGAGAGTTCACTCATAATTTGGCTCTCTGTTTGTCTATTATTGGTGTATAGGAATGCTTGTGATTTTTGCACATTGATTTTGTATCCTGAGACTTTGCTGAAGTTGCTTATCAGCTTAAGGGGATTTTGCGCTGAGATGATGGGGTTTTCTGAATATACAATCATGCCATCTGCAAACAGAAACAATTTGATTTCCTCTCTTCTCATTTGAATATGCTTTATTTCTTTCTCTTGCCTGATTGCCCTGACCAGAACTTCCAACACTATGTTAAATAGGAGTGGTGAGAGAGGGCATCCTTGTCTTGTGCCAGGTTTCAAAGGGCTTGCTCACATCTTTTGCCCATTTGGTATGATATTGGCTGTGGGTTTGTCATAAATAGCTCTTATTATTGTGAGATATATTCCATCAATACCTAGTTTATAGAGAGTTTTTAGCATAAAGGGGTATTGAATCTTATTGAAGGCCTTTTCGGCCTCTACTGAGATAATCATGTGACTTTTGTCATTGGTTCTGTTTATGTGATGGATTATGTTTACTGATTTAGATATGTTGAATCAGTCTTGCATCCCAGAGAGGAAGCCAACTTGATCGTGGTGGATAAGCTTTTTGATGTGCTGCTGGATTCAGTTTGCCAGTGTTTTATTGAGGATTTTCGCATCAATGTTCATCAGGGATATTGGCCTGAAATTTTCTTTTTTTTATTGTGTCTCTGCCAGGCTTTGGTAGCAGGATGGTGCTGGCCTCACAAAATGAGTTAGGGAGGAGTCCCTCTTTTTCTATCGTTTGGAATAGTTTCAGAAGGAATGGTACCAGCTCCTCTTTGTACCTCTGGTAGAATTCATCTGTGAATCCGTCTGGTCCTGGGCTTTTTTTGATTGGTAGGCTATAAATTATTGCCTCAATTTCAGAACCTGTTATTGGTCTATTCAGGGATTCGACTTTTTCCTCATTTAGTCTTGGGAGGGTGTATGTGTCCAGGAATTTATCCATTTCTTCTAGATTTTCTAGTTTATTTTCATAAAGGTGTTTATAGTGTTCTCTGGTGGTAGTTTATAAACAGGAGTTGCAATCCTAGTCTCTGATAAAACAGACTTTAAACACAAAAAGATAAAAAAAGACAAAGTAGAGCACTACATAATGATAAATGGGTCAACGCAACAAGAAGAACTAACTATCCTAAATATATATGCACCCAATACAGGAGCACCCAGATTCATAAAACAAGTTCTTAGAGACCTACAGAGACTTAGACTTCCACACAATAATAGTGGGAGACTTTAACACCCCACTGTCAATATTAGACAGACCTACGAGACAGAATATTAACAATGATATTCAGGACTTGAACTCAGCTCTGGACCAAACGAACCTGATAGATATCTACAGAACTCTCCACCCCAAATCAACAGAATATACTTTCTTCTCAGCACCACATCACACTTATTCTAAAATTAACTACATAATTGGAAGTAAAACACTCCTCAGCAAATGCAAAAAATGGGAATCATATCAAACAGTCTCTCAGACCACAATGCAATCAAATTGGAACTCAGGATTAAGAAACTCACTGAAAATCGCACAACTACATGGAAACTGAACAACTTACTTCTGAATGACTACTGGGTAAATAAAGAAATTAAGGCAGAAATAAATAAGTTATTTGAAACCAATGAGAACAAAGCCATGAAGTACCAGAATCTCTGGGACACAACTAAAGCAGTGTTTAGAGGGAAATTTATAGCACTAAATGCCCACACAAGAAAGTGGGAAATATCTGAAATAGACACCCTAACATCACAATTAAAAGAACTAGAGAAGGCCGGGCATGGTGTCTCATGCCTGTAATCCCAGCACTTTGGGAGGCCGAGGCAGACAGATCACCTGAGGTCAGGAGTTAGATACCAGCCTGACCAATATGGTGAAACCCCGTCTCTAGTAAAAATACAAAAATCAACCGGGCCTAGTAGTAGGTGCCTGTAGTCCCAACTACTCAGGAGACTGAGACAGGAGAGTTGCTTGAACCTGGGAGGCGGATGTTGCAGTGATCTGAGATTGTGCCACTGCACTCCAGCCTGGGTGACAGAGTGAGATTTTGTCAAAAAAAAAAAAAAAAAAAGAACGAAAGTACTGTTATATGCTGAAACACGGACAAGCCTTGAAAACATTATGCTAAGTGAAAGAAGACGAAAGGTCACATCGTGCATGATTTCATTTATATGAAATGTCTTGAAGAGGCGAATAGGGGTAGAAAGTAGATCTGTGGTTGCCTAGGGCTGGGGTGCAGGAGAGGGAGGAATAGAAGATGATTCTAATGGGTAAAGAGTTTCTTTTTAGTGTGGCAAAAATGTTCTGGAATTAGTGATGATGGTTGCACAATTTAGTGAATACACTAAAACCCCTGAATTGTACACTTTAAAAAAGTTAATTTCATGATATGCAAATAATATTTCAATTTAAAAATCTTTTTAAAACGTAAATGAGCAAATGGATGATTTATCTGCCCTGTTCATACCTAAAGCCTCGGGAATCTCATGAGGAGATTGCTAACAATACAGTTTAAATAACGCAGGGAAATCTTTTCGCTGGATTCTCATTAAGGAATGAGTGCGGGCGGGTGGAGAGGTGGAGATAATAAACTCAGGGTGTATGTTGTCACTTTGCCACTAGATGGCACTATAACCACTTATTCACCAGTCCATCCATCTTTTCTGGGTTTTGTTCTAGAGTGGCAATTAGACTTGATTAGGGAGGCGGATTATCAACAATCCATATTATCATGTAATGTTCTGCATCCGGCAGTCAGCCAGGCTAGAGGCATGTCCAGTAGGATTCGTTTCTGGAGCAGTGCCACAGACAAGCGGATCTCGGGTAGTAAGCCGCTGAGTGCCAAGGCTCAAGCGTGATGCCCCCAGGGCTGGGGACTGAGCAAGGAAATAAAAGAATCCCATAAGGGTAAATATTTCAATGAAGGTGGTGAATGCACAGCCTGGTTCTGATCTGGCCTCATGGTTTTCGCGGATGCTTCTCCGGGAAGTGCAGTATATTTAAAAAGCCAAAGGCCTGGT
>NW_012102798.1:3604154-3613124 GCF_000951045.1 Mandrillus leucophaeus
AAAAAAAACTAGACAAGAAGGGGAGCAAACAAATTCAAAAACTAGCAGAAGACAAGAAGTAACTAAGATCAGAGCAGAACTGAAGGAGATGGAGAATGGAGACATGAAAAACCCTTCAAAAAAACAATGAATCCAGGAGCTGGTTTTTTGAAAAGATTAACAAAATAGACCACTAGCCAGACTAATACAGAAGAAAAGAGAGAAGAATCAAATAGACACAATAAAAAATGATAAAGGGGATGTCACCACTTATCCCACAGAAGCCTTTCTTCTTTGGCCCCTTAAGTGTTGGTGATTCTTGGGTCTCTGTTCTTCTCACTCTACCCAGTCTTCGTGAGGAATATCATCCACTTTCATGAGATCTATATACTAAAGGCTCCAAAATGCATATTTTCTAGGTGAGGTCTCTCTCCTATATTCTACACAAGTATATTCAACTGCCTACTTGATATCTACACTGCTTGGATGTCTGCTAAAGAGCTTCAGCTCAACATGTCCAAAACTGAATTCATCATCCCTATAATCTGCTCTTGCTTCAGTGTTTGTTAGGTTAGTGAATAGCCTGCCATCCACTCAACTGCCTAAGCAAAAACTTAGGACCATCCTTGACTCCTACATGTCCAACACCCCTACCATCTACTTAATTATCAAGGTCTATAGGTTCTGTCTTCTATCTTCTAAATGTCATGCTTACCTGTGTCATTAAAGAATGGTGATACAAAGAAAAGCATAATCCACTCTGCATAGGAAGTAGCCATAAAGGGTCTCACAGAGAATATGCTTCCACCAAGAATTGAAGAATAAGAACATGTCAGAAAAACAGGTGGCCAGATCATTCCAGGCAGGCAAAGTAACCTTTGTAAAGTTACACAGAAAAGAAACAAAAATGGGGTGGTGGGGGCACATCAAAAAGTTCAGTGTTACTGGAGCATAAAGTGCAATTTATGAAATGTAAAGAAAAAGGTGACAATGGACAGGTCATGGAAGGCTTTTTACACTATGTGCTGGAGTCACATTTTGCAAAGGAGCAATGGTTAAAAGTTGTATAGAGCCATGGTCCAAATTGTGACTCCAGATTTCTGGAAGCAGTTTGTGGTGTGAGTAGGAAGGGTGCACCATGATATTAACACTCAATAAATAAGGACATCTTGCATGCCTGCACTTTTCACTGCCCACATTGTGAAGGGCTTTTCCATGACCTGTCTTATATTTCACTTCCGAACTTGTTCTTCATTTCCTTGGCTCCAAACCCCTTGTCTTATCTTCTATTTAGAACATTCCACCTTGTCCTTAAACCTGATGGCTGGTATTTTCCCTTAGGCACTTGCCTGAACTTCCTGAGTAGGATTAGATCTCCCACTTGTTGAAACCACTCCCAACCAAATACGCACACGGGAATTTGGGGATAATCTGACTGAGATGCCCACCAAGTGGTTGATAACTACAAACACCAAGTCCAAAGGATCAAAGTTAGGAATGAAGCAGGCAAATAGAGTAAGGGTTTTAAAATTAGATTGAGATGAGATTAAGAGAAAATGTTGGTTGAAACATGATCGGAGATGGAGGGGTACTGATTAGTAATTGCTGCAAACAGTCTTTGGTGATTGAGCCTTGATTTTATAGTCTGGCTGGTGATTGGAATGTGAGTGAGTTGGGTTAGTTTAAAAGTCAGAGCCAAGGTAATCAAACTCTTCTCATTCTCCTCTACAACCAAACTCCCTTGCCAATAAGGGTGAGGGTTTCCTTGTGTACGCCTGACAGAAGATGAGTACCTACAACATTTCTCCTGGTCCCTCTTTGTCTCTTGTCTTCCTTCTGCACAGCCCTTTAAGCCAGCCTATCTCATTCAGTCACTGTCTTCCCACTTGTCAATAAAGGCAACCCACAAACTCCTGCTAGTGTACCTAGAAATC
Source organism: Mandrillus leucophaeus (assembly GCF_000951045.1). Lineage (NCBI taxonomy): Eukaryota > Metazoa > Chordata > Mammalia > Primates > Cercopithecidae > Mandrillus > Mandrillus leucophaeus. The sequence goes on from NW_012102798.1 coordinate 3,606,068, forward strand.
ACTCTATAATTCTACTTACTCATCTTGGACCTTGTTCTTCTTCTAATTCCACCATCACTCAGTTCTGAACTTTTGCTGGAACTACTGTCTTGATTTCTTCTAAGCATTGGGCCTCGTTGCTCTGGCATTAAAACTTCAACTCTTCCCAGTGGATGTTGGCTTATCTGACTCTCCAGCTCTTGGGCCCCTAGATTTGCAATGGTAGGAATATTCCTCTTTCACTTTAGGCTTGCACTATCAAACCCAACCCTGGCCAAATCAGTGACTAGCATCTTAGCTGGACCAGGCACAGACTGTCTCCCCATTCCACCTCCCAAACAAGAAGGATCTGAGTAAAAATCCTTCTTTGAAGACCTAGTTTTAGAGCTTGTGGGGTCAATAAGATGCTATTATTTTGGGATGTCAGGACTAATTGTGTGTGTGTGTGTGTGTGTGTGTGTCTGTGTCTGTGTCTGTGTGTGCATGGGGGGGTTGTTGGGGGAGAAGAATAGAAACTTCACAGGCAAGAAATATAAGGGAAAGGTAGAAGATAGGGTGGGTGTGCACAAACTGATAGAGACCAAACACCACAGTGATATGGTCTGGCTCTGTGTCACCACCCAAATCTCATCTTGAATTGTAATCCTGAATTATAATCCCCATGTGTTGGGGGAGGGACCTCTTGAGAGGTGATTATGGGGGTGGTTCCCCCATGCTGTTCTTGTGATAGTGAGTTTTCATGAGATTTCATGGTTTTATAAGAAACTTTTCCTTCTTTCACTCTGCACTTCTCTCTCCTGCTGCCATGTGAAAGGCATGTTTGCTTCTCCTTCTGCCATGATTTTAAATTTCCTGAGGCCTCACCAGCCATGCAGAACTGTGAGTCAATTAAGCCTCTTTCCTTTATAAATTGCCCAGTTTCAGGCAGTTCTTTATAACAGCATGAGAATGGACTGATACAGTAAATTGGTACTGCAGAGAGTAGGGTGCTGCTATAAAGACACGCAGAAATGTGGAAGTGACTTTGGAACTGGGTAACAGGCAGAGGTTGGAACAGTTTGGAGGACTCAGAAGAAGACAGAAAGATGTGAGAAAGTTTGGAACTTCCTAGAGATCTGTTGAATAGTTTTGACCCAAAATGCTGTTAGTGATATGGACAATGAAATCCAGGTTGAGGTAGCTCAGATAGAGATGAGGAACTTGTAGGGAACTGAAATAAAGGTGACACTTGCTACACTTTAGCAAAGAGAATGGCAGCATTTTGCCCCTGCCCTAGAGATCTGTGGAACTTTGAACTTGAGAGAGATGATTTAGAGTATCTGGTGGAAGAAATGTCTAAGCAGCAAAGCATTCCAGAGATGACTAGGGTGCTTTTAAAAGCATTCAGCTTTATGCATTCACAAATATACGGTTTGGAATTGGAACTTATGTTTAAAAGGGACACAGAGCATAAAAGTTCAGAAAATTTATAGCCTGACAATGCAATAGTAAAGAAAAACCCATTTTCTGAGGATAAAGTCAAGTTAGCTGCAGAAATTTGCAAAAGTAATGAAAAGCCAAATGTTAATCACCAAGACAATGGGGAAAATGTCTCCAGGGCATGTCAGAGGTCTTCATGGCAGCACCTCCCATCACAGGCCTGGAGACCTAGGAGGGGAAAATGGTTTCATGGGTGGGGCACAGGGCATTGCTGCTTTGTGTCCTGCATTCCAGCCATGGCTAAAAGGGGCCCATGTACAGCTCAAGCTGTTGCTTCAGAGGGTGGAAGCCCCAAACCTTGGCAGCTTACACATAGTGTTGGGCCTGTGGGTGCACAGAAGTCAATAATTGAGGCCGGTCACGGTGGCTCACACCTGTAATCCCTGCACTTTGGGAGGCTGAGGTGGGTGGATCACCTGAGGTCAGGAGTTTGAGACCAGCCTGGCCAACGTGATGAAACCCAGTCTCTACTAAAAATACTAAAAATTAGCTGGGTGTGGTGCTGGGTGCCTGTAATTCCAACTACTCAGGAGGCTGAGGCAGGAGAACTGCTTGAGTCTGGGAGGGAGAGGTTGCAGTGAGCCAAGACCACACCACTGCACTCCAGCCTGGGCAACAAGAATGAAGCTTTGTCACAAAAATAAAAATAAAGATAAAGAAAACAGGGTACACCTTTCCAAGATGGCCAAATAGGAACAGCTCCATTCTGCAGCTCCCAGTGTGATGGATGCAGAAGACGGGTGATTTCTGCATTTCCAACTGAGGTACCTGGTTCATCTCATTGGGACTGGTTGGACAGTGGGTGCAGCCCATGGAGGGTGAGCTGAAGCAGGGCAGGGCGTCGCCTCATCCAGGAAGTGCGAGGGGTCAGGGAATTTCCCTTTCCTTGCCAAGGGGAACAGTGACAGACTGTACCTGGAAAAATGGGACACTCCCACCCAAATACTGTGCCTTTCCCACGGTCTTAGTAACCAGCAGACCAGGAGATTCTCTCCCATGCTTGGCTCGGCGGGTCCCATGCCCACGGAGCCTTGCTCACTGGTAGCACAGCAGTCTGAGATCGACCTGCAAGGCTGCAGGCTGGCTGGGGGAGGGGCGTCCACCATTGCTGAGACTTGAGCAGGTAAGCAAAGTGGCCAGGAAGCTCGAACTGGGAGGAGCCAACCACAGCTCAGCAAGGCCTACTGCCTCTGTAGGCTCCACCTCTGTAGGCAGGGCATAGCTGAACAAAAGGCAGCAGAAACATCTGCAGACTTAAACGTCACTGTCTGACAGCTCTGAAGAGAGCACTGATTCTCCCAGCATGGCGTTTGAGCTCTGAGAATGGACAGACTGCGTCCTCAAGTGGGTCCCTGAAACCCATGTAGCCTAACTGGGAGACACCTCCCAGTAGGGGCCAACACACACCTCATACAAGTGAGTGACCCTCTGGGATGAAGCTTCCAGAGGAAGGATCAGGCAGCAATATTTGCTTTTCTGCAATATTTGCTGTTTTGCAGCCTCCACTGGTGATAACTAGGCAAACAGGGTCTGCAGTGGACCTCCAGCAAACTCCAACAGACCTGCAGCTGAGGGACGTGACTGTTAGAAGGAAAACTAACAAACAGAAAGGAATAGCATAAACATAAACAAAAATGAAATCTACACACAAACCCCATCTCTAGGTCACCAACATCAAAAACAAAAGGTAGATAAAACCACAAAGATGGGGGAAAAGCAGAGCAGAAAAGTTGAAAATTCTAAAAACCAGAGCACCTCTTCTCCTCCAAAGGATTCTAGCTCCTCACCAGCAAAGGAACAAAGTTGGATGGAGAATGACTTTGGCAAGTTGACAGAAGTAAGCTTCAGAAGGTCAGTAATAATAAACTTCTCTGAGCTAAACGAGCATGGTCTAACCCACCACATGAGAACTTTGTGATGCATGAACAAGCTTCAATAGCAGACTCAATCAAGTGGAAGAAAGGGTATCAGTGATTGAAGATCAAATTAATGAAATAAAGTGAGAAGACAAGTTTAGAGAAAAAAGAGTAAAAAGAAACAAACAACACCTCCAAGGAATATGGGACTATGAGAAAAGACCAAATCTAGGTTTGATTGTTGTACCTGAAAGTGACAGGGAGAATGGAAACAAGTTGGAAAACACTGCAGGATATTATCCAGGAGAACTTCCCCAACCTAGCAAGGCAGGCCAACATTCAAATTCAGGAAATACAGAGAACACCACAAAGATACTCCTCAATAAGAACAACACAAGACACATAATTGTCAGATTCATGAAGGTTGAAATGAAGGAAAAGTGTTAAGGGCAGCCAGAGAGAAAGGTTGGGTTACCCACAAAGGGAAGCCCATCAGACTAACAGTGGATCTTTCAGTAGAAACCCTACAAGCCAGAAGAGAGGGGTCCAATATTACACATTCTTAAAGAAAAGAATTTCCAACCCAGAATTTCATATCCACCCAAACTAAACTTCATAAGTGAAGGAGAAATGAAATCCTTTACAGACAAGCAAATGCTGAGAGATTTTGTCACCACCAGGCCTGCCTTACAAGAGCTCCTGAAGGAAGCACTAAACATGGACAGGAACAACTGGTACTAGCCAATGCAAAAACATGCCAAATTATAAAGACCATCGATGCTACAAAGAAACTGCATCAATTAATGGGCAAAATAAACAGCCAACAGCAGAACAGCAGGATCAAATTCAAACACAACAATATTAACCTTAAAAGTAAATGGGCTAAATGCCCCAATTAAAAGATACAGAGTGGCAAATTGGATAGAGTCAAGACCCATCAGTGTGCTGTATTCAGGAGACCCACTTCACATGCAGAGATACACATAGGTTCAAAATAAAAGGATGGAGGAAGATCTACCAAGCAAATGGAAAGCAAAATAAAATAAAATAAAACAAAATAAAATAATGATGATAAAGGCATCAATTCAACAAGAAGAGCTAACTATTCTAAATATATATGCACCCAATACAGGAGCACCCAGATTCCATAAAGCAAGTCCTTGGAGACCTACAAAGAGACTTATACTTTCATACAATAACAATGGGAGACTTTAACATCCCACTGTCAATATTAGACAGATCAATGAGACAGAAAGTTAGCAAAGATATCCAGGACTTGAACTCAGCTCTGCACCAAGCGGACCTAATAGACATCTACAGAACTCTTCACCACAAATCAACAGAATATACATTCTTATCAGCACTGCATCGCACTTATTCTAAAATTGGCCACATAATTGGAAGTAAATCACCCCTCAGCAAACGGAAAAGAACAGAAATCATGACAAACTGCCTCTCAGACCATGGTGCAATCAAATTATAACTCAGGATTAAGAAACTCACTTGAAACCACACAACTACATGGAAACTGAACAACTTGCTCCCGAGTGACTACTGGGTAAATAATGAAATGAAATTGGAAATAAAGATGTTCTTTAAAAGCAAAGAGAACAAAGACACAATATACCAGAATCTCTGGAACATATTTAAAGCAGCGTGTAGAGGGAAATTTATAGCACTAAATGCCCACAAGAGAAAGCAGAAAACATCTAAAATAGACACCTAACATCACAATTAAAAGAACTAGAGAAGCAAGAGCACACAAATTCAAAAGTGAGCAGAAGACAAGAAATAACCAAGATCAGAGCAGAACTGAAGGAGACAGATAAAAATTCCTTCAAAAAATCAATGAATCCAGGTGCTGGCTTTCTGAAAAGATCAACAAAATTGATAGACCACTAGCAAGACTAATAAAGAAGAACAGAGAAGAATCAAATAGATTCAATAAAAATGATGAAGGGGATACCACCCATCCCACAGAAATATAAACTACCATCAGCGAATATTATAAACACCTCTACACAACTAAACTAGAAAATCTAGAAGAAATGGATAAATTCCTGGACATATGCACCCTCCCAAGACTAAACCAGGAAGAAGTTGAATCTCTGAATAGACCAATAACAGGCTCTGAAATTTAAGCAAAAATTAATAGCTTACTAACCAAAAAAAGCCCAGGACCAGATGGATTCAGAGCTGAGTTCTACCAGAGGTACAAATAATAGCTGGTACCATTCCTACTGAAACTATTCCAATCAACAGGGAAAGAGGGAATCCCCCCTAACTCATTTTATGAGACCAGCATTGTGCTGACACCAAAGCCTGGCAGAGACACAATAAAAAAAAAAGAGAGAATTTAGACCAATATTCCTGACGAACATTGATGTGAAAAGCCTCAATAAAATACCAGCAAACTGAATGCAGCAGCACATCAAAAAGCGCATCCACCACAATCAAGTCGGCTTCATCCCTGGGATGCAAGGCTGGCTCAACATATGCAAATCAATAAACGTAATCCATCACATAAACAGAACCAACAACAAAAACCACATGATTATCTCATTAGATGCAGAAAAGGACTTTGCCAAAATTCAAAGCCCCTTCATGCTATAAACTCTCAATAAACTAGGTATTGATGGAATATATCTCAAAATAATAAGAGTTATTTATCACAAACCCACAGCCAATATTATACTGAATGGGCAAAAACTGGAAGTATTCCTTTTGAAAACTGGCACAAGACAAGGATGCCTCTCTCACCACTCCTATTCAGCATAATTTTGGAAGTTCTGGCCAGGGCAATCAGGCAAGAGGAAGAAATAAAGTGTATTCGATTAGGAAAAGAGGAAGTCAAATTGTCCCTGTTTGCAGATGACATGACCGTATATTTAGAAAATCCCGTAATCTCAGCCCCAAATCACCTTAAGCTGATAAGCAACTCCAGCAAAGTCTCAGGATACAAAATCAATGTGCAAAAATCACAAGCATTCCTATATATCAATAACAGACAAACAGTGAGCCAAACTATGAGTGAACTCCCATTCACAATTGCCACAAAGAGAATAAAATACCCAGGAATCCAACTAAAAATGGATGTGAAGGACCTCTTCAAGGAGAATTACAAACCACTGCTCAACGAAATAAAAGAGGACACAAACAAATGGAAGAACATTCCATGCTCATGGATAGGAAGAATCAGTATCATGAAAATAGCCATACTGCCCAAGGTAATTTATAGATTCAATGCCATCCCCATCAAGCTACCAGTGACTTTCTTCAAAGAATTGAAAAAAAATACTTTAAAGTTAATATAGAACCGAAAAACAGCCCGCATTGCCAAGACAACCCTAAGCAAAAAGAACAAAGCTGGAGGCATCACGCTACCTGACTTCAAACTACACTACAAGGCTACAGTAACCAAAACAGCATGGTAGTGGTACCAAAACAGATATATAGACCAAGGGAACAGAACAGAGTCCTCAGAAATAACACCACACATCTACAACCATCTGATCTTTGACAAACCTTACAAAAACAAGAAATGGGGAAAGGATTCCCCATTTAATAAATGGTGCTGGGGAAAGTGGCTAGCCCCATGTAGAAAGCTGAAACTGGATCCCTTCCTTACACCTTATACAAAAATTAATTCAAGATGGATTAAAGACTTAAATGTTAAACCTAAAACCATAAAAACCCTGGAAGAAAACCTAGGCAATACCATTCAGGATATAGGCACAGGCAAG
>NW_012102798.1:3613174-3615142 GCF_000951045.1 Mandrillus leucophaeus
AAATAAAAGAGGACACAAACAAATGGAAGAACATTCCATGCTCATGGATAGGAAGAATCAGTATCATGAAAATAGCCATACTGCCCAAGGTAATTTATAGATTCAATGCCATCCCCATCAAGCTACCAGTGACTTTCTTCAAAGAATTGAAAAAAAATACTTTAAAGTTAATATAGAACCGAAAAACAGCCCGCATTGCCAAGACAACCCTAAGCAAAAAGAACAAAGCTGGAGGCATCACGCTACCTGACTTCAAACTACACTACAAGGCTACAGTAACCAAAACAGCATGGTAGTGGTACCAAAACAGATATATAGACCAAGGGAACAGAACAGAGTCCTCAGAAATAACACCACACATCTACAACCATCTGATCTTTGACAAACCTTACAAAAACAAGAAATGGGGAAAGGATTCCCCATTTAATAAATGGTGCTGGGGAAAGTGGCTAGCCCCATGTAGAAAGCTGAAACTGGATCCCTTCCTTACACCTTATACAAAAATTAATTCAAGATGGATTAAAGACTTAAATGTTAAACCTAAAACCATAAAAACCCTGGAAGAAAACCTAGGCAATACCATTCAGGATATAGGCACAGGCAAGGACTTCATGACTAAAACACCAAACGCAATGGCAACAAAAGCCAAAAATGACAAATGGGATCTCATTAAACTAAAGAGCTTCTTCACAGCAAAAGAAACTACTACCATCAGAGTGAACAGGCAACCTACAGAATGGGAGAAAATTTTTGCAATCTATCCATCTGACGAAGGGCTATTATCCAGAATCTACAAACAACTCAATCAAATTTACAAGAAAAATACAACCCCATCAAAAAGTGGACAAAGGATATGAACAGACACTTCTCCAAAGAAGACATTTATGCAGCCAACAGACACACGAAAAAATGCTCATCATCACTGGTCATCAGAGAAATATAAATCAAAACGACAATGAGATACCATCAAATGCTATTTAGAATGATGATCATTGAAAAGTCAGTAAACAAGAAGACACTGGAGAGGATGTGGAGATACAGGAAGTCTTTTATACTGTTGGTGGGAGTGTAAATTAGTTCAACCATTGTGGAAGGCAGTGTGGTGATTCCTCAAGGATCTAGAACTAGAAATACCATTTGGCCCAGCCATTCCATTACTGGGTGTATACCCAAAGGATTATAAATCATGATACTATAAAGACACATGCACACGTATGTTTATTGTGGCACTATTCACAATAGCAAAGACTTGGAACCAACCCAAATGTCCATCAACTATATACTGGATTAAGAAACTGTGACACATATTCACCTTGAAATACTATGCAGCCATAAAAAATAATGAGTTCATGTCCTGTGCAAGGACATGGATGAAGCTGGAAACCATCATTCTTAGCAAACTATCACAAGGACAGAAAACCAAACACTGCATGTTCTCACTCATAGGTGGGAATTGAACAATGAGAACACTTGGACACAGGGCGGGGAACAACACATACCAGGGCCTGTCAGGGATTAGGGAGCTGGGGGAGGGATAGCTTTAGGAGAAATACCTAATATAAATGACGATTTGATGGGTGTAGCAAACCAACATGGCACATGTATACCTATGTAACAAGCCTGCACATTGTGCACATTTTCCCTAGAACTTAAAGTATAATAATAAAAAAAGAAAATTAAATCCAAAAATAAAAATAAATAATTGAGGCTTGGGAACCTCTGCCTAGATTTCACAGGATGTATGGAAATGCCTGGATGTTTAGACAGATGTTTGCTGCAGGGGTGGAGCCCTCATGGAGAATCTCTGCTAGGGCAGTGCAGAAGGGAAATGTGGGGTTGGAATCCCCACACAGAGTGCCCACTGGGCACAGCCTAGTGGAGCTGTGAGAAGAGGGCCACTCTCCTCTTGACCCCAGAATGGTAGATCCATCCACAGCTTGCACTGTATGCCTGGAAAAGCCACAGACA
>NW_012102798.1:3615192-3617594 GCF_000951045.1 Mandrillus leucophaeus
TAGTGGAGCTGTGAGAAGAGGGCCACTCTCCTCTTGACCCCAGAATGGTAGATCCATCCACAGCTTGCACTGTATGCCTGGAAAAGCCACAGACAGTCAACGCCAGCCCATGAAAGCAGTCAGGAGCAGGGTTGTATCCTGCAAAGACATAGGAGCTGTCTCTTATACACATCTACTGGGGTGCTCCCTAGTGGAGCTGTGAGAAGAGGGCCACTCTCCTCTTGACCCCAGAATGGTAGATCCATCCACAGCTTGCACTGTATGCCTGGAAAAGCCACAGACAGTCAACGCCAGCCCATGAAAGCAGTCAGGAGCAGGGTTGTATCCTGCAAAGACATAGGATTGGAGTTGTCCAAGGCTATGGAAGCCCATCTCTTGCATCAGTGTGACCTGGATGTGAGACATGGAGTGAAAGGAGATTATTTCTTGGTTTTAAGATTTAATTACTACTTCATTGGATTTCAAACTTGCGTGGAGCCTGTAGCTCCTTTGTTTTGGCCAATTTCTCCTGTTTGGAATGCATGTATTTACCCCACGCCAATACTCTCATTGTATCTAGGAAGTAACTAACTTGCTTTTGATTTTACAGCCTCACAAGTGGAAGGGACTTGCCTTGTCTCAGATGAAACTTTGCACTTGGACTTTTGGGTTAATGTTGGAATGAGTTAAGACTTTGGGGGATTATTGGGAAGGCATTGTTGTATTTGGAATGAGACTTGGGAGGGTTCAAGTGCAGAATAGTATGGTTTGGCTGGGCCCCCATCCAAATCTCATCTTGAATTGTGGTTCCCATAATCCCCACATGTCATGGGAGGGAACTGTAGGAGGTAATTACATCATGGGGGTGGTTCTGCCATGCTGTTCTCATGATGGTGAGTGAGTCCTCATAAGATCTGATGGATATTTTTTTTTTTTTGAGATGGAGTTTTGCTCTTTCACCCAGGCTGGAGGGAAGTGGCATGATCTCAGCTCACTGCAACCTCTGCCTCCTGGGTTCAAGTGATTCTCCTGCCTCAGCCTCACAAGTATCTGGGATTACAGGCTCCCATCACCGCATTTGGTTAGTTTTGTATTTTTAGTAGATACAGGGTTTCACCATGTTGGCCAGGCTGGTCCTGAACTCTTGACCTCAAGCAATCCACCCACTTCTGCTTCCCAAACTGCTAGGATTCCAGGCATGAGCCACCATGCCTGGCCAATCTGATGATTTTATAAGAGGCTTTTCTCCTCTTTGCTCTGCACTTCTCTCTCCTGCAGCCATGTGAAGAAGGACATGTTTATTTCCCCTTCCACCATGATTGTAAGTTTCCAGAGGCCTTCCCAGCTATGCAGAACTGCGAGTCAATTAAACCATTTTCCTTTATAAATTACTCAGCCTCAGGTATTTCTTCATAGTAGCATGAAAGCAGACTAATACACAGAATGTTGATCAACTTAATGATACTGTGTGCACATGCTAGTTTATTTTGACATTTACTTATTAGTAGACATTGGAGTTATTTCCAGTTTGGGGCTATTATAAATAAAGCTGCTATGAACATTCATGTACAAGTATTTCTATGGATATATCCTTTTTACTCCTCTTACATAAATACTTATGAGTTGAATTATGGTCAGTTGGTACACATATGTTTAACTTTATAACAAACTACCAAACTTCTTTATACAATGGTTGTACTATTTATATCCCTTGCAGGAATGTATGAGAATTTTACTTGATCCACATTCTCATCAAAATTTGGTATTATCAGCCTTTTAAATTTTAACCATTCTAGTGGGTGTAGTGACATCTCAGTGTTGACTTAATTTGTATGTCCCTTAGGACAAATAATTTTGAGTACCTTTTCATATGCTTAATAGTCAATTATATATTTTCTCTATTATAATGTTTGTTAAACTCTTCGCTTATTTTTAAATTGGTTTTTATGTCTTATTTGAGTTGTAAATATTCTTTTTATATTCTGAATAGCATTCCTTTGTCAGTTATGCATAATATATTGCAAATATTTCTGCCAGGATGTGGTTTGTCTTTTCATTTCCTTAGTAGCACATTTTGAAGAGCAAAAGTTTTTAAAGTTGATGAAGCCCAGTCTATTAATGTGCTTCTATGATTATGCTTTTGATGTTATTGATTTTTAAAATTGAATTTCTGTTTTCAGTTGCAATGTTTTCTTCTCTGTTCTTCATTATTTCTTTTTTTTCATTACTTTTCATTTAATTTTTTCCTCTTTTTAATTTTGATTTAAAATGTTTCTTTTCTTTCTAACTAGCCTTTTAGAATTTTTTTTTTTAAATTATACTTTAAGTTCTAGGGTACATGTGCACAATGTGCAGGTTTGTTACATATGTATACTTGTGCCATGTTGGTGTGCTGCACCCATCAACTCGTCAGCATCCATCAA
>NW_012102798.1:3620025-3644667 GCF_000951045.1 Mandrillus leucophaeus
GAGTCCTCAGAAATAATACCACACATCTACAGCCATCTGATCTTTGACAAACCTGAGAAAAACAAGAAATGGGGAAAGGATTCCCTATTTAATAAATGGTGCTGGGAAAATTGGCTAGCCATAAGTAGAAAGCTGAAACTGTCATTATTTCTTTAAATAAGTTTTCTCTTCTTTCTCTCCCTCTGATGCTTCTAAAAATTCCATAACATAAATATTGGTTTGCTTGATGGCTGTCTCATAAGTCCCATAAGCTTTCTTCACTCTTTTTCAGTTTTTTCTTTTTTCTTCTCTGACTGGGTAATTTTAAATGACCTGTTTTCAAGTTCACAGATTCTCCTGCTACAGTGAAACTACTTTCTATTGCATTTTTATTTCATTCATTGTATTCTTCAGCTCCAGAATTTCTGTTGTTTTTCTATGATTTCAATCTGTTTGTTGAACTTCTTAATTTCTTCATGTATTACTTTCCTGACTTTGTTAAGTTTCCCATCTGTGTTTTCATGTATTTTACTGGGCTTCTATGAAAGCAATTATTTTGAATTCTTTGTTAGGTGATTTATAGATCTCCATTTGGAAGGGATTAGTTACTCAAAATTAATGTGTTTCTTTGCTGGTATCATGTTTCCATTGTCATTTGTGTTCCTTATAATTTTGTGTTGATATCTGCACATTTGAAAAAGCTTTAAGACTTCATGAACAACCTTCAGTGGGGAAAGACTTTCACTTACAGGTGAGTGCAAAGGCATGAGCTAGGTAGAGTGCAGTGGGTCTAGCTCCAGAAGGAAACAGTGGCATAAATTCCAGACAAATCTGTCAGCTGAAGTCAGCGTTGGCAAGGACAACAGAGGTACTTGGCAGTGAAAGATGTACATGTCCATGATGGTGGAAAGATCTTCTAGAGTCCTTGCTAGGGAAGACTGCTGGGTGCTCCTGCTCTCCTTTTTTTCCCATCAACATTAGTTATGACCAAGGTGATCCCTTTTGGTGCTGGAGTATTGAGCAACAATAGCACCACCAAGGCCTGAGGGATGAGTGTGTGTATAGCAGTGACCATGCCATGGCCCAGGGCATGGGTGTGCACACATTGGTGCTATAGCAGGGAAAGGGTGTCACAGCTCCAATCACAGGGCTGCACAGTGGCATGAATTTCAAACAGCTCCATCAGCTGGAGTTAGCATTGTCAAAGACTGTTGGAGTCCTTGTTGGTGAAGACTGCTAGGGTCTTCCTGCTCTTCTTTTCTTCCCCAAAGTGAAGTCTCAGCTAAGGGAATCCATCTTTGCACCAAGCTATGCTGAGCTGGGGCATAGGCTGATGCTGGTAAAATGCTTCCTATCCTTTTCTATGCCACCATCCTTTGTTTTTGTGTTCCACTAGGTTGCTGCAGCTTTTCCATTGTACTCCAGAGTTTTGCCAGAGATATTTTCATCAGTGGATAGTTGTTAATCATTAGTTTGGCAGGAGAGATGTAGGCTGGAACTTCTTAGTCTGCCATTTTGCTGATGTCACTCCTAGGGGATAATTCTAGTGATTAAGAACACCACTATTCAAGTATTACTTGAATATTGTAAATTACATATTACTGTCTTTGAAATAATACCCCAGTTTTATCAAACATTGCTGCCAAAACCATCAAGGAAATTCTCCATTTCCAAGAATGTGACATCCACTGATCTCTCATGAGAAAGTCATGTTTGTATCCCTGCTTTGGAGAGTGCTGTCAAAGCCCTCACATTTGCATCTACCTGTCACCATCTGCAGATGGATGGTATGGTGGATCCTTTAAATGGACTCTTGGACTTGGAAGCATCCCTCTGTGCTATACCTCTTATGTACAGTAGGTACATTTTTTACCAACCTATGCAAGTGGGATTCACACAGAGTCAGCCACTGCACTCCTCCAAGAGGCAGAATCCCTTCCAGAGCAATCGGTTTTTCAGTTTTCTTTATTATTTATTTATTTATTTATTTATTTATTTATTTATTTTTGAGACAGAGTCTCACTCTGTGGCCCAGGCTGGAGTGTGGTGTCGCGATCTCGGCTCACTGCAAGCTCTGCCTCTCAGGTTCATGTCATTCTCCTGCCTCAGCCTCCCGAGTAGCTGGGACTACAGGCACCCGCCACCACACCCGGCTAATTTTTTGTACTTTAGTAGAAACGGCGTTTCACCACGTTTGCCAGGATGATCTCGATCTCCTGACCTCGTGATCCACCCGCCTCGGCCTCCCAAAGTGCTGGGATTACAAGCGTGAGCCACCGTGCCTGGCCTCAGTTTTCTATTTAGTGCTTCCATGACTCTAATGGCTAACCAGAACCTAAAGGATATCCAGGCCAATCAACAGACGCTGATGAGGTTGTGAAGAAAAAGGAATGGTTAAACACTGTTGGTGTGAGAGTAAATTAACTCAGCCATTGTGGAAGACTGTGTGGTGATTCCTCAAAGATCTAAAACAGAAATGCCATTTGATCCAGCAGTCTCATTACTGGGTATATACCCAAAGGAATGTAAATCATTGTATTGTAAAGACACATGCATGCATATGTTCACTGCAGCACTATTCACAGTAGCAAAGACATGTAATCAACTTAAATGCCCATCAATGATAGATTGGATACAGAAAATATGGTACATATACACCATGGAATACTATGCAGCCATAAAAATAATGGGATAATGTCCTTTGCAGGGACATGGATGGAAATGGAAGCCATTATCTTTAGCAAACTAAAACAAGAACAGAAAACAAAATACCACATGTTCTCACTTATAAATAGGAGCTAAATGATGAGAACACATGGACATGTAGATGGGAACAACACACACTGGGGCCTTTCAGAGGGTGGAGAGTGGGAGGAGGGAGAGGATCAGGAAAAATAACTAATGGGTACCAGGCTTAACACCTGAGTGATGAAATAATCTATACAACAAACCCCATGACACAAGTTTACCTACATGATAAATCTGTACTTGTACTCCTGAACTTGACATAAAAGTTAAAAAAAAAAATTCTGCTTTTTTGTTCTTGAAAACTAAACAGAAGCACCACCACTCCGCCACCCCGGTGTGTCTAGGATGAGAACTAGAATGTTGCTGGCCCTTTTCTCAGTCTTGGGAGGTGCTCCTCTGCCTGCCTCCACTCCCAAATGAAGGATGCCTACTTGGTACCCTTAAAAATAAAAGAGACGGTCAGTCTGGTGGCATTTCTACTCTGTGTCCTCCCTTGTATATTTCACCATTCTCTGTTTCATCTGAGCTATCCCCCAACAACTGCCCCAATTACTCAAGTTGTTAAATGGAATGAGTTGCAGAAAATGTAGTTGCTCACTCAGTTGTCATTTCCTTTAAAAGCTTCTTGCATGCCCATGTTACTGCAGTTACTTGTCTTAAGAATCAAAAATTAGGATAGACTTTATTCCCTATTATGAGCTTCTAACATCTCTTCCCTTTGGCTGCTTTTAGACTATTTTTATTGGCTGGAGCCTGCTACAACTGGTTCATGAGAGCAGAAAGTGTGCATATCTTCCCAACTCTGTATTCAGTGATGTCACATTGAATAGAAATTCACACAATAGAAATTATGTGAAATTCACATAATAGAAATATGATGTCACATAATAGAAATATTAACATGAAAGAAATTGCCACACACTGGTTTTCCCCTGCCTGTAAAGCCAGTTGTTACACATTGATTAGCAAACCCCTGCTTGTATCTTACCTTCCCATTTTTGACAAGTCTCCTTTGGCTTTCTGGCCTGGCACAGATATTTTCCTTTTTTCTGAACTTACACTTATTAAGGAAGTTGCTTCAGGGAGCTGCTCTTTGATTCCAAATATCACATCAAGGAGCAGGAGACATCCCACTTCTTCAGCTTGCCCAGGCATAAGGGACATCCCTCTGATCAGAACTACAGTAACCTTTCTGACTCAACTTGTCACAGACAGGGTGTCAGACAAGCTTTAGTGTCCACTTGACACCTAGGGGCTTCTATTTGCATTTCACAGGGAGGACTGTGGCAGTGGTATATGTAGACACTCTGCCAAGTGACAGCCCAGCATTGGAACTGTGGACTTTCAGTATCCAAACCTTAGTTGTTGCTTGCAAAACTCCCATTCCTGTAGAAAATCACTGATGATTCCTAGTGGTAGTCCTACTTTCCATTAAAGATATTCTGCTCCAGGATTGTAGGGGAAGGTTGGGAATGTTACATTTCTGATCTTTTGACAGGCAGATCACAAAAATGATAATATGCTAACATAGCATTCACAATCTATCATATATTAACTCATTTAATCATCACATTAACCCAAAAATGGGTACCATTATATACCCATTTTAAAAATGAGGACACTGAGGCATAAAAATATTAAGTAACTTGCCTAAGTTCACACAGCCAGTAAGCAGCAGAATCAAGATGGTGACCCAAGCAGTCTGCCTCTAGATCTCAGTCTCTTAACCACTACATTATGTTGCCTACTAACACAAAAATATGGGCAATTCTCTTGCTATGGCTCAATAGTACATCCCTCGCAAGAGCCAACATATGCTTAGCAATTCCATCTGGGATGATCTTTTCTGAGCAATGGATTTCTGCTATGCTGGTGATTTTCAGTTCCTGGCATGAGGCTGGAATTAAATGATTTCCCTAACACACACAGTTCTGAGATGATCTCAAGGGTACAGATCCCAAGCCCCTGAGAACTGCAAAACTGGCAGACCTATTAACAGTCCACCTGCATTTTCCACTGCAGCTGTTGACATTGTCCATCTAACTCACACTAAAATCAGCTGCCTGCACACATCACTCATTGATAACTGTGGAGTGTATGTTTCCAAAGCCTGGGAAAGCACCTGTGCCTATTTTCCAGAGGTGCTGGTCCAGTCATGTGTACTGGAGCTGCTTGTACTGGCTCACGAGAGCCAAATGTTAAATTTTTAAAAATGTTATGAACCCATTATGAAACACAGCCATTATTAAAAATTAAATAATATAAACTTCAAATTAAATAAATTATATAAAAAACAAAGATAATACTCAACATTTATCATTTGCTAACTATTTTATTATATTTTGTTATCATCATCTATGCTGTTGATGTTATTTATGGCTATTGTATATGTAGGGTGGAAACAGAATACAACAGTGTACTACTGCATATCTCTTCCCAATTCTATATTCAGTGATAGCATGTTGGCAGCTTGAAGCATGATGGTTTGAACTATGCTGGGAACAATTATACCATGAATATCAGCACACACTACAAATCGGGGCTTCTCCTTTTGAAGAACTGATAGTTAAACATTTACCATGACACCATAGCCCCTGTATCCTGACCTACAGTGGCACTGCCGTCTTCCGTCAAGGACACATTGAGCCCAACAGCATAGAATATACAGTCCCAGGTGCTATCATATGTGAACTCACAGTAGCAAATGGGCTTCTATCTCTAAGTAAAGGCTTTGAAGTCCCCACCTCCCAATGCAAAGCCCCACTGATCTGAGGTGACATAGTGATACCAGTCAGTCCACAAATGCCTACCTGCTTCCTTTCATGTACCAGTCACTGTGTTAGCTGCTGGTAATTTAGCTCTGACAAAAACAGACAAAAATCCCCATATTTACAAGGTTTTCATTCTAGTTGGGGTGAAGATAGAAAATAAACAAATACAAAAATATAAATAACATGATTTCATGTAGTCATGTGACAGACATAGAGTGGGGACAGCTATTTTATTTTAGATTGAGTGATCAGGAAAGGCCTCTCTGATAGAGTGACATTTAAGTTGAGATTTGAATGATGAGAAGGAGGCATTTATGTGACAATCTGGAGGAAATTGTTTCAAGCAGAAGGAACAGCAAGTGTAGGAGCCTTGAGGCAAGAATAAGCCATGTTTGCTTCCATCCTAGTAGTGAAGAGGGCAGGTTCTGGATTTTGTCCACTTGGGATTGTTACTGGCTCTGTTATCTTTTTAGTGACATGAGGCAAATCATCTAACTTCTCTGTGCTTAGTTTTTCTTATCTTTAAAATAGGAATACTAATAGAACAGGCATTATAAGCAGTCATGAGGCTTAAAGGAAATACTCCATGTAAAATGCTCAGCACAGTGCTTTGCACATTGTAAGTAATAAAAACATGCTATCTATTATTACTATTAATACTGGTATATTTGACAGGCACTACTTGTGAAAAGGATTAGTAAACATGGAGGCATGCTATTAAGCTGCAAATGGAAGAGAGCGCCAAGAAGCTTGA
Source organism: Mandrillus leucophaeus (assembly GCF_000951045.1). Classification (NCBI taxonomy): domain Eukaryota; kingdom Metazoa; phylum Chordata; class Mammalia; order Primates; family Cercopithecidae; genus Mandrillus; species Mandrillus leucophaeus. The sequence goes on from NW_012102798.1 coordinate 3,626,278, forward strand.
TATGGTTTGGCTCTGTGTTCCCACGCAAATCTCATGTTGAATTCTAATTGTCAATGTTAAGGGAGGGACTTGGTAGGAGGTAATTTGATCATGGGGTCGGATTTCCCCCTTACTGTTCTCATGATAGTGAATGAATTCTCGTGAGATCTGGTTGTTTAAAAGTGTGTGGCACTTCCCCCTTCACTCTGTCTCCTGCTCCACCATGTAAAGAAGGTGCTTGCTTCCCCTTTGCCATTCCACTATAATTGTAAGTTTCCTGAGGCCTCCCCAACCATGCTTCCTGTATAGCCTGCAGAACTGTGAGTCAATTAAAACCTCTTTTCTTCATAAATTACCCAGTCTCAGGTAGTACTTTATAGCAGTACTATATACTACTAGACTTTTACAAGGTTTGTGTTAGACTAATACAGTAGACTAATACAAGGTTTTAGACTAATACAAGGTTTAGTGAGAATAGACTAATACAAGGTTTGTGCAGTCCATTACATGGGGTCCACCTTTCCACTGGGCCCTCAGCCTTTCCTGGGTAAAAGTCTTCAAAGTGGTATCATCTGGAAAAAATCAGGATTTCCCCTTTATAACAAAATGATATCATGTGCCTCCTGTGCCCCTCAGTCCTGGATCACATGGAACACTGTCCATTATGAGGGGTTTTCTTGCAGTGAGTAGGGAAACTGACATTACACAGAAGTCTAGCTGTTCCATTCACCCTGGGCTCCAAGGTTCAGGTTACTGTTCAGTTCACATATTGTGTATTAGAGCCCAAGATTAAGACACTAATTTTCTGCAGTGGTTCATTCACTTCCCTTGATGACACTCCTGATTTCTTTTTAACTTTGATAAATGAAGAGTTCTACCTTTGCTTGGATGCCAGTGATCTCAACATGATCACCACTGTCTGTTCATGCTCAATTCAAATCTCTGGGGCAAACTATGTGAGGTATCACTATGAAATGGAACCTCTGGGGCCCTACAATTGTTCATTTCCTGGGGGGGTAACAGTAGAGGTTGCACCTCAGCCAAGGTAAATTTGCTGTAGTATTATTTGGCCTGAGCAATCTTGAATATCTTCTAAATCCTAGTGGAATGGAAGAGAATATAGCATTTGACAGTGGTTTAGCATAGGTGTTCAGAGCATGGGCTGTATAGTGAGACTACCTTCGTTTAAATCTCAGCTCTTCCAATTAGTACCTGTGTGATATTTGGTAAATTAGTTATCCTTTCAGGTTCTGAGTTTGCTAATCTATAGAATAGGGGTAAAAAGAGGATTGGGTTCATAATAAGGGCTCAATAAATGTTAGTCATTATTATTTTAATGATAAACATCTATGTGACCTCCTGCACAGATAGTCTGTTCTCTACCTGGATGACATCCTATTTTATTTTCACACCTGCTTTCAAAGATAAAACAAAACAAAAAGCATGTTCTGGCATGTTCATAACTGCCTGTAGTGGTATCATCTTGAATCCACAGTAAAAAGTGCAGATTCCGGCCAGGCGCGGTGGCTCAAGCCTGTAATCCCAGCACTTTGGGAGGCCGAGACGGGTGGATCACGAGGTCAGGAGATCGAGACCATCCTGGCGAACACGGTGAAACCCCGTCTCTACTAAAAAATACAAAAAACTAGCCAGGCGAGATGGCGGGCGCCTGTAGTCCCAGTTACTTGGGAGGCTGAGGCAGGAGAATGGCGTAAACCCAGGAGGCGGAGCTTGCAGTGAGCTGAGATCCAGCCACTGCACTCCAGCCCGGGCGACAGAGCGAGACTCCGTCTCAAAAAAAAAAAAAAAAAAGTGCAGATTCCAAAGTTCAGAGGTAGAATTCTCGAACTAACTCTTGTCTGACTAATATGCTAACCACCTAGGAGTAGTACCTCCTTAGGCCAATCAAAGATGCCCATAGAAGAATGAGGTTCACCAAGTGCTGCTGAACATTTATCCACCATTTGTCTGCCCCAATATTGTAAATGGTAGATTTTTACCTGAGGGGAATGGGATCCTCTAATCTTTGATCATAGCCATGGCCATAAAGACTCTGTTTACCTCTGCTCAGATTCTAGTCTATCCACTAGGCAATACCCTAGCAAAGGTGATTCCTCCAGCATTATTGTGGGGGAGTCATTCTATCACAGGTGAATCCCAACACCAGTGCTCACTTCTGCTGTGTCTGAGTCACCAAGACATCATCAATGTTTTTGTTTGCAAACGAAGGCTGCTGACCAACAAAGCTCTCTTAGAAGTATGTTATTACTTCCTCAAGGATCCCAGAACATGATGACAGAATACTCAGATCACTGAGGTCTAAAGCACCTGTACACAGTCGTTGTTGCTTACTTCTAGTTTAACTTCTAGGCACACTGTGGAACACGTAATTTTGTGGTTATCAGGACACAGCCACAACCAGCAGAGGTGATCTGAGTATTCTGTCTCCATGGCCTTGAGTGGAGAGGAATGCCCACATCCTTACATTACTCCGGCTGTCCACCATAGCTCATCCCAAACCTTAAATACATGGCCTATGGGCAACTGGCAGCTGACTTTATATGCTCCAGTACACTGCAAACTCTGGCACCTGTATGCACGTAAAAGATAGATCTAGGCAACCCACAGATTAGTTTCACCTACTCCTCCTGACACCATACTGCTCCTGGGACACCATCTCACTCGAGTTAATTTTCAACCTGGCCTTTGCCATAGCCACAAAATCATCTTTGTCATGGTGATGGGTGGGTGTTCTAACAAAAAATTGTCATATTAGATCGTGACTCGGACTTCCATTCATAACAGTCATGCATTCATTTGTTCAAATAAATATGTATTAAGTACCTACCATTTCAGCACTGTGGAAACACTGCTGAAAACGAACGACAATGTCCTGGACCACATGGATGTTATAATCTGGGAATGGGGGGAATAATAAATAAATAAATAAATAAATAAATAAATAAATAAATAAATAAATAAATAAATCTGCAGACGTTGATAAATTCCACCAAGTAAATTAATGGGGTAATTTTAAAGACATTAATTAGTAAGAGATAACTCTAGACAAAGTGCTTAGGAAAGAGTTCTTTGAGGTAAGATGTAGACGATGAAAAAGCACAAGCTATGCAAAAAACACTTCAGGCAGAAGGAAGAGCAAGTGCCAAGGTCCAACAGTAGGAAAGGGCCTATGTTTCAGGAACAGAAAGAAGAGGCAGGATTATGGTGAATGAGTGGGAAACTGATAGGAAATGAAGCTGTAAAGTTAGGCAGAGACCACCACAACCTTAATTATCTTACAAGATCCTTAGCCCCTGTGGACTTCCCAGCCATCTGGCCCAGTTTCATCCACCAGTGTACCATCCATCTACAGACTGAGTAAAAGTTTCATCAGTCCAATGCCAGAAGAATTTCTCTGCGGCTTTACCGCCTACCAGCCACATGACTGATCCACCTACTTTACCATGGCAGAAGTTTCCTATGTCATCTCACTGTAACACTGCTTTGGAAACACTTCCTTCCACAGTAACTATAATTTTAGCCTTCACTACTTTTTTTCACTTCTACCATCACGGACATCCTTGTAACTAGCTTTTGCCCTTCAAGGGGAGCTTCAGGATGCCTAGAAAGTTTCCTAGGGCATTTTCTCGTGGGTCAAGGACAAAGACCAGGCATGGTGGCTCGCACCGTAATTCTAACACTTTGGGAGGCCGAGGTGGGAGAATTACTTGAGCCCAGGAGTTCAAGACCAGCCCAGACAACATAGTGAGATCCTATCTCTCCACAAAAATAATTTAAAAACTAGCCAGGTGTGGTGGTGTGTGCTGTAGTCCCAGCTACTTGGGAGGCTGAGGCAGGAAGATCATGTGAGCCCAGGAGTTTGAAGCTGCAGTGAGCCATGATTGCCATTGCACTCCAGCCTGAGTGACAGAGCAAGAACCTGTCTCAAGGAAAAAGAGCAGTACAAAGGATAGACCTCCTTGTACTGGGCATGGAGTAGGGGCAAGACAATGGAAAACTTGATATGGAAGACAATTTCTGGGTCTTCTCTGGGCACATATGCACCATGGAAGATCAGGGATCACAGGGATCACTGCTTGAGACTTTTAAGATATCTATCATCAACTCTGCAGGTCTCTGACACCAACAGCCTTCCTATTCCATGCCCTTTGTTGAATATCCAACTTGTTCTAGACATATTTTCTGCTACACCTGCCCCACTACGACCTAGTTTTCCATTTGGCACTTCAGTGTCCTTCACAGATGGCCTAGAATGAAAACCACTATTACAGAAAGGGAAGGTATTGGGTTCATGATGATAGCATGATAAGACCTATACCTGGCTTGCTGATAGGGTAACAACCAAAAGACTGGCCTTGGGAATCTACCTCTGGTCAGTAACAGGTCAGAGTTTGTGAGGCAAATACAGGAAAATTCTGGGATCCTCTACCTGTCAGAAGGAGTCTAGAAGGGAATAGGGTCTATTCTATTATTGTCTATTTTAATCCTTCTAACAATACCATGACAGTGGTCATGGGAACTGGATAAAAAGCCACTGAAGTCACCTGCATTCTGGCACAGTCATTACTCCAGGCCTCATTCCCAGCTCATTCGCTCAGGGTACACAATCTCTCTTGCAGATCTCATTCTATGTCCATCTCCCTCAAATTAATATGTTTACCCCCTCTTTTGGTTTAGACCTGTGTGGATTAGCAACTTGATTTTGGACTCTCCTGATGTCTCTGACTAGGAACCTCCTTCAGACAATGCTCCAAATAACTTCCCCTGGACTGCATTCAGTACAATAATAACAATAAGAAAGAAGAAAATTAGGAAGAGAAGGAGAGAAACCATTTATTGAGCTGTTACTAGGTATTAGGCATTGTGCTAAACATTTTATGTTTGTTATCATTTTTACTCCTTGAGTGTTTCTTATAGCTAAAAAATGTGAGGTTCACTAAGGTTAAATGACTTGCCAAGAACACACTGGTAGACAGAGACACAGATTCCAATCCAGATTCGTTTGACTCCAGAGCCCATGTGCTAAACCATACTCTGTCCTTTCTACATGCCTAGCCAGGCTTGCAGCATAGGAGGGGAATCAGACACATCATGGCCAACTTTAATATGCACCCCCTCTAAATGTGGCCAGCATGATCATACCCAAGGCCATGGGCACTGCATACAAGGCTGCTACTGAGTCCCTAAATGAAGGAAAATTCTTCCAGATTTGGCTCCCTTCCACTTCTGCAAATCTCCTATTTTGGCCCATTTTCTGCCTCCCTTTGTATTTTGGGTTCCAGCTTTGATAAAGACTCATTCATGTTTAGTATCCTGGTAACGCTAGAGAATATCATTTCCAGTTACTAGCTGTAGGCTAAACCTTCCTAAAACAGAGATGGGAAGCATTATTGCTCCAGTATCTAGCCTAGAATATGAGATGACTCTCATGCACATGTTCATGGGTACCATAATCTGTCCTGCAGAAACCACTGGAACCAGGGACTTTGTGTAGCTTCCTCCTGGATCCCGTTGAGCATGGGGGGCTGTGCCTGTAGTACAGTTTGTCTGCACTATTTCTTCACGTACCTAGAGCATGGCTGCCATCTCCACCATCTGTAAGTTGATGACCCAGGCCTCCAACTGCCATGTGAGGACATAACAATGACAGAAACTCTCTGATGTGCAATCTCATATAAATGTGAATAGTGGGAGCACATCAAAAGACATGTCCCAATTTTTATCAAGTATGATGAAACTTTTCACAAAACAAAAATTAGATCATGCCACTACTCTACTTAAATCTTTCAATAGCTCATCCTTGTTTACAGGGAATTGTCCAAATGACTTAGCACAGCTCCCAAGGCCTCTATGACAGTGGCTTTTAAATGTTGTTCACCAGGATCAACAACAAAACCTACATTTTATTTACTCTCCATCTTTACCTTTGGTCAACAAGGTTTTTGGTGCTAGCAGCCCATAACTTTAAGCTACTTTCTCAAAAAGCCATGTTCTTCCCATTATAATGTCCACCCTTCTCCTGGGCCCTATACCATCTGTCAATCCTGGGCCCAGATCCCAGGAGTAATTTTACTCAGAAAAGCAGATCTGCCTCTGCAGCCAAGGTACCTATCCAGTACCCATATCCATCTCAAAGCCAAAGACCTAGGCCTTCTATCAATGTTGGGCAACTGACACTGTATAGCTTGATGGTTAAGCACAGAAGTTTTGGGGTCAATTACACCAGAGTTCAAATCCTAGCTCAGTCTCTCATTAGCTGTGTGACACTCTCCCTTATTAGCTGTATGACACTCTCTGCCTCAATTTCCTTCTGTAAAATGGAGATTATAATAACCATTGTGTCTATCCATAATGTCGCTATGAGAATTATATGAAACAATGCATATAAATCACTTAGGGTCTTACCAGTTATCTAGCTTGGTTCTCTAACACAGATAAGGGTGCAGGTGCTGCAGTCAGACAGACCTGGATTCAGATTCTATGTCTTCCATTTGTTACCTGTATAACTTTTGGCAAACTAACCTCTGAGCCCTTTTTTTTTACCCATTAAATCAAGGTACTAATAGAATTGTTGGGGAGATTAAATAAGCATAGAAACATGGTTATCATAGTTTCTGGCACATAATATACACTCAATAAGTGCTATTTGTATAATTGTAATAATTAGTATTATTACAGTGATGATGATGTGTTGAGAGATTCATCAATTCCTCCACCTCCACCAAAGAAGACACAATGCTCTGCTTAGTTTTTATTTTTTATTGTGGTAAAACACACACAAAAATTTACAAAATTAGCCATTCAAAGGCCTACAATATGTGATACTAACTGCACTGACAATGTTGTGCAACCATACTACCTATTCCCATAATATTTTCATCACCCCAAATAAAAATTCCATACATATTAAACAATCACTTCCCATCCTCCCTCCTCCAGTCCCTGGCTAATGCTAATCTGTTTTCTGTCTCTGTGGATTTGCTTACTTTAGATATATCATATAAATGAAATTATAAATCATACAATATGCAGCTTTTTGTGAGTAACTTCTTTCACTTAAGATAATATTTTAAAGGGTCATCCAAGTTGTAGCATGGATCAGCGCTTCATTTCTTTGATGGTGAAATAATATTTTATTGTATGAATATGCCACAATTTCTTTATCCATTCATCTGCTCGTGGGCATTTAGGTCATTTTCACCTTGTTGCTATGGTGAATAGTGCTTTTATGACCATTTGTGTGCACGTATTTGTTATAGTACCTATTTTCAATTCTTTTGGGTATACACATAGGGATGGAATTGCTGGGTCATATGGTAACTCCATGTTAAACTTACTGAGGAACTGCCAGACTTTTCAAGAGTGGTTGCACTATTTTACACTTTCACCAACAATGAATGAGGATTCCAGTTTTTTATATCCTCACCAACAATTTTTGTTTTCTATTTTATTATATTATAGTTACCTAGTGAGTATGATGTGGTATCTCATTGTGGTTTTGATTTATATGTCCTTAATAACACCATTGAACAACTTTTCATGTGCTTTTTGGCCATTTGCATATCCTCTTCTGAGAAATATCTATGCAAATTGTTTGAATCTTTTATTTAATGGGTTGTTTGCCTTTTATTGTCGAGTTGCTAGAGTTCTTTATATATTCTGGATAGGAGGACTTTATTAGATATATGATTTGCAAATACTTTTTCCTATTCTGTGGTATGTTTTTTCACTCTGTTTACAGTGTGCTTTGATGCACAAAAAGTTTTTAATTTTGATAAAGTCCTGTTTATCCATTTTTTCTTTCATTGCTTGTGCTTTTGGTATTATAGCTAAGAAACCATTGCCAAATTCAGGGACATGAAGGATTCATGTCCACTATGCTTTCTAAGAGTTTTGTAGTTGTAGCTCTTATATTTAGGTCTTTGACCCATTTTGAGTTAATTTTTGTATATTGTATAAGATAAAGATCCAGCTTCATTATTTTGCATGTGGATATCTAGTTGTCTTGGTACCATTTGTAAAGAGACTATTCTTTCTCTATTCAATGATCTTGACATCTTTCTAAAAAATCAATTGACCATAGATGGAGGGGTTTATTTGTGGGCTCTCAACTCTATTCCTTTGATCTATATGTCTGCCTTTTTGCCAGCACCACTCTGTTTTGATTAGTATATCTTTGTAATGAGTTTTGAAATCAGGAGTGTGAGTTCTCCAACTCTGTACTTTTTTTCCAATATTTATGGGCTATTTGAGGTTCCTTACAATTTCTTATGAATTTGAGAATCAGCTTTTACATTTGTGCAAAAAAAAAAAAAAATGACTGTCAAGATTTTGATAGGGATTGTGTTGAATCTGTATATCACTTTGGGGAGTACTGCCATCTAACAATATTAAGCCTTCCATTACATGAACACAGAATGTCTTTCCATTTATTTAAGTTTTCTTTAATTTTCTACAACAATGTTTTGTAGTTTTCAGAGTGTAAGTCTTGCTCTTGGTTAAATTTATTCCTAAACATTTTTTCTTTTTTGATACTCTTGTAAATAAAATTGTTTTTTAACTTCCTTTTAGATTGTTCGTTGTCAATATACACAAATTCAATACACACTTGAAGAAAAATATCTCAAAGCTTGGCCTCTTCCAGGACTACTATGATTTAAAAATTGTTGTCTGCAATCTAATCTGTGGTAGAAAAGTTAAGAAATGGAAAATAGCCTACAAAAATCTCTCAGCTAATTTGAATACACTACCCTGCCCTTTGGCCTTTGTAATATCTAGTCATTCACCATTAATAAATAACCAGTATTCCACACCACAACCCGGACAGAGGTTTATTGTCTAACTGGATAACATTTTCAACTATCCAGCCTTCAGACCAACTATGAGAAGTATTCATTTAAAAGCCATGAGGTCTAACTCTTGAGTCAAGAGTTATTCAGCCAAAATGCTCCCCTGATGTCAGGGGTCAAGTTACATGTGTTAGCCTTGCTAGACTTGTACTCACTTAAGACAATCTAAGCCATCTAGTCATTCCTTGGAATTTCTTGGTTATTAGCAAAGGTTCAGTCCTTACTTCTCCACTGTGACTGCCTAGCTAACCAAACTTATCACTCAGGAGAGAAATGTATCTGTGAATTTATCTGTATCCTGACCTTTTATATACACTCTCTTATTCTGACCATTCTTTTCATCACCTGAACCTAGACAGGCAAAACCAATGCCTTTTGCATTGCAGTGGGAGCCATCCTGTTTCAGAAGAACTTAGTTACTTCCACCTCTATACTTATTTCTCTAGGAAGCTTCTTCTGGAATCAGTGCTATTTGTCCACCAAGGCCACATCATATTGTTCTGCTCTCAGACCACTGCAACCTGGAGTATAAAAGGTGAAGTCGAAAAATCACCCTACATCAGATAAGTCATTCTATTTTTTTTTCAGTTCATATTCATGATCACCAGCTGAACCTCCAAGTTGTTGCTTATTTTGGTCGTGTGCTACTTGCTACTCCATTTTCAACTGTTCACAGTCTAATTCCAGTAGACTGATGACAACATCCGGCATACAAATCAGATTTTAGAGCAGAATTTCTCAACTGAGGCAGTATTGACATTTGGGCCAGAAAATTCTTTTATGTAGAGGCGAGTCGTGTGGATTGTGAGACATATACCAGCATCCCTGGCCTTTACCCACTAGATTCCAGTAGCACTCTTCCCTCCCATTTGAGACAACCACAAATGCCCCTGGCATTCCCAAATGTGTCCTGGATTTACACGCACTCCTGGTTGAGAACGATTTTAGAGGAGTACCTCTTCTGCTACATCTCCTTCCAAAACACAACTGATATTATCTCAGCACAATGGAGATGCACTAAAATCACTGCAGTCCATTTCTCAAAACAGCTTCTTTCTCTGCAGCCAGAGTTTCCACTGCTATTCTCCCAAACTCACTGGAGCCAGATGATCTCTATAGGAACTAGAGGCTACTCCACAAAACTTCATTTTTAATGTATTGTTAGAAGGAGAATACCAATTAGTACTAAACCACCAGGAAGGACATCTGAATGCACCATAACAGATGGTCCACTTTCATCCACCATTCTCTACTCATTTATTCTAGAATCTGGAAGGTTACTACCAGGGACTCTGACATGGCAGAAGTTGCCAACTCAAAGCTCTTCCAGCTCAAGCAGACCTCCTCTATGCACATCTAACCAGTCTTGCCTTACTGCTAGCATCACAGCAAGAAGTCAACAACCCGAGTTGAAAAATGTGAGTTTATTATGCAAGTGGTGGTGGGTTCAAGGAAAGGTCTAAATATTGACACCCAGGAAGTTGTAAAGACCCCAGAAACAATCAAAAAATCTGAATGATACCCTTGGGGTTGTGCAGTACACAGCATGCCATAACAGTTTGCAGAGAGGCACATTTTAATTTCTGGAATCCTCCCAGACACTTTAGAACATTCCTCTAGGCAAATCTCCAAGGAAAAATGGCTCACTCCACTTGGAGAAGGAGCCTGTAAAGAAGGAATGGTGTTTTTTTAAATTTTTATTTATTTATTTATTTATTTATTTATTTATTTATTTATTTTATTTATTTTGAGATGGAGTCTCACGCTTTTGTCCAGGCTGGAGCGCAGCAATGCGATCTCGGCTCACTGCAAGCTCCGCCTCCCGGGTTCACGCCATTCTCCTGCCTCAGCCTCCCGAGTAGCTGGGACTACAGGCACCCACCTCCACGCCCGACTAATTCTTTTGTGTGTGTGTGTGTGAGAGAGAGAGAGAGAGAGAGAGAGAGAGAGAGAGAGAGTGTGTGTGTGTGTGTGTGTGTGTGTGTGTGTGTTTAGTAGAGACGGAGTTTCACCGTGTTAGCCAGGACAGTCTCGATATCCTGACCTTGTGATCCACCCGCCTCGGCCTCCCAAAGTGCTGGGATTACAGGCGCGAACCACCGCGCCCGGCTGGAATAGTGTTCTTTACTCATTAGTCCTTTTAACTGCCCCTAGGGTGCCTGTGCCAGAAGCCCTAGTAAGTAACCCAATGCAAGCCAATTCCCCCAAAGTTTTACCCTGCCTTTCACCTACATCAAATATCACACAATGGCCTTCCTGGTCCTTACATCTCCGCTCTTACCATTTGGTCATCACATTCCAGCCACAATGGTCTCCTTTCTGTTCTTGAACATGCCAAGCTCTTTTCTTGCCTGCAGGCCTTTGCACTTGCTGTTCTCTACCAGAGATATTCTCTCCCCACACACTTGGTTTCTAACTCCTAGGTATCCATAAGGTCTCAGCTTAAAGACTACTTCCTCAGAAAGCCTAACCCTAACCACACAGTTGAAATCATTATTTCCTCCTGTACTCTTCCTCCAGTATGCTGCATCTAGCTCCCCGTACTTTTTTTCGTAACACATCACACTCATTCAGGTTTTTTCTTTACTGTCTTTTTCATTAGACTGAACTCCATGAAGGTGGCAATGGTGTTAATTTTGTTCACCATTGACTGTGTCCTCAGTGCCTAGCACAGTGCCTGACACATTATGCACTCCAAAAATATTTGTCAAATAAATGAATGTGTACAAATTGAAGTGTCTTCCTTGTGAGATATAGATTAAATTATTTTGAACGTTTCATTTTGAAAAGATCAGCTGTCTATCTGTAATTAATTTGATTCTAACACCTTTTCCATGGCTAATTTAATCTAAGATGGTTAAACTTTTTGATGAAACACAAATTAGATCATGTCATTACCTTACTTAATACTCTTCAATAGCTTGCCATGACCTACGGGAAAATGTCCAAAAGTATTAGCAGGGCTGACAAAGCCCCCTTTGACAGTGAGTTTCAAACTTTTTTGGCTGTTACCCACAGTACATAATACATTTCACTTTGCAACCCAGTACTCATCTATATAGATATGTATTTACAGAGCTAAAAAATGTTTTAAAAATATTTTAACCTTACTATATGCAATGCATTATATCATTATATTTTCTATTCTTTTACAGTCATATCATTTAATAAAATTTTGGCCATGACTCACCAAATTTATTTCACATTGCAATGAGTTCCAAGCTGCAGTTTGAAAAGCACTGCTCTATGATTTGGCCCCCATCTTCAGTCCCTCCAACAATGCTGATGGCTTCCTGGCTGTTATTCTCACCTTTACTCATATTGCTCCCACTATCTGTAGAACAGTTACTTGTGTTTCAAGACTCAGTTCAACACTTAATAAAGCTGCCTGGTCTCCCTAAGGAGAAGTGATTACTCTCACTTCTGGGCCTGCCCCACTCCACTCGTCAGCACCCTGTAACAGCATCCTTTATCAGAGTCCTTAACATGGTGTGCTGCATGTGGTTACTTATGTAGTTCCTCTTCAGCACCAGGTGTGGGTATAAATACATTGAGCATCAGAAAGTTCTTAGTCCCTTTGCGCCTAGCAAACTCCTTAAGTAGCTCTTGGAGATCATTAGGTACTTTCATTCTGAATTCCATTTATCAACCCTCACTACACTCTTAATGAACCATTCATGAAAAGGACAGACTTGGTTTGGGTTCCAGTGGAAAACCTTAATGATTTCCCATACATTGCTACAATGGAAGAAGGGCTCCTATAATTTTTCTTCCATATTAAATGTTTACTGTTGGGCTTAGTATTCTTCCCCAGATAAGTAGGAGCTGGTGAGAGAATGTGACAGATCCAAACGATGGTGTCCTGGGGGACTAGGTTGGATGCTACGATTGGCTCAAGTTTGCCAGGTCAGTACCATCTTGACTTTGGACACTCTTTCTTCGTTTGAATTTCATTATTTCCCTTTATGATTGAAATTTGTACTTAATTTGCTTTGCTTGACCTTCTGTGCTTCATAATTTGAACTCTCTGCTTTGGCTCATTAATGTTTCTGATTATCTTGGGGTGAGGAAGACAGATGTACTCTGCTTCTCATGACTCCAACCCTAGCACTGGCTCACTCGGCTAAGACTCCTAGGCTGGACTTACCTTAGCCCCCTGACAGAAGTTCAGTAATATAAAAATGGCTAAGACCCAGTTCCTGTCCTCACGAAGCATACAGTTTATAGACTATATTGAGTGGCTACAATTTTCCTTAATCCAACGTATCTGCTTTTAATTAGTCTTACGTAGTTCTAAACTCTTGTCATTCATGGGTTCTGGGCTTCCAGACCTCCAGCTACCTCAGCTTTTTGTTGCAAACTGTGACCACATGTCACCCAGTGTGACCACAGAATCCACCTAGCTAGGCAGTGCAGTTCTCCAGAGATCTCCTTGGAACAGAGAGGGGTGAGCTCCCACTGCACTTCCCTCTCTCTGGGTCTACACCATTTCTAAGATATTATAGCCCTCCTTTATAAGGTAGTATAGCATCCTGGCAACTACCAATCTATAGTCTCATAATATTTGAAGAAAACCTGTGAATGAGACTCTCTACCTCCCCTTTCCAAATCCTAGTACTGTATACGAAAAAGGAGAGAATAAAGTTGAGGATGTGCTGAAATGCTGAGAATATCAAAGCACTAATAATAAAGGATCATGAACTTTGTGCCCAGGCCCAGAGTTTCATAATACCTCAGGGGACTAAGTATTCATAATCTTGAATCTAAGGAGGAGAACATGATCCTCTCTAAATCAGAAAGGAAATGAATGAAAGTCAGATTGTTAGATCTTTACAGGTTTAAACTATTTAATAATTCCCTTTGGCATATGCAGTGCCTCAATGACATATCCACACCTTATGAATGTCATCATTCACAAGACTGAAACTGATTTGTTTCTTCAAAAACATACTAACATACTCCCAAGATCTAGTCTCCCTGAAGGTGCTGATTTAGACGTTCTGGAGTGACTGCAGAAGAGCAACCATACACATGAGATAATATAGCATAATTACACACACACCATAGACAAATACTATCTTTATGCTGTTGGCTCTTAAATTTGTATCTCCAGCCTGGACCTTTCCTATGAACATCAGACTTATAATTCTGACTGTCTACTTGACTCTTTACTTGGATGTCTAATGAGTACCTCAAATTTAACATATCTATAAATCAACTCCATCCCTACCACAAAAAAACCTTGTCCTCTCATGGACTTCCCAATATCAATTAATGGCAATTCCACCCTTCAAGTTGCTCAACTGAAGAAAACTTGACTCACCCTTGATTCTTCTCTTTCTCACTCCACATTCAGCATGTCAGCAAACCCTTCCTACTTTGCCTTCAAAACATATCCAGAACCCAACTGCTTTTCACTACTGCTACTGTTTCTACTACAGCCTAACCCTCTATCATCTTAAAAAAAAAAAAAAAAACAAAAAAAACAAAACAGACTTATTGACATACAACCCACTTTCCATACAATTTATCTATTCAAAGTGAATGGTTTTTAGTATATTGAGAGTTTTGCAACAATCACCAAAATCAATTTTAGAACATTTTTATCATCCCCCAAAGAAATCCTGCACCCTTTAAGTTATTTTTATTGAAAGAATAAAATAAAATATGATTATAAATGTTTTGGAGTACATGTGATATTCTGGTAAATGTATACAATATGTAAGGATCAAATCAGGATAATTGGGATATTTATCACCTCAAACATTTATCTTTTCTTTATGTTGGGAACATTACAACTCCTTGCTTCTAGGTATTTTGAAATATACAAGAAATTGTTGCTAACTTTAATTTCCCTATTTTCTATCAAATACTAGAACTTATTTCTGCTCTGTAACTGTACTTTTGTACCCCCTAACCAACTTCTCTTCATCTTCTCCTCCCCACCTCCCTTACTAGCCTCCAGTAACCACCATCCTATTCTTTACCACCATGAGATCCACCTTTTTAACTCCCACAAATAAGTGAGAACATGCAATATTTATCATTCTGTGCCCAGCTTATTTCACTTAATACAATAACCTCCAGTTCCATCTATGTTGCTTCAAATAACAGAATTTCATTTTCCGGTTGAATAATATTCCATTTTGTATATATACATTTTCTTTATCCACTCATCCACTCATGGACACTTAGGTTGATTTCATATTTTGGCTATTGTAAATAGTCCTGCAATAAACATGGAAGTGTAGATACCTCTTCAACATACTGATTTTGTTTCTTTTGAATATATGCCTAGCAGTGGGTTTATTGGATCATACAGTAGTTCTATTTTTGTTTTTTTATAGAAGCTACATCCTGTTTTAAATAATAGCTGTGCTACTTTACATTCCCATGAATAGTGTATGAGCATTCCCCTTTCTTTGCATCATCACCAGCATTTGTCATTTTTTTTTTTTTTGTCTTTTTCATAGTAGCCATTCTAACTGGGGTAAGATGATATCTCATTGTGGTTTTGACTTGCATTTCCCTGATGATTTGTGATGTTGGACATTTTTTCATATACCCATTGGCCATTTGTCTTCTTTTGAGAAATGTCTATTCAGCTCTTTTATCTATTTTTGAATTGGATTATTTGGTGGGGTTTTGTTGTTGTTGTTGTTGTTGTTGTTGCTATTGAGTTGTTTGAGTTCCTTACATATTCTGGTTATTAATTCTTTATTGGATGGATAGTTTGAAATATTTTCTCCCATGCTGTAGGTTGTCTCTCCATTTTATTAATTGTTTCATCTGCTATGCAGAAGCCTTTTAACTTAACATAATCTCATTTGTCTCTTTTTGCTTTTGTTGCCTGTGATTTTGAGGTCTTACCCCAAAATGTTTCCCTAGATCAATGTCCTTTCTGTAGCACTTCTCTAATGTTTTCTTTTAGTATTTTTCATAGTGTCAGGTCTTACATTTAAGTCTTCAATGCATTTTGAGTTGATTTTTGTATGTGGTAAAAGATGGAGACCTAGTTTCATTCTTCTGCATATGGACATCCAGTTTTCCTAGCACCATTTATTAGAGACAGTCCTTTCCTCAATATATGTTCTTGACACTGTTGTCAAAAATGAGTTGGCTGTGTGTAGATTTATTTCTGGGTTCTCTATGCTGTTCCATTGGTTCATGTATCTGTTTTTATGCCAGTACCATGCTGTTTTGGTTACTATAGCTTTGCAGTATAATTTTCAGTCAGGTAGTGTGATGCCTCCAGCTTTGTTCTTTTTGCTCAAAATTGCTTTAGCTATTCAGGGACTTTTGTTGCTCCATAAGAATTTTAGGATTTTTTTTTCTATTTCTCTGAAGAATGTCATTGGTATTTTGATAGAGATTGCATTGGATCTATATATTGCTTTGACTAGTGTACACATTTTAACAATAATAATCCTTCCAATTTATGATCATGGGATAGCTCCCCATTTTTTGTAGCCTCTTCAATTTCTTTCATCACAGTTTTATAGTTTCCTTTATAAAGATATTTCACTTCTTAAAACCCTGTATCCTTTAGCTATCACCCACCTAGTTGCCCATTCTCTCCACTTCCCCAGTCTAAAACAACCACTAGTCTACCTTTTGTCTCTATAGCTTTGCGTTTTCTGGGAAGGCCATATAAATGGAGTTATACAGTATGTGGTCTTGTGACTGGCTTGTTTCATTTAGCAAAATGCTTTTAAGATACATTGATGTTGTAACATAGATCATTACTTCACTTTCTAGGACCGAATAATATCCATTGCATGTATACATTACATTTTGTTTGTCCATTTTTAGCTGATGAACATTGGGGTTGTTTCCACTTTTTGGCTATTATGAATAATGCTGCTATGAACATTCACTTAAAAGTTTTTATGTGGACATATGTTTTCATTTCTCTTGGGTATATGCTTAGGAGTAGAAGTGCTGGGTCACATATGGTAATTCTTAAGTTTAACCACTTGAGGAACTGCCAGACCCAGCTCCACCATCTTTTGCTTGAATTATTTCAACATATTCCTAACTATTCTCCCTACTTCTGCCTATGCCTCCCTTTGGTTTATTCTTACATAGTGACCAGGACAATGCTGTTATAACCTAAGACAGATGTTACACCTCAGTCTCGCTTAGAGTAAGATATAAAGTCCTAGAAGCTCTATATGATCTGGTCCTTCAATTACCTCTCTGACTTTATTTCCTTTTACTCTCCCCTGCATTTGCTCCATTGCAATCACAAAGGCGGCTTTCCTATTCCTCTAGTACACTAATTCTGCTGCCACCTCAGAGATTTCGCACTTGCTTAAATACCTTTCTTGTTGATATCTGAATGGCTGCTCCATCTCTTACTTCTGGGTTTTCGTCAAATGTCACCTACTTAATGAGATCTTTCCTGGCCACCTTATTTTTACTTCCTCCCCTCCAAACACATTATATTGCCACTTGTCTGCTTTCCTTACCTTTGGCACTTACAATTATCTTATATACTATATAATATACTTTACTTACTTATGTAGTTTATTGTGTGCCTTCTGCATTAGAGTAAAACTTCTATGAGAGCAGAGATTTTTTATTGGTCTTACTCATGTTCCCTATTGTATGCCCAAAACCTAGACCATGTCTTTCCCATAGTATTGTCTCAACAAATACTTGAATGAATAAATGAATGAATTAATGAGCAAGTGAATGAATAGTTATAAGCATGAGCTTTGCAGTCAGATAAACGTAGTTTCAAATCTCAACTTTGTCACTTTTTTTTAAACACTTTAAGTTCTAGGATACATGTGCACAACGTGCAGGTCTGTTACATATGTATACTTGTGCCATGTTGGTGTGTTCGAGTTGATGGGTGCAACTTTGTCACTTATTAATGGTGTGACCTTGGGCAAGCTTTTCTGAGCTTCAATTTCTTGCATGACTCACAGGTGTGATGTAGGAATTTTAATGAGATAATCTATATAAAGTCCTTAGTATAGTTCTTGGCATATAGAAAGTGTAAGTAACACAAAAAATAATTAATATACAAATATTTCAAAATGCATATTTGAAAACACAGAGGATAAATTCCTAAGTCATGTCCTGGCTGAAGCTAGACATGACATCCTCAGATGTAATGTGGCAAGATTCTTGAATGAGCAAATGGATCACAGAGATTGCTGGGGGCGATGAGGTATCATCTGGGAATCTTGTCCATTTTCCCCCTCTGAATGATCTCTCTCTTCCTTTCTTTTCTTTTTCTTTTTCTTTTTTTTTTTTTTTTTGACAGGGCCTCTCTCTGTGGCCAAGGCTAGAGAGCACTAGTGCAATAATGGCTTGCTGCAGCCTCGACCTTCTAAGCTAAAATGATTCTCACACCTCAGCCTGCCAAGTAGCTGGGATCACAGGCACATGCCACCATGCCTGGCTTTTTTTTTTTTTTTTTTTTTTTTTTTTTTAGTCTCCCTACGTTGCCCAGGCTGGTCTCAAACTCCTGGGGTCAAGTGATCCTCCCACCGCAGCCTCCCAAAGTGCTAGGATCACAGATGTGAAA
>NW_012102798.1:3644717-3654069 GCF_000951045.1 Mandrillus leucophaeus
GTCCTTTTATTTCAGCCTCCTGAGTAGCTGGGACCATAGGCACATGCCACTATGCCTGGCTAATTTTTTAAAAATTATTTGTAGAGACAGAGTCTCCCTACGTTGCCCAGGCTGGTCTCAAACTCCTGGGGTCAAGTGATCCTCCCACCGCAGCCTCCCAAAGTGCTAGGATCACAGATGTGAAACACCATGCCTGGCTTAAGTGATCTCTTTAGGAACAGATGAGGCCTCCTCTGACTCTAGCTATGTTTGAGGCCTATTTACCTCCACTAAAATCCTTGCAACTCTGACCTGACTTATCCATGATTCATGGAGACAGGCACCTCCACTCTTGCCATAGTGACCATCCTGTCATAAGAGGGTACCTGAAAAAGATCTGCCCAGAAAATGTTGTGAGGCTAAGCTTGCTGGAATGTCATCGGGAGGTAACAGTAACTGACTTTTATACCCAGCAGCAATCTGTAGGGTATAAAAGTAAATTCCAGCTGCCCAGACTCAGAACCATCATGATGTGACATCCAATGGATGGGACGTAGCAGTGGTAATACCTTAGTGCAGGGGCTCTCAAACTTGAGCCTGCATCAGAATCACATGGAGGTCTTGTAAAAACATACGTTGCCTGGTTCTACTCCTAGAATTTTTATTTCAGTAGGTGTATTAGTCTATTTTCACGGTGCTGATAAAAGACACACCTGAGACTGGGCAATTTACAAAAGAAAGAGGTTTATTGGACTTACAGTTCCACATGGCTGGGGAGGCCTCACAATCATGGTGGAAGGCAAGGAGGAGCAAGTTACATCTTACATGGATGGCAGCAGGCAAAAAGAGATAGCTTGTCCAGAGAAACTCCCATTTTTAAAACCAGCAGATCTCGTGAGACCCATTCACTGTCATGAGAACAACGTGGGAGACTCCTGCTCCCATGATTCGATCATCTCCCACTGGGTCCCTCCCACAACATGTAGGAATTATGAGAGCTATGAGATGAGATTTGGGTGGGGACACAGAGCCAAACCATATCAGTAGGTCTAGGATGGGGCCCAAGAACTCACATTTCTAACAAGTTCGCAGGTGATACTGACGCTGCTAGGCAGTTGTGGGGGCACACTTTGAGAACTACTGCTATAGTACAACCACATAATCATCCCTGAGCCTAAAAATCTGATTCAGTAGGTCTGGGACCAAGTCCAGGAATCTCCATTTTAAGCAAATACTTTAAGTAATTCTGATGCAGGTGTTCTATGGACTGAGTACACTTTGTGATGCCTGCTATGGATGCCCAGGCCCTATCTATCACTGAAGATGCTGGTTGAGTATGTTCTGGGGTGGCGCCTGAAAATTCATGTGTTCAATAAGCCCCCAAGTGGTTCTGATGCACATTAAAGTTTGAAAGCCATGGTTATTTCCTGTCATCAGTTAGCTACACTTCTGAAACAGCTATTACAAACAGCTCCTTACAAGGCACAGCTGGGAGATGTAAAGGGGAGAAGGGATGTCCACATTAGCAAGTGAGAGCTTGCATAGAAAGAGCCTTGAGAGAAATTATTTTCCAAATAGGGACCATTGCACAGGTAGAGGCAAAGGGAGGGGTGGAGAGGGCAGTTAAGTAGCTCTAAGGCTCAAGCAAGGTTTGCAAGGGAGGTCAGCTTTTTGTTGCTTGGGCAAGAACTGCTCTGACAACAGTACATGCATGCAGACTCCTCTTTATCCTTCAAGACCCTACTCAGAAGCATCTAATGCCTGGAAGTGACCTGGGAAGCTTTCCTAGGGTCAGTTCAAAGTTGTTCTTTGGACAATTCCTCAAAGAAAAGTCACAGGCTTGAGAGGAACTTCAGACATCATGCACCTAACCTTTCCCTTGTGGACTTATGGATGTGGGACATTGAGTCCCTGAGACAGGATTGGACTTAAGAGAGAATAAAAGCCTACACCAGTGCCAGATTTAATAACAGCAGCTAGGAACTGTGCTAGGCATTTTATATGCATTATCTCCTGTAATAACCACAATCCCATTAGCTAAGCACTATTATTATTATTGCCCCTCATATCTTCCCCTGCGCTCCGAGACATATAGAGGCTTTTGCACCTGAGTGTAGGTGAGCACGTGAATAGAAGTTGTTATAAGGGCAGTGAGCTGGATAAAGCAATAAACAAGCAAACAATATCAGCTCCCTGATTGGTCAGAGCAGTAAATTCCAACCACCTAGCAACCATGTTTGAGGATTGGCGATTATTTCGTAACAGGAGACTAGGGAGAAAAGGACAAAAGATGGCTGCTTATCAGATAACTGCACATGTGCAGTAAAGAAGAGGTCAGTTACACACAGAAAGGAGGCTTTTCTTCTGCCTGCAGCCAGGAAAAAGGTAGCCATGCAATTGAGCCTGTGCA
The DNA here is from genome assembly GCF_000951045.1 of Mandrillus leucophaeus. Taxonomy (NCBI): domain Eukaryota; kingdom Metazoa; phylum Chordata; class Mammalia; order Primates; family Cercopithecidae; genus Mandrillus; species Mandrillus leucophaeus. The sequence goes on from NW_012102798.1 coordinate 3,647,107, forward strand.
ATTGGAGCAGAGTTTTGTACAGAGGATCCTGGGACCCAACCAGCAAGTTAGCAGTGACAAATGTCAGGGGTGGGAGCTTCAACACAACTAGGGATTGGCTGGACTGGGATTTGAGCTTAGGTCTATCTGAAACAGAAGACTGCTTTTAATTTCACATCAATGACCTGGGAGGCTAGTTGTAAGTACAGATCCATAGGCCCCAACCACAGAAATTCTGATCCAAAGGGTTTTGAATGGGGTCCAGAGATCTTCAAATAGCCCCTGTAGGAGATTATGTTGCAGCTGGTCCACTGGCCATAATTTGAGACACACTATCTAGGACATTCTAACGGACCAACACCATTCCCAGGCCACAAAACAGTGGTCATTGTCAACATCTTTATAAATAAGATCCACATCTTCCCCTGTACCCAGATGTCTTCAGCCCTAGTCACTACCTGCATCAAAAGGGCGCTGCACCTCAGAGTCTTCTTCAGAACCAAATGCTTTGATCAGTGGTCCCATTATCAGCCTTTCCCTTTTAAATACAAGAGTATAAGTGATCACTGATGGCCCATAATTACTGACAGCCCATTAGTATTTCTTGAATGTTGTAATTCACACATGGTAAAAGAAATAATTCAAGAAGTTCAAAAAAGCACAAAATTAACTGTGGAGACTTCTTTCTCACCCCCACCCCCACCCTCTAAAGGAAACCACCACCAACAATACAATATTTTGTGTATCCTTCCAATTTGTTTTATTTATCAACTACTGACTTTGGACATCATGCTTCAGACCTACCTGTTTTCCATCCACAGGTCAAAAGAGTTAACACTGAATGTGCCCTATGTATGTACAAGTCTCCTTACATGTATTGTCTCATTTAATCCTCACAACAACTGAATGAATTCAGATAGTATTATTATTGTCATTCTATAGATAAGGAAACTGAGGCTCAGGGAGGATAATTTGCCCAGATTCACACAGAGAACACATAACAGAGCTAAAACTTAACTTACTCTGTGTCCAGAACCTATACCTTTAAACAATCAGCTCTATTGCTTTTGACAGAATATAATAATAACAGCTAATACATATTAAAATTATACTATGCATCAGGCACTTTCCTAAGTACTTTACCTACATTGCCTAATGTTAACCTCTTGAGTTGGCTATTATTCTTATCCCCATTTAACAGTTAATGAAGCAGAAGCACAGAGAGGTTAAATAATTTGCCCAAGATCATACAGGTGGTAACAAGCAGAGCTGGAATATAAAGCTGGACAGTGTGGCTTCAGTGCCTGCACACTTACCCACAATGCCATGTGACCTCCTTAGGCAGAAGGAGCACATAAATAAGAGTTTAAAGGCTTCAGACTTCACAACTGCCTAATTCATGCATGATTGCTCCTGGTATCCCCTGTCCAGAGTATCCCATGCCAGCAACTTTGACACCCCCGGATGTTTTCCTGCATCCCCAGACTCCCTCACCCGGAACCTTTGAATCCAGTTTTCCCTGCTTACACCAGACACACCAGCTGATCCACAATGGCAAGCTACCATGACCCATCGCTCATCAGGATAATTACCCTGCAGACTGTTCTGTTCTTACTTCTGCCTATGGCCTTCTGGCTTTTAACCCCTTGATTGACTTCCCGTGCAACCTCTGGACCTTAAACTTTATTTTCAGAGTGACTCTTTCTAGTAGCCCACCTTTATTTTTCTCCAGTGGAAACTGACTTAGCTGGCCCTCCAGTTTTTGCCTCTCAAGTAGGGATCCCAATTCTTCCTTTAGTCCTGCAGGACCAAGCCTCATCCTGCAGCTTCTTTCCTTCTTCCTAGGTGAGTTAGCCTCGGTCTCTGAACTCCATGGGGTAGAGAGTCAAACAGGTTGTCTCCAGCTCATGCTTCGCAGGGTGGTCACCCGCTGTTCCCGGGGAAAGGAAAAGGCAGATTTCTCTTGGCGGGTGCTCATCCTGGCAGCTAAGTTAGCCACAGAGGGCCAGAACTGCTCCTTTGCAGGTGGTAATGCCTCAGGGTGTAGCTGCCAAATGATCTCTAGCTCTGCCTCTACGCCACCCTCTGGAGGAAAGAGGAAGTGACTCCAGAAAAGTGAAATCTAAAGCTGCAGCAGACTCTGGTGCTTGGTGCAGGAGTCTGAACACAGGGGAGTTGAAGAAAATGGGAAGGGCGGCTGCTATAGCAGCTACTTGGTTTCCTTTCAGGGTGTTCCATGGAGTTTCTGATTACCCTCTTCTAAAAACCTTCCAAGAGGGTAGCCCGAGTTGCAATCTGTAGCCTCCTTATCCAGAGGTGCTCTAAGGCAGCTTAACCGGGCCTTCACAGATGGGGTTCATCCACAGCAGGGATCTGAGAATTTGGATGCAGAAAACATATCTTTGTCTTTACTAACCTCTAACTTCAGTTTTCTTAAATTCAATGTAGCATTTCCTACAATTATGAACATAAGCAACAACCCACAGTGGTATCAGCAGTACCTATGACTTTGTCATCAATGGAAGTCACAGATGGTTGCATATCACATTACAACAGCTGCACTACAGCATCTTCTAATACTGCTTCTGCTCATGACCACTTTAAAATTACAGTGGTAGAGACCTGCCACTAGATCTTGTTACTTAATGTGTGATAACTATATCACAAGTTCATTTTTAATATTTGGACAACTCCATTTCAGTGTAATAGGTTTCCTTTTTATTCCTATGTATTTTGTTCTAGGCACCTAAAAACGTGATTCTGAGAAGGGATTCTGTTGGCTTCACAGGCTGGCCAAAGGGTTCCATGACACCTAAAAGTCAAGAATCCTAACTCTTAAGAATTCTGTCTAGCTTGGTCCTAGAAACTGGGATGGGTATGTCTGAGCTGAGGGCCCATGTTAGGAAGGCTTGGTGGAGATGGAGCTGTAGGAGGTGGGGGAGCAGGGAAGCAGGTCAAAGGAACAAGTACTGATTGCTAAAACTGCAAGTAGAACAGAACAGAAACTTAGGTATGAGGTTGACCTCACCATTGCCACAGAAGCGCACACTCCCTCTACTTTCCCGCCGCTCGGTTAAAAAAAAAAAAAAACAGGAAGCCAGAACAGCTAGCTCTGTAGCTGGTGGCCTGGCTCGGTGGCTCACACCTGTAATCCCAGCTGTTTGGGAAGCCAAGGCAGGCGGATCACCTGAGGTCTGGAGTTCGAAACCAGCCTGATTAACATGGAGAAAGCCCATCTCTACTAAAAGAGAAATGCACAATTAGCCAGGCATGGTGACACAAGCCTGTAATTCCAGGAGAGGCTGAGGCAGGAGAATCGCTTGAACCTGGTAGATGGAGGTTGTGGTGAGCCAAGATCGCGCCATTGCACTCAAGCCTGGGCAACGAAAGTGAAACTCCATCTCAAAAAACAAAAACAAAAACAAAACAAAACAAAAAAAACAGAAAAACCTCATTCTCCACTGCACAGCATGTACCACAAGATGGCGCAATTGTATGCGTTGGTGGCCAGGAGGGGGCTCTGCCAAAGAATATCAGAACTGTATCGTAGCAGTAATATAGTCACTATTCAGAATTATCAGGATTTATCGTCAAGGCCCAATTAGGACCTTCAGACGCCTTGAAGCATTGAAAAGACTATGGCATTCCCATTCACGTGTAATTCAAAAGAAAAGTAAAACTAAACGAAATGATTTTGCTGAAATTCCATTGACTTATTTCTAGATTTCCTGATTGCAAAATTCTGGATAAGGTTAAACCTTTCCTTAGGCCCTAATTTCCTGGGGCCCTAAGTGTGTGTTTAGTCTGCCTGTCTAGCAAGAAGACCGGCACTACCTGCTAGTAAAAAGGTAACCAAGCCAGATCCTGCTCTGGACTCCAACCGAGCCTGAGACACCACCCTCTGCTGAGTCATAATGTGTTGGGCACTAGCGAAACCTAGGACATCTGGTAACTACCTCCAGCCTCCTGGTAGACGAAGGGGCTTTGAACAGTTCTGTGGGCCCCGCCCCAGCCAGTTCACATGGCTCAAACCAGCCTTCCCATGAGTATATCCTACCCTGTGATTTGGAAAACTAATAACCATTGCAGTATGCAAAAACAGTTCACATACGGCATTATGCACATGTTCTGACCAGATATAATGTCACCCAGGAACCCTAACTCTCAGCTTCTCCTTGCTCTTTGGTCCCTGGCCTCATCTGGAGTGACAAAGCCAAACTCCTATTGTCCTGTGGGCATCTGCAGCTTACACATCTGAGGATTTTGTTAGCTGCTGCCTCTACAACCATTCCTGCATAAATTTATACCAGGCTTCATCAGACCTTCACTTCCCTAGCAGGGACCCAGTACTCTTTGTAAGAAGAAAGATCAAGGATTCCAGCTCTGCCAGTGCCCATTCTGTGACCACATGGAAGCCTTCATAACTCTGGTAATTCCCAATCACTTGAATGAACCCCCAAGGAACCCAGGGTGGGGTAAAATTAGATTTTCAGGCCTTCAACACCCCGATCAGACCAGAAGGGTAGCCAGAAAATTCCATCCTTTTAGACCTGTCCCTGACAGTTCCTGCATCTGGTAACGGCCTGCAGCTTGTAATAGGTCTGAATTCTCAGCCTTTGAAGCAGCTGATGAGCAAAAACCCAGTATCAGGGTTTCATTTTTACTGGTTTTCTCCTTCTTCAAGTCCTTGGTTCAGCCACCACTGGGCCTACTAAGCAGTATTGACACTGGTAAATATGCATATTTAAAACAGAAAGTTCATTGGCAGTTCTTTCTATGTGCCCAGGGTGTCTGCATGAAGTCAGACAAAAAAAAAAAAAAAATCACTTCTTACCTGGAGAAGGGATCCCTCTGAACTCTTAAGGATCTGTAGCAATTCCTGCCTTCTGTTGGGCACTACTTTAGTTTTCTACACTTGCAGTCCCATTGCTGCCAAGGGCCGGGAAGCAACAAAACAAAACAAAACAAAACGATTCATTTGGGATAGAGAATGCACTGGAGAGGGTTCTAGCCTTCTGTCATGCAAACTTATTTTTAAAAAGCCTGCCTTGGTGGGCGCCCAAGATGTCCAAATAGGAACAACTCCAGCCTCCAGCTCCCAACATGAGCAACACAGAAGATGGGTGATTTCTGCATTTTGAACTGAGGTACCGGGTTCATCTCACTGGGGCATGTCAGACAGTTGGCACTGGTCCACGGGTGCAGCCCGACCAGCTAGAGCTGAAGCAGGGCAAGGCATCACCTCACCTGGGAAGCACAAGGGGGAAGGAAATTCCTTTTCCTAGCCAAAGGAAATTGAGACACACAACACCTGGAAAATAGGGTAACTCCCACCCTAATACAGCGCTCTACCAAGGGTCTTAGCAAACGGCACACCAGGAGATTATATCTGACACCTGGCCCAGAGGGTCCCACACCCACAGAGCCTCCCTCATTGCTAGCACAGCAGTCTGAGATCTAACTGCAAGGTGGCAGCGAGGCTGGGGGAGGGGTGCCCGCCATTGCTGAGGCTTAAGTAGGTAAACAAAGCCGCTGGGAAACTCGAATTGGGTGGAGCCCACCACAGCTCAAGGATGCCAGCCTGCCTCTGTAGACTCCACCTCTGGGGATAGAGCATAGCTAAACAAAAAGCAGCAGAAACCTCGGCAGAGGTAAATGCGCCTGTCTGACAGCTTTGAAGAGAGCAGTGGATCTCCCAGTATGGAGGTTGAGATCTGAGAACTGACAGACTGTCTGCTCAAGTGGGTCCCTGACCCCTAAGTAGCCTAACTGGGAGATATCCCCCACTGGGTGCAGACCGACACCTCACACCTCACACAGCGGGGTACACCTCTGAGACGAAGTTTCCAGAGCAAGAATCAGACAGCAACACTTGATGTTCAGCAATATTCTATCTTCTGCAGCCTCTGCTGCTGATACCCAGGCAAACAGGGTCTGGAGTGGACCTCAAGCAAACTCCAACAGACCTACAGCTGAGGGTCCTGACTGTTAGAACGAAAACTAACAAACAGAAAGGACACCTACACCAAAACCCCATCAGTACATCACCATCATCAAAGACCAAAGGCAGATAAAACCACAAAGATGGGGAAAAAGCAGTGCAGAAAAGCTGGAAATTCAAAAAATCAGAGCGCATCTCCCCCTCCAAAGGAACACAGCTCATCGCCACCAACAGAACAAAGCTGGACGGAGAATGACTTTGACAAGTCAAGAGAAGAAGGCTTCAGTCGATCAAACTTCTCAGAGCTAAAGGAGGAACTATGTAACCAGCACAAAGAAACTTAAAACCTTGAAAAAAGATTTGATGAATGGCTAACTAGAATAACCAATGCAGAGAAGTCCTTAAAAGAACTGATAGAGATGAAAACCATAACATGAGAACTACGTGACAAATGCACAAGCTTCAGTAACCACCTCAATCAACTGGAAGAAGGAGTATCAGCGACTGAAGATCAAATGAATGAAATGAGGCAAGAAGAGAAGTGTAGAGAAACAAGAGTAAAAAGAAATGAACAAAGCCTCCAAGAAATATGGGATTATGTGAAAAGACCAAATCTATGTGTGATTGGTGTGCCTGAGAGTGATGGGGAAAATGGAATCAAGTTGGAAAACACTCTGCAGGATATCATCCAGGAGAAATTCCCCAACCTAGTAACGCAGGCCAACATTCAAATTCAGGAAATACAAAGAACGCCACAAAGATACTCCTCGAGAAGAGCAACTCCAAGACACATAACTGTCAGACTCACCAAAGTTGAAATGAAGGGAAAAATGTTAAGGGCAGCCAGAGAAAAAGGTCGGGTTATCCCTAAAGGGAAGCCCATCAGACTAACAGCAGATCTCTCAGCAGAAATTCTCCAAGCCAGAAGGGGGAGGGCAATATTAAACATTCTTAAAGAAAAGAATTTTCAACCCAGAATTTCATATCCAGCCAAACTAAGTTTCATAAGTGAAGGAGAAATAAAATCCTTTACAGATAAGCAA